>NC_056741.1:1616184252-1616531752 GCF_019279795.1 Protopterus annectens
CCATGTGCAACTTTGCTTTTCAATTTCAACACAGCCTTTGATTTTATGCCTCACTGCTCATAAACGACAAAAGATTAGGCATTACGATGTCTAACATGGACAGTTAAATGGATAAGGAAAAGATTAGCAAGCAGTCCTTGGAATGTGTTGTCAAATGTCTATATGTTTATTGTTGGTATAAGTATCACTGAACAAAATATATTTAAATCATTATTTTGAATATTTATTTCTCAGCGACTAATGCTACTAAAAACATTTTGTGAAATTTTTGTAAAACAATACAAAACTCAGAGGATAAAGTATATTGAACAAGAAGGCTTCAAAATGTCAGACATAACAAGGTGAAATAACTAAATCAGTCCAGATGCTAGGGCATATGGCTAAATCTAGAGAAAGGGAGAGTTACAGTATGAGATTTGTTAGACATAATCTATATTGTTTGTAATGCTTGTATCATCCTGTGAAGCACCATTGTGGAAAACATCCAAGCATATAAATGTGATATTATTTAAAAAGTGTTAAATAGGTCTATGAATTATTTCAATAATCAAGCTATAAGTAACATTAAGGTGCATATCAAAATGGCAGCATTTTATGTCACAGTTTCTATGTTTTAGGCACATTCACCCTATTGTTTCTTTGTTTAAAGCATAGACTTTCTAGAATATGTAGTCCATTTTTAGAATGAGACCTGAAAAGGTAAATACTTCATTTCTGGAGCAAAATAAGATTTACAATATCAAATAACAAACATGACATTACAGGAGTAACAATTCTATCACTAAAGTACCAACAGAAGGATACTGCAGATGTACTCCTGAATTAGTAGTTTGTTGTTTTTCATTCATTCTCTGATTCTGCCCTGATGGATCTGCTACACATTCACAAAACAAACAGCACTAGAATTACCCCATCAGAACATCTAAACGTCATCTGTGGCATAAACAAAACATGTTGGATGGACAGGTATGTGTCTCAGAGAATACACCTTCTCTGGAACAGATTCCTCATTCATGTGAAACATAGCTCTTCCTTAAGCCAATTCAAATGTACTCTGGACCAGTGGATGAGTAATCATAAACTCACCCCTGGCTTGTTGCCTCTGGCTGTTATGAACAGGGGTAGTTTGTAGATACGCTAAGGCACAGGTATAGCCATTCTAGCTGATAGGCATTGAGAATTGGGAAAATTGGGACATGAACAGCTAGGCTTCAAATGACTTAGCCTAGTAACATCCTATCTTCTTGTGATGTAGTATGTGCATAATACATGTACAAGACACACAAGATACTGCTGTTAATAGCCAGTGTCTCAGTAGATATCAATGCATTTATACATGATAATATATACCTATATCAATCTATATCTATCTACATATATGTGTGTATATATATATATATATATATATATATATATATATATATATATATATATATGGTTCTACCTCACATAAACGAAACACCATAACACCGACAACGCAATCACCGAAACCACATAACCGACAGTACAAAACCACGAAACCGACAGTACAAAACCACGAAATTCCACATGCCCGACAACGAAATAACCGACGGTACACAAACACGAAACCTCATACAATTCACACACCACAATCAACAAACAAAACACATTCCCCATCCAAAAACCACATACACAACACAAGCACACCAAAATCCCTACAAACCCACACTAAACCTCACATACACAACTACCTATAACCCTAACCCAAACCCTAGCCCTAAGGTCCGTCACTACCGCACACTTACCTGACCCGCTCCCTAACCCTAACTCACTTATCCCGCCCTAACCCAAACACAATCACTACCGCACACTTACCTGACCCGCTTCCTAACCTTAACTCACTTATCCTGCCCCTAACCCAAACACAATCACTACCGCACACTTACCTGACCCGCTCCTAACCCTAACTCACTTAACCCACTATCCACACTTACCTTACTGCACCCTAACGTCCGTCACTACCATACTTACACAGCCTTTTCCCATTTCGCATCCTCGCATCGGTGCTTTCATCCGTCGGTCGGTCTTCTGCTTGTCGATCTTCTAGGTCCCGTCGTCGGTCTTCTGCTGTCGATCTTCTGGGGCTCGATTTCCGTGTCGATGTTCCGGCGTGTCGTTGAAGTGAGGTAGAACCATATATATATATATATATATATATGTATATATATATATTATATATATATAGATATATATATATATATATATATATATATACACACATATATATATATATATATATATATATATATATATATATATATATATATATATATGGGTCTACTGCTCTACATCGAAAATACACTTCTTCAAAATAGAGCAGTAGACCCTACACTTCAGCGAAAGTCCACTTAAACGAAAGTGCATTTTCACTGAAGTCTAGTTCCCCGGGCTACCCAAAAAGCAAAACAAAACACTAAAACATGTTTTGCAGAGGGGCAAGCCCCACTGCACCCCCATGTGGGGGGCTGTGCCCACCACACCCCCCTACTTAAATATACCAACTCCGAGATCGCACTACAGCGGGGGAAAGGGAATATTCCCATTCCATGCTGTAGTGTGACTGCCAAAGTAAATGCTCCAAGTTTCACTACTTCAAACAAGTGGATTCGGTGAGGTGGGGTTCAAAATAGTGAAACTTCGAACAGATTGATGGATCTCATATATATATATATATATATATATATATATATATATATACACATATATATATGTATATAGATATATATATATATATATATATATATATATATATATATATATATATATATACATATATACATATATATATATATATATATATATATATATATATATATATATATATATATCTATATGGGTCTACCTGATAAAACCAACATGCCAAAACACCGACAACGAAATAACCTACACAACAAAACCGAAAAAAAAAAGAAAGTTCAAAACACAAAACTTCACATGCCCGACAAACCACAATCCCGACAATCAACAAAACAAATACCTTTCCTGAAAAACACACACGCAACACAAGCACACCAAAAACCTTACATACACAACTATCTATGCACTAACCTTAATCTAATCCCTAACCCTAAGGTCCGTCACTATCGCACTTACCTTACCTGCACCCTAACCCTAACTCATTTAATCTGCCCCAACCCTTAACTCTGTCACTATCGCACACTTACCTGACCCGCACCCTACCCTAACATCCGTCACTATCACACACTTACCTCACCCACACCCTGACCCTAACGTCCGTCCCTATTGCACACTTACCTTAACATGTCTGTGTTCTCAGCATCAGGATTCTCAACTGTCGGTCTTCTCCATTGTCGATCTTCCGGTGTTGGTGTTCTCGTCATCAGCATTTAGAAATTTCAGTGTTTTCAGGTTCCACTTCACAATATCGAATTACTGAAAACTTGAACTTCATATGGTCAAGACCATATGATCAAGTTTTCAGTAACTTGAAACTAGAAAGTGAAAAGAAAAACCCTCAAACATATAATTTCTGCATGAAGGCAAGCCTCCCTCCACCCTCCCTACTTAAATAAACCATCTCCGTGATCCCACTATAGCTAGGAAATGGGAGATCTCCCATTCTGTGCTTCTGCATATAGCACAGAACGAGAGATTTTCCTTTTCCCCACTGTAGCGCCATCTCGGAGTTGGTATATTTAGGTAGGAGTGGTGTGGGGGTGCAGGGGGGGCTTGACCCTGTAGAAACAATGTGCTTTTTTTTTCTAATTACACCTTAATTTCGAGTTACTGAAAACTCGATCATATGGTCTTGAGCATATGAAGTTTGAGTCTTCAGTAATTCGATTTTCTGAAGTGGAACCATATATACACACATACAATATACATACATATATAGTCATTGACACAGGGCACTTTTCCAGTGTGACCCTTTAAGGAAACTTGAGTTCAACTTTTTTTAAGTGAGTGCAGATAAGACATAACGCATATTTCTGATTTTCTTTCCATGTATTATCAGAATATTTGTTCTTTGAGAACAGAGGGCCAGGAAACACTGACTTTTTTGCTTGGCGTCTTATCTACCATATGCTTATGTTATATTTAGGACTTAATTATGAAGTAATCCTGGAAGTCCATGGCACAGCCAGTATAAATTATTTTCAGTTTCCCAACACAGTTAAGACCCTTTTTTCCCTGTTAGAGTAGGTATCACATGGAACCACATATCAGCTCAGAATGTAATCAGTAAAGAACTGGATGGATTTTTAAATAACTTAATGAATATATTCTGTCTAGAAGTTTTTAAACAGCAAGCCTGCTGCGAGGCATGCAGGTTAAGGAGGTACTGAGTATAACACAGGTGACTCAGGTTTGATTAGCAGCCTGGATGATGAAGGCGATAGCTGAAGGAACGGCAGGGATGATGAACTCTTCCAGGGGGTAGCATGGGAGGGAGGTTCCTCAGATACATGACCTGTATGCAATATCTGCTAGATACCACAGATGAAAAAGCGGCATCTGGATAAAAGTAGAAGAGGGTCTTTGTTACTAAAAGATAGCAAAGCCTTCACACCACCTCATTGTACAGCTAGCTGGTTGACTATGTCAGGCATGTCTAGGGACTGGCCTGCTGCCTGGATAACAGTCATGGTGAGGGTGTCATTTCAACCTATAAAAGGGAATCAGTGGGTGAACAGAGACCACTACAGTGGTTTGATGACTGAGGTGAAAACAAAATGCTAAAAAGTAAGTCAAAAATCACACCATGGAGCTGCTGTACCCGTATTATGTTCCTTAACTTTTCCTTTTCCATTCATTTCCTACACCCTTCTCCTTATTTCATTACTTCCTTTTCTATTCCATTCAATTTTCCTCCTTAGCTTCCCATTTCTTTCTCCTCCTGCTGGTCTATTCTCTATTATGGTATGACTGTACAGAAATTGCAGTGGATGTGTTTGTTGTGATTGTGTAAGATCAGGTGGTTTATTGTCACACTGCCAGGGTCCAGTGGTTGATCCTGGCAGTAACACATACAGCAGTATGTTCTAACATGACAACAGACAGCAATGAAAGAACATTAGAGGTTCTTAGAGACCCTCCCGTGTTGTGACTGATACTGTCACCCACTTTGCATCTCCCTGATAACCTAGAAAGGAACTGGCACTGTGTCTTAACAGAGGCAGAACAGATATGGGTTAGATATGTCTGTATAAAGGATAGCAGAGTGGCTGCTTGTTTTTCATTTGTTCTTGAACTGACCAAATTTGAGGCTGGAATGCCTGTTTAAATTTGTCCTTGGGGCAGAAGTGAATTGCAAATTCTTCCTTGAGAACCAGTCACCAGGTTACCTTGGAGCATTTCTGCAGATGATCTTGGATCTCTTCGTTGATCTAGTTCATAAATCACCTAGGTAGTTACCACGGGTCTATACTATGTTATTGAATTGTCACAATATCAAAAACATAATAGTCGACCCTGAAATATCGAAATGCAACTACATCGAATGCTAAAAAGAACAAAACTCATAATACTGAAAAGTTATACTTGACCCGATTCACAACCCGAGCCTGTGTCTGATTAATTATTCATAAAATGTAAGAAAAGAGAATGCCCCTTATACTGTGAGCAGCACAAAGGTCTGTTTCCAAAAGTAATAGCGTTAGGAAAAGAAATGTGACAACCAGTCAGTCATCAGTCAGTTATTTACACCACAAGCATGTCTGATTTGACACTACTATAACATAGAGAAAAATAAAAGTATTGCACTCTCTGCAACTGTTCCCTCAGTACAAAACTACATTACTGGAATGTACTCTCTAAAACTGTTCCCTCAGTACAAAACCAAACTTTACAGGAATGCACTCCTTAAAACTGTTCCCTCAGTATAAAACAAAACTACATTATGGGAATGCACTCTCTGAAACTGTTCCCTCAGTATAAAACCAAACTACATTACGGGAATCCTCTAGTTTACTATCTAACCGCACTGGTTCTGAATTCTGTCATATAATGGTAAATAGAATCAAAGGGAAAACAAACAATTTGTTCAAATGAAATACCACAAGTCTGTATATCTGTAGGCCACTACACTTTCAGTAATGGCAGATATAAAATCAAGAGTAGAACTAACCCTAACCCTAATAAATATTTAATTACAAAGACGTACTTTAATGACTGTGACGCCAATGCGTATATGCATCGTACATCATTTAATTCCACTGGGCCAACTATTACACTTCCACAAGCAGAATTTCGACATTTTCAGACTTCAACAAACTTACACTTTGATAATTCAGGGTTGACTATTATGGTTTTGATATTGTGACAATTTGGTAACGTAATATAGACCCATTAGCACTGCAGGATATTAATACTGTGTTAGTGAACAGCATGAGGTCACTATCGAACATCTACATTTAATGGAAATCTTTAGCTTTATGCAGGTCAACTCAACTGCAGCCATTGTGTCTGGACATTTACTGGACTTAATCTTCCAGTCCAGACTAGAGAACAGAGATTTGATTGTGAAATCTATGTCTTATTATCATGTTCACCTCAGGTTGTTCCTTTCATTGTCTTAGTCTACAGCTTTTCAACTGGTAAATGCTAGAGATATTAGGGCAATTAACATTTATATTCTCTTTGCAGTTTTTAACCAGTTCCTTGATCGGAAAAGTACAGATGATCTGGGTGCAATGTTTTAATCAGTTATTAAAGCTAACAGCAATTGTCACCCAAAGTGCTTTTTAATATAATGAGAGACAAAAAAAAAAAAAAACACACTAAGGAGGTGCCTTCACTAAAATGTATTAAACTAAACACACTTAAAATGAATATAGCAGAATATCTTCAGAGAAACTTGATAAAAGACAGCCTATTGCTTTTATGAGATAAGTAAAACACTGTAATTTTAACACTGCAATTGACTGGACACTAAAATGTCACAATTAAAGGCAGTTGTCAGTTGACTTTCTAAATACTGCAATTATGTTTTCTTGAAAAAACAGGCAATAATGCACATCTCACTGAATCCAAGAAACATGAAAGCATTAATATTAATTTGTCAACACAATTCACATTTTTCCAAAAAAAAAACATCCCCTCCTTTATTATCATCTAAAATCTGTTATAGAACAAACAAAAAATTATATGTTTTGAATTCCTGACTTTTTTTTAAGCAGTGAATTCAAATTGTTTTCATTTCTCATGCCCCAGTGCTCCAAAACTATCTTTTCAATTTCTAATTGTTTTCCCTACATAAAAGAAGTAAAGCAGTTAAAATAAATGCATTAAACTTGATTAATCAGTTACTTCTTATGCGAAGCAAAAAAAAATCATTGTATGCCCCATTTAAATCAAGAGCAGTATTTTTTTTGTTTTTGTAAAAAAAAAACAATAATAATAATAATAATAATAATAGCAATAATGAAAAGAGGTACTGCCAGCACAGTTAGTTGGAATTTTGTAAATAATTATATGTCATTTGTGAATATCAAACTGGTTTAGACAAGATGCTGGTGTTACAAATGTATTAGAACTGTATGTCATGTGTATATCAAACTGATTTGTGCAGATGTTTGTGTTGAAAAGGTACTTGCAAAGTGCTTGTGTTTGAAATGTATCCACAGTGTGCCCTTCTGCACATACACTATTGTAACTGTTTAAATGTATATGTTTTAACAGAGGAAACTGAAGGAATAACCTCAGTCCAGCAAACTTTAGAAAAATATCTGAAATGAAATCACTTTATAGGTTAGGTCATCAAGATTCTGTCTCACCATTTTCAATGCAGCCAGAGACACACAATCTGTACAAGAAAGCTTTCTGCATTGTCTATGGGGTGAACTAATTACTACTCTGGAAGTGCGGAGGTATGCAATTGTTTTATGACTTCCAGCACCTGCCTAAGATCTGAGGAAAAGCCCTTGTGTGTGTATTTTTACAGGTAGGTACTAAGTCCTGTCAGCTTCCAGCAATGTGGCTTTTGCATGGGAACTAGAAGTCAAATGGCCAGAAGTGATGTCATTCTGCAAGCTATCTTAATAGTAATATTTTAGATATTATTTTGAGAAGTCTGTTAGTGAGACAGAGCCTTCTGTATTCTGTCTTGGGCTTGACAACAAGAAGAACCATTCACCATATCATCTGCCTTGCTCTTTTAAGTAAGTAGGGAATAGTAACTCTCTTAGATACAGTCAGGAGTATAGTGCTTAGTTTAGATATTTTTCTTTTTTTGTCTGTCTGTCCTTCAATGTTATTTTAAATATTTCTTGTGATTTGAACTCTGATGACACTGTGAATATATAGTTAGTATTCTCTTGTTCTTTTATTATTTGTTATTAAATATATTTAAACATTTCATTGTGGCTGATCTTTGTAGAGATATTTAAGTTTTGAGAGTACTTGCATATTTATTTGGTGACAATGTGTGGGCCACTCTTAATAACCTTGCTCTTGGCCAAATTACCATTTGTATTAGTATTAATATTACACAGTAAAATTGGTCACCTTTTGTAAAGGGCCTTAATGTAGCTGGTGAGGGGTTTTGGTGGCAGTGATAACTGCCTTATAGTCTGGGCAGAAGGGGGTATAGCTAGTAAACTTGTGCCAGCCTTTTCCAGGTGTTTGTGTAAAGCAAATCACCAAGAGTATGTGTGTCATTTACTTGGGCAGGGACACGAAACACTGGTACAACAGAGGGAGTGTTGGAGGACTTGGCTTGGAAACCTGGATAAGGACTCAACTTTATAGCTATGCCATTGGGGAGTCTTACTGAGGATCTGGAGAAAGAGGGAAAATCCAGCCCCAGACTAACTGTGGTCTTTGTGTGATCTTAAGGGAAATTGTACTTGATGCAGAGAACTGCATCTGAAACTACTGTGTGTGTACCTGTTATCCTCTCAGTGAACGTCCCCCACTGGTGCTAGTGGTGAGGATTGAGGCTCCTTGATTACTGGTCCAAAGGAGGGTTGTCACAATAATAATAATAATAATAATAATAATAATAATAATAATAATAATAATAAATGCATGAGGCCCTGCTGAGCTGAGATCAAGGAACAGCTTTAGCACTGGAAGACTTTACATATTCATAGTGGCTGTAACACTGGGAGTCATGGGCTTGGCTACTCCATGCCTTTGAATGTAGCTATAAGGGAGTGTGTGTGTGTGTGTGTGTGTGTGTGTGTGTGTGTGTGTGTGTGTGTGTGTGTGTGTGTGTGTGTGTGTGTGCATGTGTGTGAACATGTAGACACCATGTAGAGAGTGTAGAATGTCCTCACAGTAATACAGGTATGTTATTTTTACAGTTAACCACAAGTCCACATTCCGCCCCATCTCCAGCAATGCATTTCAGGGCCTTATCTATCTATTATTTATTTATTTTGGATTGCATCTCTCAAGTTTCCACCCATGACTTGGTTCTACCTTCCTGATTCAATGTCAAAGTCATCAGACTGTCTTCTGCTGATGCCACATATACATAAGCCATATAATATTTATTTTCCCTCCCAGCTCCTTATTCACTGGCAGTGACATGAGGCTTTCTACATAGCCTATTTCACTCTTTTTATATACCATCTTGGTGGTTCTCTACAATGCACTACTAACCATAACTCTCAACTTTCCATCTCTAAAATGAGGAACATTTCTTCTTATAATGTGGAAGAAATGGGCAAAATGTGGAACACTTACTAAGAACTTACTGATGACCTCATCTAGGAAATTCATAGGACGGTTAAAATATGCTCTTTTGTACTTATAAAATTTCTTTTGATGAATTAATATGATTCAGTTATATTTACCATATATATCAGTTTAAAAAATTCCTAACACTGAATGTGTGACAGATGCTTTCAGTATGGAACTTTGAGGAACATTTTTATTTATTTATTTAACATTTTATTTACTGGGAAAGTCCAACTTGGACAAAATACATTTTCAGGGGACTCCCAGGGATAAATGCTCCAGATGCATGTCTTTAGAATGTGGGAAGAAACTGGAGCACCTGGAGGAAACCTATATGAATACAGGGAGGACATTCAGACTCTGCACAGAAGGCACACCAGCCAGGAATCGAACCAAAGAACCACTTACTGTAAGGTGACAATGCAGATCGCTACACCACTGTGCTGCCCACATGGACCTTTTAAGACTTCAAATGAGGAACAATCCTCATAATGTGGTACACTTGAGAGGTATGCTGCTAACTAGTCTGATGTCCAAGTCACAATATACACAGAATACCATGTGAGAACTCAGCAGCTCTCTCTAAACCAGAAGAATGACACCTGCAGTTCAAAGGTCTGTATTTTTTTCTAGTGATGCATTCTAGCATTTGGCATCTGCCAATGTCTTCACAGGATGTTTCAGTCTGCAGTTAATTACAATACTTGGATCACCCATCCCCTTCAGATCCTACTTCAAATACACAGGTAATCAAGTGATTCTCCCACCACAGGTAATCGAGTGATCCTCCCACTAAAGTGGCATAATGTTACACATTTTGTTTGTATTAACCTTTACTGTTACCTATTTGCTGTATTTAATTTTAAGCTTATTTAGGCGGTACTGGAGACTCCACTCCATCCAAATAATGTCTAACTCTTGTAAGTTAACAACATTAGGTGAGGCAGTGAAATCTATTCAACTCCCCTTCCACTTTTTTCATGATGAGCATTGGCCCCATTGATACATAGTTCCTACTCTCACTAATTCCAACTCCACCTTATTCACTTGGGTATCATCTCAGTACTGTAGTTTTCCCAATATCCTAAGAAGCATGGTATGATAGGCCGGGTTCCTATCAGCAGACCGAAGATGCATGTTTTCGAATGCGTCTTGGTTGAACTGACAAAACCGGAACTGCAAAATATTGAAGTGGCATGTAAGTGAATTTTTTCCCTGGGAAAGAATTCGCTTAGCTGTTTCGGTACCTTGCCATTTTGGGCACTTTAGTGCGGTCTTGGAGTTGGTATATATAAGTAGGGGGGTTATGGGGGCAAAGCTCTTACTTAATCTCGTGTTTTAATGTGCTTTCTTTTTTTTTTTTTGACAGTTCGGTTTTGTAAGCATTCGCTTACATGGGGTTGATTAATCACTGTTCACTTACCTAAGCATTCGGTGATCTAATATAGACCCGATTGGCCTTACTACAGTCACAGAACACTACAATCTCATGGTTCTGTTTTTATTCATGTTGCATGTTAGTGCTTGGATGACATGTTAACTGGGACCTAATGTGTGCTCACGATGACCTCAAATATATGACTCCATGCTGTTATTCATTACCTTCCAAGTTTACATTCTGGATCTTCTGTTGCTTTCCATAAAGGTTTTTTTTCCATGATAATGTTGGAATGGTGGTAAGGATGACCAGTTTAGTGATCCCTGCTCCTTTCTGCCTTATCATCTAATCATTTAGTACTACTCTGGAATAGCCATAGGAGTCCATTAATAGTTCATGATACACATTGGCCACTTTCTTCAGCATCTTTTAGCAGCCAGCTAGGCTATGCTACCTCTATACTCTTTTTGTTATGCTCTCCACAATCAAATGTCCATGTCTACATATTACACTCCCATTTTGATTACCAACATTTCTGGCATTTGTAACTACTGTGGCAAAGGACTCCCTTCTGTTATATCATCCTAGTCTTCTGTTTTCTTATTCTCTTTCTCCTTTTTGTTTCTGACCTTTCTGATCAGTGACTTAATTTCTCATGACCAAACTCTGTGTAGATCCTCCCCGGTCATCTCAGCCAGCTGCTAGAGACAGCTGCTTGGACTAACACAAGGAAATGTGATTAAATGATACAAACAAGATCAGCAGTGAACTAAGTATGTGATAAGCATAGCCAGCTTTAGGCACCCTGTGGTGACGGGGGGGGCCCCCAACCACAGCAAGTTTTTATCTTGGTATTTTGTAAGATGTCTGTAAAACCAACAAAAGCTATTACAGCAGTCTCGTATGCTTAATAAACCAGATGGGTAGTAACTCTTATTTATATCTCCTTTAACATATAAAGATATCTTAATTATAGTAGCAGTGCTGTAACAACCAGCAGGCTTTACAATTCCATTGCCTATTTTACCACTGGCATGGTTTAGTTAAACCCAACTGATGGACATTCTCTCCACTAAAACTAAAAAAATAGCCAGCTTTAGGTACCTGCAATAGCTGTGGCTGCAGCGGGGCCCCTTAATCATGCTTGACTTTGGGGGGGGCCCACAAAAGCTGCTGCTGGTTGGGGAAAAATGAAGAGGAAAAATGTATTAATTTCCTGAATATGCTCTTTAACCTAAACAAGGCTGAAATATGATCCTTTTAGGATAAAGCTGATAATGAACATGAGCAAAGTAAGCACTAGAGAGAGTAACATCCCAGAGTGAGTAATCTCATTGCATGCCTTGGATTTTAAGAAGAGCTGATGCTTCTGATCTTCAGGAATGTTTCTCTCTTTCAGAGAATTCTATAAATGCTGACAGAATCAGATACTATAGCTCTCAACTTCTTTGCTCAAGAATTCTGGGCAAAGCCGAAAGTAATAGCAGAATAAAGGCTCAAAATCAGAAACACATTTTAAATATTATTCTAATTCATGTAAAAAAAGTGAGTAGGATAACACCTTTTGCAGCAGCATGCACTTTTTTGACAATCAGATGCATAAAACTCTGATGTCTGGATTTATTGACTATAATACTTAATGATTTACCACCAAATCAAACTTTTTATGAAGGACAGAGCAAAATTATGAGCAAAATCAGGGAAGATCTGTCAAAGCAGAGACAGTGACAGGTATGCGTTACTACTCAGTGAAGTAAATAAAAGTGACTTACCCCCTGCTACTGTTTGACAAATGCTAAACATCATTCACTGATCTGTTGCACAATGTATTTCTATTTGCTGAAATAAGTACAAAACTAGTATTGTTATGGATTATGCATGTGTGTGTGTGTGTGTGTGTGTATGTGTGTGTGTGTGTGTGTGTGTGTGTGTGTATAAAATATCAGTTATTTTTATCTATGCATACACCCAATAACGCCAGGACACATATATTATTCTTCTGTGTATCAGTAAAAAAATGTAGCTAACAAGTAATTATATTTCAGAAGTAAGGCATAAAATATATCATAGAACATTCAGACACTCAGATCTTCTAAGATTCTGGTGACCCCCATTCCCCCGCCTGTATAATTGGATATGGGGGTCTCCATTAATCATCCTTGAGTGTGTGGAGACCACACAAAAGCTGATGCTGGTTGGGGAAAAATGAGGAGAAAAACATGTATTCATTTTCTGACTACAAACTTTAACCTGAAAGGGGCTGTGATATGACCCTCTTAGGATAAAGCTGATAATGGGCTCTGCTCTCAACCGCACCCATTCTAAAAACAGCCCTGCTCAGATGTATGTGTACGGAAAGTTGTTGTAGGTTATGTGTGTGTGTGTGTGTGTGTGTGTGTGGGGGGTTATTACTTCTTTAATGTGCATCACAGTCAAACCTTAGAGGTGTGCACAGGAGGTCATTATAGCTTGTGTTTGGGCTGAGGCCAGTATGGTCATTGTTTCTTTTACTTTTCTCATAGATGTCAGAGGTGTACCAAGAAGGTTACTATAGCTTGTGTAGGGACAGTGTACTGTCTAGAGTCAACAAAGCAGAATACATTACTGTAATCATTACTTTTTTACATTCCTCACAATCAGACATCAGGCATGTAAACAGGTAACTGCCTTTGGGGGTTAGGGGAGTGATGAGGCATGCTATGTATGTCAGCAGATACTTGAAATACATGACTTTGCCAGTTTGAACCTCTGCTTTCATCCCAATCTAACACCAGGAGGATGCATAGGTAGTCACTTTTTTTCTGAGGGCTTAGAGGGGAAGGCAGTTTTCCCAGGTAGGACATGTGTATCTTCACAACCACTGGCTTGCTAGTTTATTGTGAGCTACCATTTTGTCAGCTTTGGGCACAACTTATGTCTTCCTTGAAAGGAAAAAAAAAAATAAGACTAACGTTTTTTTTCTTACTTGTGATTTTTGCTTAGGACATCATCAGATTAAAAGGTTGGGAAAATGCTCTAAAATGCATCTCAGAACATCTATAACCCTATGGCTTCTTGGCCCTGGTTTATTTGAGTTATTTCCTAAATGTTTATTACTGTGCTGTCTTGGTCAGGGAATGTGTGCTGAAAGGATGCAAGGAAAACTAAAGCTGAGCAACAGCACTGAACTTCTTTCCTTAATCATAATTTCTCTTTAAACTATCACTAGATGAAAATGTAGTGTAAAAAGAAAATAAAATCTGTAAAATACACTTCAGAACATATATAAAGTTATGGCTTCTTGAAAAATCAGAAAAGTAGACAAATTTTGAGAAAAGAAAGAAAAATTATGTGCATAGTATGGAAATCCCAAGATGGAAGAAACATAGGGGAGGACTGAAGGGTGTGGGGGGCTGAAACAGTAGGTCTTGGGTGCTATTTCACCAAAGTCCATACCTATACATAGAGTTGTTGCAATGTATCATTGTTGCATCTAAATGCCAGTAATGTATGTAAGAAAATTGTAACTACAGGTCAGTCTGTGTGTACTACTCCTAAGAGTTTGCAACATGAACTCAAAGATTGTTTAGGAAGGGTGGCAGTGACAGGGTGATACTTAGACAGGAAGTGTCTAGGGGGCTCCAACCTGACATTTCCCAAAATACTAACACCAGCCCTGTTAAAAAGGAAACAAAAAAATGAGTATTTTACTAAGTATACATTGCAATTTTTCAGTACAACAATTAGAGAATAAAAATGTTGAGCAACATAATTTCTCTTGGTAACTGACATTTTCACAGAATAAATGTGTATTTGAAAATATGCACATAAAGTAATTTTTCCGAAAATGAAACAAAAGATGACAGTGTTGAATTAAATGGTTGTCTTGTCCATTGCCTTCCTTCTCCACAGCCATTCTCCATCCCACAGACTTATGTGCACTACACACACACACACACACACACACACACACACACACACACACACACACACACACACACACACACACACACACAGTTTTTCTGTCTTACTACTGAAGTAAAACAAAAGGAAAACATCAACTTTGATCTTGGTAAAAAAGGCCCAGAAGCTGAATTGGGACTCGTTACCTTAATGCAAACTGACTAAGCTGGCAGGATCACACAAGCTCATGGTTTCCTGGGATTTTCAAATAAATATGGATACACATCTGTCTGTGCTCAGGTGTAAGAGGCAGACATTAGCCCACCACACAAACCAGTTCAGACTGCTTCTCAGCATGATCTAAGATTAATGAGCTAGCCCTGTAATGTTATACATCGAAGTGGGGAGGAGATACTGGGAGGTACACAGAAGATGGCTTTGACCTGCATGACCTGTGTGGATTCATTCTCCTTTAGCTACTCTCAGTGCAAGTAATTGTAACAAAGATTTGTCTTGTCTTTGAAATTTAAACTTCTTATTGAAGCAATATATGTTCATGAATAAATATTTTTTCATGTCATTAACACTGTAAAAGCATAACACATGCTTTACAATATTAATTCTATACTTCAGTATGTTGACAAATGTCATTTTGGAACTACAAAATATTTTCTGTATGAAGTTATTTATGATGAATAGGAATTATGTTTGTCATTTTGGATACTAAATACCTTTCCTGCAAGGAAATAATGATCTAACAGCTTGAGAAACAAGCCGTGCCTGCCTGCCTGTAAAATCATCCAACACTATTCAGTCATGCAGTTTAACCCTTGCAGTTTATTAAAAGGTAAAGCATCTCACCTTAGCTAAGGATGGCATAATAGGCATTAACAGTTACTAGTCTGCCATGATGCATATGAATATCAAGTCCTCCTGTCACTTGTTAACAAATGGCTATAAGAAACCACAGAATCAGCCTATTTATTTACATGCTTCACAGATAGCAAAAACTGTTCAAATATTCATAAGATCAGAATATCCTCTAAAGTATTAAGCATGCATTTTTCAAGTCTTGTTTTTATAAGCATTTGAGTTTAAAAAACTGTGCAAGAAGAGTAATGAGAAATGAAGCTAAAATTAATAAATAGTGTTGTATAAAAGGTGATTGGGTGGCACAGTAGTGCAGCAAATAGTGTTGTTGCCAGACAGCAAGAAGTTCCCTAGTTCGATTCTCTGCTGGGGTGCCTTCTGTGCAGAGTCTGCATGTCCTTCCTGTGTTTGTACAAGTTTCCTACGAGTGCTCCAGTTTTCTCCCACATTCCAAGAACATGCAATAGGTGGATTGGCCACTCTAAATTAACCATTGGTGTGGGTGTCCATGTGAGTGTGTGGTGTGGAAGCACTACCATAGCAGGGCTAGCCACCCAGTTGTGTAACCCTTGGCTCTAGATGATTACCACTGTTGATGTTACATCCCGACCCCATGTGCAAAAATGGGAAAAAGGGGTGCTTGATGGATGCGTAACTTTCAACCTCTTAGTGCAAGAAATCTGGATAAAGTCTGACAGAATAGGAGGACAAAGGCCCAAAAATAGTGACAGATTTTAAATATTGCACTTATAAACTTAGAAAGTTGCTAAAGTAGCAGAGTTTGTATTAATATGCATCTTCTGAAGGATTTGATGTCTGAAGCCCAAATGTATGTCATTAATTGGTAACTTCAGTACTCAGATCATCCCAGTGATTTAGCAGAAAACCACAAATTTTATGTGGAACAGACCAAAACTATGAGGTAAAAATCTGGACATTCTGTGAAAATCTGGACAGTTGAGAAGTATGATGATGGATGGGTTGTATAAAAGTCTTAGATACATTGTATAACATAACTAGTCTTTGGGAATAATTATCATCAGGCAATAACTGAAGGGAATGCAAACATGATTAAATACATTTAAGTAAGACCGGCCTTTGTCTTACAAACAAAAAAAGAAGAAAAAAATGTGAACCAATCATCCATCAACACTTTTCATCTATTTAAGATGTTATCAGGCAATGAAAAACCTATGCTCTTTCATTTCATTCAGTGACAATAGATCAATATTTATCAATGATTCCCTGTGTCAAGCCATAAAAAGAAAATGTTTCATGTTTGTTTCTGTCTTTCGACTTTTCCTGGTTAGGGGTCGCCACAGCGGAACTCCGGTCCGCTAATTATCGGTAGTTGATTTTTATGTGCCGAGTTACCAGCTCTGACACACAACCTTCAATGAAGGTACGCCCATTCACGCATGTCTCCATGCAGAAGATGCTCTAGCTGAGAATCGAACTGGACAGCGACTTACTGTGAGGCGACAACGCTACCGTACCACCACAACCGCGGGTATGCTCTTTCAAAAAATGCACTTATTATTCATTTACTTACTTTTGATTGACCACATTAGTCTCACTATGCATAGTCTATCCTGGGGGTAGATTCAAGGACTCTGAAAAATGTGGTCATGATACAGGGAAATTTTTTTTTTTCACTTTAGTAAATGCTCTGGTATCTTTTACATTCTTGTATACTACCATCAATTTAGACAGCTATAGCATTTATTTGCCATCTTACCTGAAGCATAGCATCTCAGAAATGCTACACACACATGCTGCACTACAGTTTAAGAAGTACAAAGCAATTCTAAGCACCAGATATGGGAATAGAACTCACAGTCTGCTGATCTTCCAGTGGCAAAGGTATGTGAGTTTCCTGTTCAGCTACTGACTGAGTCATTGCAAAGTGACTCAAACTCTCAGGTTTTGATATTCCATAAAGCTTTTGTTTATACAAATATATTGAAAAGGTCACAAAAATGGAAGGCTTTAAAATGTGCAGTGCTTGATGACACATAATGTTAACCAAAGGCATCTTACCCGATTATAATTTCAAAACTGAAAACTCCTGTTAAGGTGATAACAGTTCTGAAACATGATTTGACAAAATTTTCTTAGTACAGTGTAAAAAAATGAGATGCAGATAATATGTAAAACCTTCACACCAAAGGTCCAGACCAACAAACTCAGAAACAAACTAGCAAATAAGAAAGTCCGGACCACCAGGCTTAAAATAAAACCAAAATATTTAATGAGATAAAATAAGGCAGTGAGCAGTTTCAGGTTAAAACACCTTCATCAGACATGTATAGCATATAGAAATGAATTTAAAGCATGGTATAGCCAATCAAAATTCAATATTGAACCCTCCTCCTCTTTAGGGCAGGTTTGATGGAAATGATACCATTTAAACCTGGAAGCCTATCAGCAGCTAACTCAATGATCCATCTTGTTTCATTATATTCAGTTTCATTAGTCAAATCCCCCCCCCCCCCCAATGTTTGGCACTACCTGTAACACCATGAAGTGAAAGGAATGGTCAATATTGTCATTCACATGCTGAAATAAAGAATTGGGCATATTAGCCATCCTTATAGCAGACATATGCTATAATATCCTGTCTTTCAACTTGCTATTCATCTTACCAACATAGAACGAATAACAAATCCTACACTAAGCTAAATAGATAATATTCCTAGTAAGGCAATCTGCATAGCATTTCCGAGAATATTTCTTACCAGAAACTGGGTGAATAAACATATTATCCCCTCTAATATGTTGGCAAGCCTTACAAAATCTGCATGGGTAAGTACCTTGTCACCCACGGGGTAATGATAAAACCCTGCTCTGATCATTACACAACATGTCTTTTAAGTTTTTACATCTTTTAAAACAAAAAAATGGGTGTTCAGTAATCACCTCCCTTAATTTTTCATCGGATAATAACATTTTCCAGTTCTGTCGAATGATATTGCATACATCTCCCACATCACTGCTGTAACTGAGGTTTATACGAACGGGTTCTTGTTTCCTAGCAGTACTTGAACATCTAGCAGCATTACCATTGTCACTTGAAAACCAGGGTTTGGCTCTATACGTCCTATCATTGCAGGAGTGCTGGAAAAATAACCTTTTAGCATATGATATCATGCACTCTAGATCTACCTTTGAGAATATAGCAAAAAGTCAGTTTTATAGGATTTCTAGACTCTGTACGAGCAATTATAGTTACAAGGAAAAATCAAAGGTACTAATGGATAACCTCAGTAGGAGAGGTTATAGACATAGTACTATACAGCATGTGTTTCACCAGAGCAGGAATGATAGGACGTATATATACATACATATATATATATATATATATATATATATATATATATATATATATATACATATATATATATATATATATATATATATATATATATATATATGTCATTCAACAGGAATACTAACTAGTATAGGTCTGTTATATACCTGCATATTATCCTCACTTCAGCACTGAAACAAATGTCATACTGTAAAACATGTAGCTTTGTTTGTGAATTTGAGTCTTCAGTAATGCAGTGATGATGATGTGTTTCCTATATATATATATATATATATATATATATATGGATATATAGATATTTAAATATAGATATATATATATATATATATATATATATGGATATATAGATATTTAAATATAGATATATGAACCCAGCCACTCATTTCTAGCAGTTTGTCATTAGCTTGTTTCTTAAACTAATATGGCTTTCATTGGCTACTGAATAGGCACAGGGAATCATTTCCATAAAACAGCCTTTCATGTTAACAAATACCAGTGCTTAATGAAGGTAATCTCAGAATCCTACATGATGCAAGACTGAGCATGATGACAACATATTTTATAACGAGACAATTCAGTGTTCACATTTTGAAGCCAGTGTAGTTATTATCCCAGCATTTTTCCTTTTGCCCTTTCATTCCCATTCTGTTTACAAAAGGCATGCAGGTATAATGATTTGCAATCTATTTTCAGCAGCCCTTCAGAAATAAACTGATGCACACTTTTATTTCTTGATTTCTGCCTTATCTAATATACCTCCCTAGAATAGAGACATCAGAAGATTAACATTTAAGGACATAACTAATGTCTTAATTTAACTGATATTGGTAAGATGTAATGTGGCTAATGCTTGTCTGTAGCTACTGCATTCTGATATTTTGGCTGACTACATTATTAAAAGACATGCGATTGTTACAGAAGCAGTACTGTAAATGAGTTTAAAGTCTCTATGTACATATTAAAGCATGTACACGTGTCTCTTTTATGATTTCATTGATGCTGTAGTTAAATCATGAGATTTAAATATTAGACTTTTTAAACTAAGAAGTAAGCAGAGAGTGTCTAGTTCTTAAATGCTTTTATTGTAATCTGAGTGAGAATACAACAGATATTGGCTAGTTCTAAAATGCATTTATTGTAACAGCTTTTCTTGTATTCATGTTATTGTACAGGTCTCTCGATGGTATCACAGTAAAAAATACTTGTAGTTTTAATGTAATTGAGCAATATGCATTTTGTTTCTGTTACACACAGCACTTTAGAATAACAGCTCTATAATTAAGGTTTTCATTTTTCAAGCAACCAGATTGGCAGTGTGTTTTATTTTGTGGCAAGTTTAAAATTCTGATAGGAAATGCACTTTCAGATGGCTGCAGATAGAAAGAAACATATACAGTATCACTGATTTTATAATAAGAAAGAAATCTACTCCCACACAAAACTGAATACGCTGTCAACAAAATACTTGAGGGCAAAATGACAACTGTTCTGCATTGACTCCATCAATTGGCACACTCTTCAGTCAGAACATTAATCAGGGAGTTAGGCTAAAACCCTGTGAGCCTGAGTACAGCTTTTGTAGGGTTTACATGCAATTAGCAATCATAGCTTCTTATCACGTTCCCCGCATTCGGCGATCTTTTTCGTCTCAGCTTGATTAGTTCTTTACTGAATGGCCCCGATTTTGAAGTAGTCTCCTAAGTATTATGCGACTGTTTTAATCACTGGACAAACTTCAGAGCAGTGAACTGCAAAATAAATTACCCTACAGCAACAGAATACCTTATGACACTTTATTTATTTATTTTTAAATGAAACTTTTCACCTTGAATGTTCATCTTTATATAGTGCTTCTACCACCTTTTCATATGTAGTATGACTAGCACAATCTATGGATTGATGTGGCATAATGGCTTCACATCAGAACAAAGGATGATAGTAGGAGATGACTTAAGGATCACGTTCTACAGTCTGCAGCTTTACTTGTCAAGGAAAATGAGCATATAGTTTAGGCTAAGAAGCTTCACAACGAATGTAAAAGGAATATATTATTTACTTGGGATCACTTGTAGAGATACACGGTCCTGCAAAGCCAAAAGAGAGAGGAAATGTAACACAATGAAGGAGACACAATGCAATGTAATACTATTACACATGGTATTCAAAAAGTGGGATGTTAAACTTTTGTAGACAGGAGTAGAAATTAAACCCTTAAAAAAGTAGCTAAAGCTAAATTATGTAATACCTAATTAGACAGCAATAGTCAAAAAATACAGACAGGAGGTAAGGTGGGCGATGTAAATTCAGTGTCTAGATTTGTGTTTTTATATGTAGCGTATGAGTAGAATAGATATATTACATATATTTCGCAAACATTGCCTCAGGCTGAAGAACTCTCAAAAAATGTCATTAGATTAGTCTGCTACTTGATATATTATGTCATGCCTTAAGTCTGGCTAAGAGCCTGGAAATGATATATGTCAAATCAGATTTCAGTAAAATCTTTTCCATCATCAGCATTTTCATCATTAATTAGCTTTTATGAATATCATTCTAAATCAAAATTCTCTGAGATGTAATGGTATAATCTGAAATGAAGTCTCCTATACATTTCAGTTGTTTACAGGTCTGCTAGTCCAACTCTGGTTATTGCATTTTGTATCACTAGTGTGTGTTGAGCACAAACAGTATCTCTTTCGCTCTCTCTCTCTCTCTCTCACACACACACACACACACACACACACACACACACACACACACACACAGTTACTTCACATATGTATGCCTTTAGACTTTTAGCACTTGAGACAACTCTCACACACACACACACACACACACACACACACACACACACACACACACACACACACACACTCACACACACATGCACACACATGCACACACACAGAAACACACACACACACACACACACACACACACACACACACACACACACACACACACACACACACACACACACGCACACACGCACACACAAACACACACACCCATTTACTTCACATATGTATGCCTTTACACTTTCAGCACTTGGGACAGCTTCCAGTCCCTCTTTGTAATGCAGTTTTAAATAAAGCAGCTACACCACCCCCCCATGAGACATTAATGGGAATATCAGTATAAGGATAAACACATTTCTTTCAAAATTAAAGGCCCATATCTGTAACAGGACGTAAAATATGTGTGGTCATTTGGAGGAGAGAAGGATCACACATGACAAAGGAAGCACTCGTCTGGGCCTGCAAAGCAGCCTGTTTTACTGCAGCTCTTCCTCGGGGCATCTACAGTGCAATTTTGAGTAAATTGAAATGAAGGATTTCGCCAACTAATATAAGAGTATTCCATGACAGTGTTGCAGTCAACTTGAGAAGAAGTGATAAAATAAAGGACCTAGCTGTAATACACACAGCAAGAAATTGTTTGCTGGGATCTGTCCTGTTTATCATCTAGGTTTCTGAAGTAAAAGCCAGTGCTAAAGGGCTTTGTCTGACTAAGTTTGTAGGTGAATATAGGCAAGGATCAGCACTGAATCCTCAAATAACTTAGACATCCTGCAGGAAGGTCTGTCCCAAATAAATAATGGGTGGTTCATGGACTGAATCTACAGTAAATGACAAAAAATGCATTAGTGTATCCTTCAAGAAGTTATCTATCTCAGGAAACTACCATCTTAGTTGATCTACTTGTTCAGGATTTGGGTACTTATGTGGACAGTAACCTAACTTTTCACCAACATGTGTCCATTATTGTAAGAAAGTTCTTCTATTTTGCATAGCTTATAGGCAACGGGAGTGTGTCTAGATCTAGGGATGTCATTGTTTTGGTTTAATCTGCCCTCATTAGGACAATCTTTGAGTATCTGTCCAGACACATGCAACACCTGGAACACCACAGAGATACCTTACTAAAAGGATACAAGGCCTAAACATGTCCTACATTGGCCAACTTGAAGCCTTATCACTATACTCAGGATCTGAGAGACTGCTAAAAGGTGAACTGTGTCTGGCATACATATAAGGCATCATCCAACTCAGTACTAATGGATTTACTGCACATCAGCATGTCAAATGGAAATGGAAATACTCATTCTATGGATCTAAACCTCTTCTCTAACATCAACAGAATGGTTTTGAGGGACAGGTATATCTTGCAGACGATACCACTGCTCAGGTACAGACTCCCCATTCAAATAAAACAAAGTTCAGCCTTGTCCATTGTCAAGCACAACTTGAATCTACAGATGGGAAACAAAAAAATTACCCCATAACTGCCCCCCTGTATTACTAATGGAAATAACACATTCTAAATGCTTTATCCCATATGTGGGGTCCCCTCAAATTATCTATGGTATGATCCCAGTTATTCTTATTAGGGGTAATATATAATTAGTGACCATGGGATGGGCAAGATGAATCTCCAACCAAGTGGGATAGGTTAATTTGAACACAGAAAGGAAAACTGGTTAGGCTTAAAATAGCCCACAATGGAAGGTAGCCTATCACTTAGCTATGAACCTATAAAAACAATGACTTTTGGAGCATACCTTCTTGAATGTCTGACTAACTGCTTATTCAGACAAGATAAGGGAAAAGTCAGTACAGAATCACATTTACTGATCAAAATAGGTCAGCCATGGTGACAGGATGAAGTGCAGAGGCTAGCTGTCTTACACCAGGGAAGTGGGTGTGGGTGTGGAGGTTCAGTGTAGCCTGTGTAGCCACTGTATGACACCAAGGGCTTCACAAGATTTAGCCTGCAACAGGGGTAATAACGAACATTCAAACACATCATGTGTAAGTGTATGCATCATTCGTGTTTACATCATGGTATGCCTTCCTCTCAGTTAAGGATCTTGACCAGCCATCACAGAAAGATGGATACTATCATGTGCTCACCTCTTCCCAAATGAATCCTTACTCCCTGACCTTAGAATTATGAAGCTGTATGGCTGTACCCTTTACAAAGTCAGGAGGCACATCCATTGAAGTCATGTATCAATGAATGTCTGCAAAAGAGCTTATAAAAGTACATGTTGAGGGCAGGGCAGAAGGGGACTGGAGATAAACCAGAGGTTAATTCTGATTGGGTGCAGGCTAGGAATGAGCATTAACAAGAAAAATGTCTCAGAAAGAATCCAGTAATTAAAAAACAAAACTACATCAAGTCCCATGAAGTAGCAAAAGATGAATTATAACAAACATCTGAAGGATGTGTAACAGGCAAAACAGCAAGAAAAATATGATGCATGAAGGCAAGCAGTCAAGAACTAAACAGTACGCAAATGCTTGAAAGACAAGTTATCCATCTAATACAATCAATTGAGGAATGAAATATCTTACATATGCACAAGTGTAGTAGAATTTCTTTGTCCTGTAAGTGTGGTAGGAAGGCCTTTGACCCATGCCCTAACATCCAACTGAATTGAAAGGACACAAAATAGATCGTGACAGTATTATTGGTGCAAGTCAAGATGCTGCTACTGTGTATGATTGTAAAATAAATGGGGAGAAATAAAGTAAAAATAAGTTCTTAGGTTGGTACTAGGCTATCGGCCCTAGGGGCTATACAAGCCTAGCCATAACAATTCCCTGTCTATTTCTTCCCACAGTACTTACTTCCCTGGACCCCTGCCTAGCAGAGTGACTGATGTGATCCCTGGGGTGAATTTCCTGTCTCCCATCAAACCATCAAGGTTCCTTTTGAAGAGGGCCAAACAGGCACTCTGCTTGACATGTATGGGCAGTCTATTCCATAGTCTGGGGAGTCTCTGGGTCAGGAACCTATCTCTCCAGCATGTTTTGTTCATTGTGATGACAAGGTTTAGATCCCTGCCACGTGTGTTTCTGAGAGATTGGGATTTCTTTATGTGTAGCATGTTCAACAGGTCTGGGTTTGACATGGCATTGTATGTTAAGCAGAGATCGCCTCTGAGTAGATGATATGCGACACGAGTATAGGTGGAGTTTTTTTGGATGGTCAGCAAAGAGCATCTGCTTTAGGCCTGTGATTCTTTTAATGAGGTATTTCTGCAGCTTTTCCAGTTGTTGCAGATGTCTTGAGAGGTACATACCAAAAGGGGAGTTGTATTCTATAATGGGTCTAAAGAGGGATGAGTACAGTGGGACAATGACTTACTTTTTTCTGGATGAAAAGCCCTTAGTGATGAGGTGTGCCACATAGAAGGATTTCCTGACTGTTGTGGCAATGTGGTTATCGAAGGTGAGACCACTGTCCACCTGTGTTCCTAAGTCTCTTATCAAACTTTCGGTGTTTAGTGTACTGCCACCTATGTGGTAATTCATGGGTACATGTTTTTTTACCAAAGGGGATAACTATACATTTCTTGGCAATGAGCTTGAGCCCATGGTTCTGGCACGAAGCATCTGTTTCTGGAAGGCCCTTTTGTAGAATATCCACATCATTTGAGGATTCAATAATGGTTCCCAGTTTGTAGTCATCTGTGAACTTTGTTAGCCAGAGTCCCTTAGTGCTGGCCTGTACTTTAGAGAAGTAGATGCCAAACAAGAGTGGTCCTAGGACTGAACCCTGAGGTACTCCACTTGTCACTTACCTGGAGCTGGATTTGGAGTCGGCTACTTTTACGTATGGGTTCTGTCAGTAAGCCAGTTGGCAACCCATCGATTGACATAGGGATTAATGCCCAGCTTAGTAAGTTTATCTATGATTCCAGAGTGGGGGATGGTGTATGTAATAGAAAGGATAGCAACACAGAGGGTGGAAAAAGAAAAATGCAAATACAACAGAAACATACAGCTGATATTTATTAGTCCTGTAATTAATTTGAACTTAATACAAGTGAATTAACAACAAACCTGCCTCCTAAGTTAATGTTAGGATACACAAGTGAAAATGGGACATACACCCACCACCATCAGCACCTTCATTCCAAAAGATGAAGGATTACTGTGATGAGTTACTTGGACTAAGTAATAGGGTTTGCAGTCCAAGATACAGTAAGGGTGTCTGTGAGAAATGTACACATACAAAGAAAAAGTGCTGTTCAGACATATTTTTCACTCAAAAGTCATAAGAGAAGGAAACAAATATATTAACACTGATTATCCATAACATAGATGTCCACCCACCCAAAAATGTCGGACAAAGATATTTTCCAAATCTAATGCTTAGGTACTATAATGAAACAGAACACTCAAATGAAACATTTTGATAATGAAAAGGGGGATGGGAACTGAACCCACAGGCATTCTCACAATGTATGAAGACAGTCTTGCATCCTGACCATTTTGTCCAAGTAAATGATAGGATGCATGTGCTAACACACTAATAACATTCAACAGTCATGCTGCTAGCTTTCACCTATGGCAGTTATCACAAAAGTGGCAATGGTTTATGAAAGTTATACTTTTTGAAAGTGACTCTCTACTACTGATAACATTAAAAGCTATATATTTTGAAGCAAGTATACTCACCCTGGTGCTCTCTTGGGCACTGCAATCTCCTCCTGTGCAGCTTCTTCTTTATTTCAATTTCTTCAGGGGCTATGAAGAGAAATAGAGTGCTGGAATATCCGGGGATGACATGCAGTGTAAGGTTATATATGTAGCTAAGATAAGCCCTACTTGAAGTGCATAGGTGGTGACCTGTTTTTAACTTCATCTTTCCATTAGCAGAGGAGGTCAGAATTGTGGAGTCTAATGTTACTGTGACAGCACTATTCCCACATCCTTGGGATGCCAGTAGCATGGGTGATAGCCTGGGCTAAACTATTTCAACCTTCAGTCTTATACTGAGGCGATTGATATCCCTCATGCAGTAGTCTCTGGTTGTAATCCTATTAATCCTACTGAGGAACTACAGAAAGATTTTTAGACTCCTCAAAATACTACCTTTGAACTCAAAATGGAGCACCATCCTCTTCCTCTCCATCCATGATGTATCATCTTTAACAATCTCAGAGAAAAAGTGGTAGAAAATTGGCACCCAAAAAGGGTG
This sequence comes from Protopterus annectens, assembly GCF_019279795.1. Taxonomy (NCBI): domain Eukaryota; kingdom Metazoa; phylum Chordata; order Ceratodontiformes; family Protopteridae; genus Protopterus; species Protopterus annectens. Next base: position 1,616,211,372 of record NC_056741.1, read on the forward strand.
CAACATGTCCTTTCTGCTACACACTGAAAGGTATCATTGGGCACACCTCATTTATAAGATGCATGATGAACTCCAATAATATAGGCACTGTATTATATGGTCAACACTGGTACTTTAAGGTGTGAATCATGGCAGTCCTGTATTCCTGTGTATGCTGTTAAGAACTTAGGCGCTATAGTAAATCCATGGTTTACTATCATATGTGGAAAATGCATTTCGTTGAATGATCACATCTGCAAAAACTAACAATGAAAATAAAAACCTCCTTCAGGCAAAGGAATGAAACTAGTAATGTCGACAAGTCATCATTTGACATACTCAACTTTACTCAGCATACCCTGCCTACAAGCCATTTCCAACTAATGTATTGCAGAGGGGCAAGCTCCCCTGCACCCCCACACCCCCTGCTAATTACATATACAAACTCTGAGATCACACTAGAGTGAGGAAAGGGGTACATTTCCTGATTCCCACTGTACTGCGATCTCCAAGCAGAATGTCAACCTCACAACAGCGAATGCACACTAGCATTCGCTGTTGTGGAGCTGACCATTTTCGATTCCACCTTCCGTCAACTGGAAAATAGCCTTTTGACTATCCTAGTTTGACTGAATGCCATCCAAAACTTTGACAGTAAACTGAATCCATTTATAGATGGTTAGATGTGGAATTACATATCCCTCCTGGAGTCGTGGCATGAGCCACATATGTGCAGTACTTCCCACAGTGACTGATGCATGTGCACAGCGTCAAAAAGATTTGAGTGTTATGGTTAGCAAGTGTGCTCTTCATGCAAGTACAGTGACATCATATGTGCTGCCCTATAAATCTAATCCTGACACAGGAAGATAATGAAACAGTTGGGGAGGCCATCAAGTGCACCACCTCTCATGGAGAGTGAAAAGTTTCTGGCCTATCTCAGAGGCAGTTGCATTGTAACAGAGTCCCATAATGTGGATTCTGGAGCAGAGCTGGACTGGCCACAGAGACAATTGACTTGAGATGCCCCAGATATATATGCCTTTTTCTTTGTAAGAAGACTTTGTAAGTCTTCTGCATACCTTAGTCACTGCCCAAATCATTAAAACTCAGTCTGAGAGGAATTTTATACTTCTTGTGCAGAGCTCTCGGCTGGACAGCTTTTTCCTTAGCAAAATTCTTTAGAATGCAGTTTTCCAACCTACCTGTAAGTAAATGTTTATATCTCAAACATTATAAGTGTTATGAAAAGAGTTAAAATACAGAAGCTCTTCTGCAGACAGTCCACTGCACAATGGTGATATCTTCAATGAGTTTGGTTGAGATATTCATTTTATATTGAACTATTAATTAGATATGTAAATTGTATTAGGATAATTGTAGAAGCAATTATTAATATCTTTCTTACCATAGCAGATAGATCCCAACTATCAGTGTGTTTTTTGTGTTTACAGATGCTGTCTTCAATTTGCTGCAAAGTAGTTTTGTATATGTCACTTCATTTCTGAGATATTTACATAATTGAGATTTATATGCATATCTCCACGTCTAATGGACAAACAAATGTAAATATCTGTAAAGTGTAAGTTACACTCAGCTATCAGAGCATATTTTTCCAGGACTGAGAATACTTTTACTTGATACCATGAAGTGCCATATAAACTCCTTCTGGTTTAAGTTATTAATACAATTATTATTGTATGGTACATATTGATAACATTTCTGGAAAATAACTCACATTTTCTCTGATACCGAGTATCCCATTAATTTGAGGAGCCATTCCTAAACTGCATGGTGAATGGGTATATGAAATGCTTTTTTACAATGCGTCCTAGTGAGCAATGTCTGAAATTCTTACAGAAATTATATTTATGCAGGTGTGCCTATTTCAATATTAAATAAGTATAAATATCTGTACATTGCTAGCAGGCAGACAGCAGGTATCAATTATCACATTTACATAATTTTTCAAGCTTTTATTTGTTTCAAAAAAGTAAAATATATACTCAATCTGCAAAAAGTTATTAACATAAATATTATTATTGCATACACTTACAATTTGTCATAAAAATATACTCTTGCTTAACAAGCATTGCAGATTGGTCGGATGTCATTCCTGACCTGGGTGCTAAGCTGAAGTATGACATGCTATTCCACTACTCTATTATGTGGACCCTACACAAGAAATTTACCTAAATATGCATAAATATCATATTTATCACTAAACAAGTATAAATATCTGTAAAATGGTGGCATTTAGACTTCAGGTAGCAGTGAGAAGATTCCTAACATACAATGTCATTTCTGTCTACAAAATATAATATTAACCATGTAAAACTTAGTCTTATAACATATTACCTCTATAAAAAATTCATTGTTTATCATACCACAAATATGGTTTGTTCTGCCACACAGTTAACTGCAGAAAGCGCTCCTTGCATCTCACTTACAATATATAACTCAGTGGGTAGAACGCTCACCTTTGGCACAGAAGGCGGTGGTTTCTATTCCCACAACAGATAGTTGGATTACTTTTCCACTAGTGACAATACAGAGCTTTGAAAGGACAATGCTGCACTACTAAATGTGTCCTCCTTTAGATGAGATGTTCATGTGCTCAATGAGGTGGTAGTTCAGATGGATGTAAAAGATCCCATGACACTTATCGGAAAGAATAGAGGAAGTTCCCTTGTGCTCTGGCCAAGAATTTCCCTAGTCAATATGAATAATCCCAAAAAGAGGCCTTTGGCCTAGTGGAACTAACCCAGCCAGCAAAGTGTAAATAAATAAAGAAAATAAAAACGATGAATTCCCTCTGTCCCTCCAAATCACAACATTCAGTACGTAAAGGAAATACTATATTTCACGCACAACATGATACGTATGTAGAGAATACTTTGTCTCACACACAATATTAATTAAATAAAAACACATTCATACTCATAAATATTAGTCACATCAAATTTTCAGATCATTACAACACAGTCTAATCCTTTTCCAAAAAGAAAATAAAAATTTGCACTTTTCAAACCTTTAGGTTGACAGAGGGCACATACAACTATCATTTTGATGCACCCAAATGACCACACGGAACTGATCTTCCTTCCTTTCTTCTACATATACATAAAAGAAAAAATACATACTTAACATAACATAATGGAAAAATGCAGTTCTTGCCTAATAAAATGCTCAAAGCATTGGAACATACTTCTTTTTTTCCCAATAATTTTTATTTTCATTTTGCATTTATAAAAGACACAAACATTTTCATATTTACAACATGACCATAAGAGAAAGTTATACAATGTAGTCAATATAGAAGGAACATACTTCTTGATTTTGTTCCAAACTAACAACAATAAATCCACAAGAATTAAATCTTGCAAAAGGAACATCATTTTCCCATTCTCTTTTTGCATCTGTAAACCATGATATAAAACACTGACCTTAATTAAATAGAGACTTGTAAAGATAAAAGATCATGGAAAAGTATATGTTCTAAACAAAGTATAGTGATACACTTCTTATATTGACTTCTGATTTCTTGATGCACCTTAAAACACTCCCAGAAACAAAGTGCCGCCCCCTTCTTTTTTATTTAAAAAGAAAAAGAACAGAAAAAAAGCAGAACTTAAGTACTTAAACCAACACAAAGCATGTGTCACTTACTTATAGTTTGAAAGCTACAAGCTTATACTTACTAAAACATCCTATAAAATTCTGACAGACACGTTCTTGATGGGTTTATTGTGAATCATGATCTCCTGTACCATTCTCAAGAAGAATCACCTCTACCATTGTCAATGAGTAGCCTACAATCACCAGCTTTTTATCTATGAATAGCATAAAAGCACTGGTGAATATTTAGAAGGAATAAAGCACTCAGTACAGGACAATGGATCCTTATACTCAATCAGGAATACTCCTTTTCGGACATGGACAGACATTCCATCAGTGGATTGACTGGTAATGTGTTGACATTAGGTGTCCATCCACCTTGAACTCTTTTATCTACAATGCTGGGATATGACACACTGCCTGTGAGTGATAGTCTCCATTACTTTGTAAGATGAAGGTTGATTGGTGATCTTTTTTCAGTGAAGAGGCACACAATATGTGGTACACTGATTAAAATTCACCACTATGGCATTCAACCATCATACAGTGAGTGAGTGAGTGTGTGTGTGTGTGTGTGTGTGTGTGTGTGTGTGTGTGTGTGTGTGTGTGTGTGTGTGTGTGTGTGTGTGTGTGTGTGCAACCTCAGAGATGCACAGTTAGACATTAAATGTAAATTACTCCAAACATTTTAGCAATAACATTAGTGCTTAATAATATGATTTTGACTACTAAGATTGGCATAATGCATAAAGACTTACAGCATGAGAAGCACAGCAATAAAAATTGCAAAGCATTTGTGTGCTCTATGGGTGTTTTAAGCAGTAGGTTTTAGGTGCCCTCCGACATTTTACACAAATTGTATTAGTGGAGCAAATCAACTAAAGCTGTCTGATTTAACGCATACAGGTACATCAGGGTTTCAACCGCCCCAGCTATCTGTGCAAGGTATGCAGTTAAAGTACTTCTTGTTGTCATATTAATATTTGTAAAAGTCATTAGCATCTGTACTTTGTGCCAGGTCATACTTACATGGGATATTTTGTGCTTTGGTGTTTTCACAGATAATTCCTTATCGAGTACCAACACTGTGGAACTGTCCCTGCATGATGTTGGGCGACCTGCAGCCTCTGATAGTGATGGTGGGGGTGAGCTGGTACAATTAGGATCTACAGAGTGCGAGTTGGAAACAGGAAATGTGACCACTGCATTCCTAGCTCAGATTATGGTCACAGGTTCATAGGTTCATAGGTAGGTACTAGGCTATTGGCCCTAGGGCCTATACAAGCCTAGCCAAAAATGTACCCTAGCTTTCGCCACCCAAGAAAGTTATTTTCCTGTGCCCCTGTCAAGCAGAACCACAGAAGTGAGCCTCTATGAGTGTGGATACCCAGGCTACCTAGACCTCACAGGGAGAAAAGTTTAATGAGGGCATTCAGTCAAGGAAGTGTGCTGGCCCTGAGTCGATAACTGTTAGAGTCTGCTCATAGCACCCATGGCAGACAGGTGCATATACGGGGATGGGTAATAAATGATGTTTGCTGGAGACATGGTTATCACCCACCACCTGAGGCTGTTGTGTAAGTGACTGCAACAGATCATCTGTATGGGACCATCACATAGGTACAAGTCAGTGCCACCACAGCCATGGCAAAGGTAGTGAGGGTAATGCAGAGTGTGAATAATGGCCTGTGGGAGTGCATGTCCTATTTGTCAGACTGCTTAGATAGCATCAATCAGCAAGCAATATCATCTATGACTCATCTGCCAGGGTCGAGGGGCTGTCCAGAAGGCCAGCCCACTGCTACATCCTCAAATTGCAGCCATTATGGCCATGGACCACCATGATCCTGGTCCTGCAGTGCTAACACTTCCATGGATAAAATTGTGGTGGAGGTGACTTCATCTAAGAGAGGATGTCTCCTTGGTCATGGCATTGCCACAGGGGTATATGCCATAGCAGACATTATTCATGGCCATATGGCACACCAGCAACATGCCAAGATCATGGTACATTCAGAACAACTCCTGGTAGAGACATCTCTCATGAGCAGGGGCATACATGTGGTGCTGAAACCTCAGCCATGCATGTCCTGGACCTGTCCAGTAGATTGAGCCACAGTCCTGCAACTGCTGCTGAGGTAGGCTCACAGCAGACTCACACATACACCGCCACAGTCTTGTGTACATCACATGTTTCCAGTGACACTGGCTCCTCACAAAGAGTTCTAAATTGAAGACCCCCCCTTGAAGCTGATAGTACACACAACAGCACATTTCACTTTTATAATCCTCAGCACTATCACACTTCCCTGTGAAAGCCATGCATACATGTGCTTCCTTCCCCACCTATGAAAATATAGCCACTGGGCCATGTCCTTTGTATATTGTTGATGTTTTACTTGTGCCTGATTTATAGCATGGCTGAGCACTGCCTGGTTGTTGGTTTTGCACAACTATGAAGTTGTAGGCAAGTCTGACATATTTCCACAATTTCTTGGATGGTGTCCATATCTACAAAGTACTGGTCTATCATGTCGGTGTCAAGGAGTTCATGAAATGTTAAATGCAGTGCAATGACCCAGCACCTCTGGGGGTGATATCATGCACTGTGGATGGAGTAACATCAGTAAGGGTTTCTTATAGATGTACAGTTACCGAAGCAGTGATAATGTCCAACATTATTTAGTTAGTTCCATAATTTGAACACAAGCATTTGTCTGAATTCAAACATGCTATATATAGGATCAGCCCCATTCTGTGGCATTTTCTTATTTGTAGATCTCTCAATGTCATCTTGTTTTGCCTCATTAGCATATACAGACAAACTAATTTTAATGCTGTTGCTCATTACCATTTCATTATAAGACCATTAGCATACACCGCATCCGACTGTGCGGATTGGCCTGCCTGCACTGCAGAGCCTGTTTCTGAATCACACACAAACCCTGTGCATGGCTACTCATCATGCACATGTCCTAGCCATAATGCTGAAACGTTTATTAAATACCAGTCTGAGGTTCCCATCACGGTGATCTAAAACATGCAACAGAACTTTCTGCCATTTCTGTGGTTTCATTTTGTTCTACTTGTTCCCGGTGGTGTGCAGAAGCAGAAGTTACTTGTTTGACAATTGAAACGACTGCTTAACTTAGGATGCAAGACCTAGACATGTCAGTAATCAGAACACAGGTCCCAATACAGTTTAACCAAAGTTTCATCACTCCATCCCTGCAAAGGAACAGATGTCCTGTAAACAAATGTATTAAATGTATGTTAACTTCCTTGTCCTGCACTGCTTAAAATCCATTGTTTTTTTAAGGCTTCTTGCACATCACTGAGCTGTTCTCCTGCTATAACCATTCCCTTTCCTTTATATCCTGTCTTCACCTAGCTGCTCTACACCACCTTTAACTCCCCTACTCTTTTTTCCTTCAGTAGCTTTTGTTCTCCTCTCTACATTTAGGGTTCCCTCTTGACTTGATTCTCTATTTTGTCACTCTAAAATCTATCTTACTTAAGCCTGTTTACTGTCCTCTGCTCTGCACTAGCTAGGCCCCACTACTCACATACTCTACTAACAGTCTTACAGATTTTCTACAGACTGCTACTAGCTGGTTCACCTTTGTGGTTGCTGTTATAATAATAACAATGTTATAGTATATACAATATAATAGTAATAATAACATCACAATTCCCTTGGGGAAAAAATCGCTGATCTGAGCTTTTGAGATTGTAAGCTTTCGCTTACATGGGGTCGATTATTCATTGTTTGCTTTTTTAAGCATTCGATGATATAATATAGACCCATTAATAGTATACTTAAACTTGTAAACTTTTCTACACTTAATACAAAGTTCTACTTCATGGAAAATCAAATCCTACCAGACTCAGCTAATAAAACCCTAGCATATATACCTCCCTTCTCCATGGTACTTCCTCAGCCAGCCCTACATCATCTACTTTCTCTCTACAATCTGTACCTACCTCTCTAATATGCAAACTTCTTATCAAGCCAAAACCCTGCTCCCTCTCAGCTGATAACCTCCCATCAGAATATTTAAAACTTGCTGCTGATGCAATAGCCTACTCAGTCAGCATTCTGATTAATAGAGCCATCACAGAATCTGAAAATCTGAAAAGTAAAAAAAGAAAGGTGTAACAGATCTGAGAGCTGCTTTTTCCTTGGCAATTAAGTGATACGGTGATATAATTAAATATAATTATCACATAGGTTTGTACTAATGATTTTGCTTTGCTTTGTCTTCCTTCTTCAGATCCTGTTGTAGTTATGATAGAGGAGTATTAGCAGTTACCTCAGCTTGCACCTCCTGATACTTCCAGCACTGGAGTACCAGTGGTTAACAGGCCTGTATCTCAGGCAAAAGACAGAGGCCATTGACCAGTACGGCTTAGTCGTGACCTCTGGGCAGACTACTGAGGAGGGGGAGGTGTAGGACCTTCTTCTCATAGTGGCCCAAATATTTCTCTTTTGGTTATCTGGCATCAGCTGTTTAGAATCATGATGTCTGATGTGCAATTGTGGCGTAGGGTTACCACCTGTCCCACTTTGTGAGGGACAGTCCCTCTTTGGGCAGTTGTGTCCTGACAAAAATTTTTAAAAATGTCAAATGTCCTGAGATTTTAGGACAAAATTATTTCCTATATTTTATGTAATAGTTGCATAAAACAGTTATTCTGCATCTAAAATACCTAAATGTTATAAGAAACAGAATAAGCAACTAAAATGCTACAAGAATAAGCTTTTATTTAGGCAAAAAAGTTAAGTTATATCCTTTGTACTGACTGTAGGTATGTATCAGCCTGTAAAATCTGATGTTTGTACCAAAAATGTCCCACTTTGGCCATTTGAAAAGGTGGCAACCCTATTGTGGCGTGCTTCCTGGCATAGGTGGTTGACTCTTGTGACATGCAGGACACAACCTTTGGCCTTCTATAGGCACAGCCTACATGTGACATCAGTAGCAAAGGTGACTGATGTCTATGCATTCGCCTTTGGGATGATGTGGCATCTGCCATGTGCCCTACTATACCTTCTACCCCTGTGCTACTCCACCTTGTGTGTCACTCCTTTATTTATCTAATTCTCCTCATCACAAAATGTCCACCCTCTGTCAGCATGTATCCATCCACTGTTGTCCCAACATCTTGTGTCATTACCAGCCATGTCTGTCTGTCTGAATTTTATAACTATGGTACTTTTCCGTTAACGGGGCAGCAGTCGTCCGCAAACATAAATGTTGCTGCAAAATGTACAGGTCAAACTTCCTTTTTTTTCTTGCAGATTTGTTTCTGTGTTTTTGCATTAACTGGTCAAGAGAACCTGGATTATTTATTACAGGTTGAATTAGGGAAATGAGAAGCAATAACCATTGTTTATACAGACTCTGCGGGTTGTATCATACCATTGGATATAGTAGATGGTAGTGAAAAGAAAGGATATAATGGTGCCTGAGCATGCGTATTCATGTGACATTTTTGTAAACAAAAAGTGGGAACTTTTATTTAACTTGGTTTATGTTTAGCTAGATATTCCGGACACATTCATGTATTTAACAGTTTGTTTAACTATGTAAGAAAGTGAGGAAATGAAGTAAAACAAAAATCACACAATGATACAACTTTACGGATGAAATTCTGTGTTGATAGATGGCGAGTAATCGTACTTTGTACTTATCGGAGACTGAAGCAGTGTCATTTGTGCATGTGTGTGTGTTTGTGTCAGACCATGAAGTGATCGAAAATATTATTTTTAGTGTTAGGGATTATACGATTTGCTTTGCGTCAAGGTTTGTTCTTTATTTGTATAGCATTAAATGCCTTTTTATTATTGCAGAATAATATATGCTTGTATGTGTGTAGATTTTTCAGAGATTGTAAAGATTGGGTCATGCCTCATATATTCAGTCTTTATTCTTATTTATTTGGTTTGAACTGTTCATTTGTCATAACGGACATCTCAGAATATAGCATGGGGCAGCTTTGCTTGTCCTGTTTAAACTTATGTATGCTAGTGTGACTCCCAAAACTGTTTATCAGGTTTACAGTGCTTTCATAACAGCTCCCAACATACACACAGTCCGACAAAATATGATACAGATTGCTTTACATTTTGTGGTTTTACTACCAAACAATAACAGTCGCAGACCCAAATAAATGCCTCACTCATCTCCACCTCATTATAAAAAAACATTTTCATCAATGTATATATATATATATATATATATATATATATATATATATATATATATATATATATATATATATGTAGAGAGAGAGAGAGAGGTATATACGATGTTACAATAAGTGTAGGTCATACACCTTTATTGTCTCTAACGCTTCAGCTAAGAAAGTACAAAAGCCTTTGAAAAACAGCAACGTGTTGAAAATGTCAACTACAAAGGGAGACAAAGGGTTTTGAGAAATAGGAACATATGGCGAAAATGGGAACATGTAAGTAGGAAGAAATGTGCAGGAAGTCTGACCTGTACACGTTATGGCAACATTTATGTTTGCAGACGACTGCTGCCCCGTTAATGGAAAAGTACCATAACTATATATCCCTTCCACCTTACGTTTTCCCTCTATCCCTTCCACAACCATTGCTCACTACCTTACATAGCTGCCATCCTCCAATTATATGAAAAATATGTGCCTTTCCCCAAAAGCTATTCTTTATGGTTACCCTTATGTGTTTTCCTCTGCTTGCTATTCCTCCATTATATTTCTTACCATCTGCCCCTTTTCTCCTCATTTGTATATTGAACTGAGTTGCCACTTTGTTGTGCATTACTTCCTTGAGCTGTTTGATACAGTTTGAGCACAAACACACTCGTGCACTTTTGGGCTCACTTTCTATGGTGTCTAACACTCCTGTTATGCACACATTGATAGCGATTCCTCTTTCCATACTTTGTCTGCACAGTTCTTCTTGTCCCCATAGTCTGCCTGAACTGATTTCATATGCACTCTCTTTCAGCCCTGATTCATATATAAGGATCCACACACCCCATTGTATCTTAAAATCCTTGATATTTAGCACTTACACGTGTGTCTTTGAATCTCAACCAAGATGTTGCAAAGGAATACACAACTTCAGAGATATTTTCATCATCCTGAATTTGAGTTTGAGTAAGCAGAAACTGATGGCCTCTTATTTGCCCATATGACTTTGCTCATCCTTTTGTGTGTGTGTCTTTCGGCTTTTCCCGGTTAGGGGTCGCCACAGCTGAACTCCGGTCCGCTAATGATTGGCAGTTGATTTTTACGTACTGGCTTGCCAGCCATGACGCAAAACCTTCAATGAAGGTACGTCCATTCATGCATGTCTCCACTCAGGAGACGCTCTAGCTGAGAATTGAACCGGACAGCATCTTACTGTGAGGCGACAACGCTACAGCAGCACCACCACCGTGGGTTTTTTGCTCATCCTTTTAATAAACTAATAATGCACACATTTTCATTACTTTACTCCTGTTGTTTTTGTCTGTGATTGGCATAATTCAGTCTCATACATTTAAAGAATGCATTACTCACTTATAGATAATCTAAGTATGTTTCTCTAAGTATGACATTCCTAGGGTGTATTATAAATAATACTTGGTGTAGGAAGTGAAGGAACAGAAATCCTGATATTATTAAGTATTAACAAATAAAGCTGCAACATGAAATGCAAATAAAATTCAGCTTCATTGGCACTGACATAAAATATTCTCTTTGTGATGCCTTGGTGATTAAAAAAAAATAGTATTGCTGCAAATACATTCTTTGCCAAAATATTAATTTAATCTATTTAAGAGCTAAATGCATAAATGCACTAGTCTGATGGACACTTCTTAATTAAAAATGCTTTAATAAAATTGGTTTTAAAACGAAACCGTAGATTAGTAACATTAGGATTCAAAGTGGCAAATCAAGGTCTTGTTTTTTGGCTTTAATACTGCTATTAACCACATTAGTATGCATTAATGATTTAAAGCGCACTATCCCATGGTGCTACTGCACTCTTATTGGCCTAATATGCAACCTTCTTTCCATTCTTAGGCCTGCAGCAACAGACAGACAGAAATGTAAACTGGTTCTGTCATGTCATTTTGCTCCACTGCAGACCTGACTTCCCTCCCCTCCCTCTGTCATGCATCCAGTATGTAAGAAAAAAAATCGAGACCCACCCAGGTTGTCTACTGAGATTCCGAAAACGTGTTTGACCAGATTGACTTGTCCTATCTGATTCTTCGTCTCCTTTTTTTAACTTAATGAAAGAAGGGCTACAGGGAAATCAATTCTAAAATAATTAGAATGACTGAGCTCCCCTTCTTCTCCTCTGTATTATCTGCTGATGGGCAGCGCTACTGGCTATATGCGTATGGAAGATAAAAACTTATTTTTAAAGGAATAAGGACGAGGGAGACCTTCTATAAAGAAGTCAGTCCTTGAATGCATGCTTCTCGTCACAAGTACATGCAGACAAAATGAATGACAATTTCTAACTGCTACGTTCCTCTGAAAGACACCCTTTGTCATGAAGATGTGATCCTTTTTTCCTGCCCTTGAACTTTTTACAGAATTGGTATGCATGAAATAGGAAGTTAAAAAAATAAATCTTTGACTAGAAGAGAAGTATCGCATGGAACATATCAATTTAAACTGAATGATCACAGGATTTATGAAGAAAGTAAAATAAACTTAACAATATAAATTTCTTCTTTTCACCAAAGGCTACTTATACCATTGCTATAATATATGGACAAGACATAAATAAAAAATAGAATATCACATTTTTTCAGTAATAACTGCAATTCATTTTATTTTCCTTCAGAAAGGAAATTACTAGTTATTGAAAGACGATTCATTTAAATTTAGATGTGCACATATTGCTTTCCAGAGTGGCTTGCAAAACAATAATTTAAATACTAGTAATGCAGGAATACTACAAGTAAATTAAAAAGGATAAAAATTTATACAGTGCTATTTATATGAGGTGTATTACAAAGAGATTTACATGTAATATATTGATACATGTACATTCAAACACCAGCCCAGCCAAACAAAATCTCAGCTCACATAGTACCATTCTTACATATTTTTTAATTAAAAACATATGCTTAATAAAGTAATATGAAAAGTTCTTGTCACAAAAAAAGGATTACAAGTGAAAGATAAACGTTTGCTCCCCATCTTGCAGAACAAACAATTTTTTACATCATTAACGCTTGGTGTTGTCAGTGTATATTGGATGTTAGTGAGGCCATAGTTTTAGTTATGTGTCTGTAGCATAAGAATGCCCAGGCTCTACACACATACAAATATAACCATATGTATATATATCTATATCTATCTATCTATCTATATATATATATATATATATATATTTATGGGTCTAGGACTATTCATTGAAAGCACATTTCACTGAAACACATTTAACTATGCACAATTCACTGAAAGCTCAATTCACTGAAAACACAATTCACTGAAACACATTTCACTGAAAGTTATATATGGCCTTTTCTCCACTGTAGTGCAACCCTGGAGTTAGTATATATAGTAAGGGAGTATGTGGGCACCCCCCGACATTGGGGCATGTGGAGGGCATAGCCCCCCACCTATTTTAAATATTTTGAACTATATACATGGATACTTGCAATTCCAATAAATTACTCTTTTCTGAACATAATATATATCCAAACTATGTGGGGCTACACCCCCACCCCCAATGTGGGGGGGGGTGCCACAACACCTCCCTTACTATATATATATATATATATATATATATATATATATATATATATATATATATATATACTCAAGGGTCACACTACAGTGGGGAAAAGGCCATATATAACTTTCAGTGAAATGTGTTTCAGTGACTTGTGTTTTCAGTGAATAGTCGTAGACCTATATATATATATATATATATATATATATATATATATATATATATATATATATGTATATATATATATATATATATATGGGTTTATACACACACACACACACACACACACACACACACACACACACACACACACACACACACACACACACATATATATATATATATATATATATATATATATATTTATATATATATAGATATATATATATATATATATATATATAAATATACATATATATATATATATATATATATATATATATACGTGTATACACACTGTTGGAACAGTTTGCAAGGCAAGTCAATCTATAAAAAAATGCATAATGTTTATTACTTACACACACGTAAGCATAATTATCAGTGACACAGTAATGCAATCAGCTACCCAGAGACAAGTTTACATTAAGTACAGAATAGAGCAAAATGAATAAGGCTAGAAGTCAGCATATAGGAGATTGGTGAAAGTGAATATCTGATGGTCATAGTAGAATTGAAGTGTAAGGCTTTTGTAGAAACATTTCACCTACTAATTAAGCTGTGAACAAAGCTTGATTTAACTCTGGGGGGGTAAGATATGTGAATTAGTTCATAAATAAAGCAAGTCTAGAAATGTAGTGGTGGTCTGTGTTCCCTAGAAAAAGTAGAAAAAGTACAAGATGTGGAGAAGTACAAGTTCTTAGAAATAGAGTAGGATTAGATGGTGGAGGTTATAGCTTGCGACAAGGGCAACAAAATGTTTTGGAAGGTCATAGCAATGACAGGGCATTCATTATTATACAAGGAGAGGATCAGATATGTGCAATGCCCAGTAATCCACCAGTTCTTACAAGGAGATGCAAGTGGATTGTCATGACCTTAATTTATTTTGCATGGAGTTTCACAGTTTGAGGACAGACTGAGAGCTGAGTGGCACCATATTTCTCGTCTGTTAAAGAGATTTAAGCTTTCATTTTATGAGAAGAAATGCCTTGGTGGAGGATTCCATTTTACCACAATAAACAGAATGATGACTCATAATAGCACTGTGATTTATGTGGCAACACAAACACTGAAATTAATGTTCATAATCACAAAGTGAAAAATGATTTAAAAAAACTATGGTGTCTACAACTTCAAGTAGTCAGAACTTGTAAGTTCTTACAAGGGAAACAAAAATATGCAACATCATGAATGATATATAACTGGAATTAGTTTTATACCCATTCTAGTCACAGTGTTGGGTATAACAGAGGAAATTAATGTGTTAAAGGTCTGATATGCAGTAGCTAATCATATCTTTTTGATGTACTGGGGTACTTACAAACCAGTCAAATATTCTGTATTGTTAGAAGTTTATTTTAGTCATAAAGAAATTAGAGGGAGTGAGCATTATTAAAAATAGATAACCATTTTATGCTTAAATATAGCACTATTAGAGCGACTGAGGAAGTAGTCTTTATGCAAGGAGGATTTAAATGAAAATAGTCCCTTCTCTTTAAGAAAATAAATCATTTTGATTAATTAAGCTTGTTCACTGATGATGTTGAAACCAAATTCACTGTTTAAAATTTTATTCAAGGGACTGTTAAACTTCTGTACTAGTTATAGCTGTCAACCTTTTAGTACAAACATCTGGACAAAGATGGGGGGGCAAAGACCCAAAAGGAATTTAAATATTGTTCTTATAAAATTATAAAGTTCCTAGAATAACAGACTTTGTAAACATGCATTTTCTGAAGGTTGTGAAGTCTGAAATTCAAATGTGTGTCATTATTTAGTGACTTCAATTCTCTGAGATTTGCCAGAAAACAACACATTTTACGACAAAGTCACAGGGGCACATCAAACATTTAAAGTAAAAATATGGACATTCTGTGAAAATCTGGACATTTGAGAGGTATGGTACTAGTAATGTTATCAGTTGTGTGGAAGCTGCCAGCCTAGCTAGATAAAATGTTGTAGATAAGTCTATGTCAATTGTAAATATTAATGTAAGCCACATGCTTATTTTACAAATGTAAAGATAACTATATGTTATGATTAAACTATATGTTGTACTGAGCTTCAAAAAATGTAACCACAGTACACCCTGCTGGAAGAAAGCTGATAAGTAAAGAATTGTATGACTGTTTGATCTCAAGCTCAGAGACAGGATGTCTGGACAAGCAAATTCTTTCTATTGTCTTAACTTAAGGGTTAATTACTAAGGTTTTACATGCAAAGTGTGTTTTATTGCTCTGGTCTCCTGGTAGCTGCAAGATCAAAGAAATGTTAAAATTTTAACTTCTGTGAGCCTGGGAAACTAAAACAGAGAAGTGTCAAGAATTATGTAATCTGAAATGACTCAGCAGTACTGTGTTATCAATTTAAGACTATCCCAGAGAGAAATATAGAGCATTTTGGATTTTCTCTGAAGAAAATCCACTCACCAGCACTTGCTTGCTGTGTAAGTAAGATATTTATTTAGAACAGTGATTTCTCTTAGAGATAGATCAAAATAGCCAGATTAGTCTAGCTGTTTTCTATATTTATGTCAGATTATTCTAGAGCTTTATTTTAGGGTGATCACAGTGGTGCAGCAGTTAGCATTGCCAGCTCACAGCAAGAGGTTCTCTGGTTTGATACTTGGCTGGGGTGCCTTCTGTGTGGAGTCTGCATGTCCTCCCTGTGGTCATGTGAGTTTCCTCCGGGTGCTCCCGTTTCCTCCCACATCCCAAAAACATGCTGTAGGTGGATTGGACACTCTAAATTAGCCCTAGGTGTGAGTGCATGGGTGTGTGTGCCTTCTGTGGAAGGTTGGGTACCGGGCTGGCAACTCGACACAGTAAACCTCCACTGCCAGTCATGAGCAGGCAGGTGATCCACTGTGGCGACCCCTAACTGGGAAAAGCCGAAAGAAGAAGAAGAAGAAGAATTCTAGAGTTTTATTTTGAAGCAGAATGTAAAATGCTGCTCAGTGCTAGGTTCATACCACCCTGAGACACATATTCCGAAAGCTCTATGATGTCTCTATTCATATAGTCTGGGGAGATACATCTCAGGTCATTTACTCCCACATGGACTATGACTGAGTCATATTGCTAATTGTGATCCAGTGACCTGAGTGCATGTATAATGTGGCCGATCCTAGCCCCTGATAAGCAACGGACCATAACTTTCTCCTTACTCAGCCTGGTGAGAGGGACATCAGTGTGTCTCATAATGGAGTCTCAAATGACTAGAATATTGGATTGTGTGGTGACTTGCCTTATGGGCATAGAGGTAGAGGCTCCATGAGATGTAGCTCTATGTGTTAATGTGGGTGTTGTTTTGAAAGAGTGAGTCTGGGACTGCTGAGGGTATTTCTTATGTGTACTTTGTCTAGGAGGTCTTTGTGGTTTAGGAAGGTTACATGTAAATGCCTCAGTATATGTGGGTCTATATGTCTGCTTTGAGTTGTGCATGATGGGTGCAGCATGTGCACTACTGACAACCTTACTGACATTCAGAGTAGTTTTATGTGAGAGCTTTGCCTCCAGTGACATTGTGTAACTACATTTCTTACATACCATATCAGTTTGACAATCCTCAGACACACCTGCTTGATTGCTTCCTTTTCTACCCTCCCAGTCAAGGTGAACCCTAGCCAAAGGTATTTGGTATGGGTCCCCTTCTAAGCTCTGACTAGAGTAGACTGCCCAAGCAAGTAGTGCTCCTCTTTATCAAATGCAGGCTTCACAACAGTTAGGTCAGAGACTGTGTCTCTCTTAGCAGTGGTCTGTTTCCCATCTACTAAGGTAGAACATAACCTTTTGTGGTAGTTTGGTACCCTTGTTGTCTCCAGACAACCTACCACTGGCATTCTGTCATTCCCACTAATTGACTCCCCTACCTTTTAGTCTCCAACTTGTTTCTGTGGACATCTATATGCCACATGGCCCCACTGGTTACATTTAAAACATTTAACCCTGGCCATGTACCTGAACTAGTAGCTTCCCCTGTTACTGCCAGACTCTGCTGGGATGGTTTAGGCTGCCCACCATGGGCTCTCTTATAACCATGTGCAGCACTGGGTATCTCTTGTGATGCCTTGCTTGCTAGGTATAGGTCGCCTTTTTTCCCCAACTCATCTGTGGTGTTGCATTCTCTATGTGCTAACCAGATTCTCATGTCCTCAGGCAAAGTGCTTAGGGTTAAAAGGTCTGCCAGCCATTCAGAAGTGGTGATCTGACACCCACTCACTCACCTATGAAAATAAGTGCTTAACTCAGCAACGTAATCACACACACTTTCATCTGCCTTGCGTCTATGCTGAGAAAACTTTTTTTCATAAGCTTCAGGTGTTAACTTAAAACATTCCAATAAACAATTTCAAACTGTATTTTAATTTAAGCAATCAGTACTGAACAATTTAGAAACAGCAGTTACAGCCTTACCATGGAGCAAGGGGTTCAGAAACTGTACCCAGAGCCCTTGGTCAACATTATACTGTTTATAAACCCTTTCAAATATATGAGTAAGGCTATCAAAATTATCACCCTCTGTAAATTGTGGAAGAAATTTACTGACCTTTATTGCTCCTGGGGTTCGGTTATTCCCTTCCCCATTACCTTCATTACCCTGGTGAAGAGTCATCATCTCCTTTTCATGTTGCCCCTGCCTCTCATTTTCTGCAGCCTCCAAACACCTTGGGCTCTCATTTTCTTCAGCCTCCAAATGCCACAGTCTCTCTGCTGAATCTATTTCCAAATGTCTGGCCTCCAGTTCAAGTCTCGTTAACTCCAGATGGATTATTAAGTCCTCTGAGGCAAAGTTAAACTGTCCATTTTATGAGAGCTGTACATCCCCAAGCCCAGTCTGGCTGTCTTCCTGGTTGCTGGTCTGTGATGCAGCTGTGACTAAGACTGCAATAATTTGTACTTTAGTCAGGTTGGCATTTACCCGTCTTTTGGCTTGGCACATCTCAGCCAACTGGCTCTTTGTCAGCTTGCCATAATCCTCTGCTGACATCCTCAACTGCTCTCCCTGACTAACTAAGCTAACAAAAAATAAATAAAATTATTGTGATGTAAAACTCCGAATCTACCAAGTAGCTGCTTGAGAGTACAAACACCTTCTTTAGTGAACATTGTTTATAGGCTACAGGAGTTCAGTATTCACACCACTGAATTTCAGGATGTGATATGGTGATCCCACCACTGTTCACCAAATGTGACAACTCACCACTGGACCAGTAATCAAGGAGCCTCAATCCTCACCACTCGCAACACTGGGGGACATTCACTGAGAGGATGACATATTCATACACACAGTATTTCCAGATGCAGCTCCCTGCATCAACTGCAGTTTCCCTTAGGAGCCCACAGAGATCACAGTCAGTCCAGGGCTGGTTTCTCCCTCTTCCTCCAGATCCCCAATAAGACTCCCCACTGGCACAGCTATAGAGTTGAGATCTCAGCTGAGTGACCAAGCCAAGACTTCCAGCACCCTCTCTGTCCAACCAGTGCTTCATGTCCCTGACCAAGTAGCTCACACACACACACTTTGAGGTTTGATTTACACACATGCACGCCTGGGAAAGGCTGGCAGAGGTTTACTAGCCATTGGCCCTTGTGCTCACACTACAAGCAGATTCCACTGCCACCAGTCACTCCTTATCAGCTACTTTAAGGGTCTTAACAAAGGATGTGCAATCTTACTGTGTAATATTAATACTAATACAAATGGTAGTTTGACCAAGAACAAGGCTATTAAGAGTGGCCCTCACTGTGTCACCAAATAAATATGCAAGTACTCTCAAAACGTAAATATCACTACATAGATCAGCCACAATGAAAGCTTTAAATATATTTAATAATAAATAATAAAAGAACAAGAAAAATACTCAGTATATATATTCACAGTGATATCAGAGTTCAAAACCAAAGGAAATATTTAAGATAACGTCGCAGTACATGCCTACACAAATAAAGAAAAACTAAATCTAAACTAAGTTTTGCTATATTCCTGACTGTGTCTAAGATAGTTAGTATACGCTAGCAATCTACTTAGAGCAAGGCAGATGTTGTGGTGAATGGTTCTTGTCAGGTCCAAGACCAAATATAGAATGCTCTTTCTCATTAACAGACTTCTCAGATTAATATTTATCACACAACTCTTGACCATCTGCATTGTCAAGCTAAGTGTGTCAACAATTTATTTTGTTCAGTTTGTTCTAAGTAACAATGAGTTTGTATCAGCTGTACTTGTCAGCAGGATTTATTTGTTACCAACCTTCTTTATGTTTCAGTTACAAAGTTAATAGATGGAAGTGTATCCACCTATATCAATAGAAAACCTTTATAACGAATTGCTTTCCTGGAAGATAGTAGTTGACACACATTCCCCATTTAATATGCAATCCCTTTATTTAAAAAGTTTGAGATTTACAAGGTTGTGCTGTAATCCAGAATAATTCTCTATAGAATCTGATGATTTATGCAATTTATTTATCAGCAGAGGACATAAAAATGCTAATATTTCTAAGGGCTTTAAAACAGCAGCAGATCTGATACGCCAGGAAGTGTTTTAAAATGAAGTGTGGCAATGATAACACACAGCCTTTAAGATTTCCCACTATGTATAGTTCTAACAGTTTCAGATTTTATCAAACTGTAATAAACATTGGAATTTGCTTACCAGTGATAATTTTTACCCTTCTATCATGTCTGAACACTGTGTGCTGCCTTATAGGCTTGGTAAAAATTTTGCAGAATATTTTTCCTATATATAAAAAGAAGTTCCTGTAGCACTATCAACAAATTATTGTATTCATGCAAGCATTACAGGGATGTCTTCAATATTTACATTGCAGTTTTTTGTACTAAGATCTGCATTTTTTTTTTACATCTGTAAACACATTATAAACATACAAGATTAGATCCCTTGTCAATTGAAGTATATATAGGGAAGGTATGTCATAATGGTTAATCTGTTCACTTTATAAGTGCAAAGTACAAAATCTGATTATAATCTAGAGTTATTGGCTAGACTTAAAATTACCTTTCAGAACAATTAGTTAATTATTAATCTAAGAACCCTGAACCTTACCTTCAGTATAGTGCTGTCATCATGGTCTGGGTGAGGCCAAGAGCCTAAAACTTTAAGATTGTGAGTTAGCATAGTGGTTAAAGTGTCTACCATATAAACAAGAGGTACAGTTTGATTTTCACCAAGTGAAATTGGCTAGGCTAGAAATGACCCATCAGGGCAGCTGTCCTAGTACTTACCTGTGAATTCCTATGAACTAGATTTGTTGATTTACAGGGCAGTATGTTCCTGCAGTGCCTTTTATGTTGGTCAAACTTTATGGCCATGGAAATGCAGATTGTCCATACATCTGTATACATTAACTGTCAATGCCCACATAGTGCATCATTACAGCAATATCTCTTATTACATCCTTGAGTAGTTTATTCTTTTATTTGGTATAGATGCTGTTAACTGGGTGCAGTTTGACGTGTATTTGGAAACATGTTATCCTAAATAGAAAAGAAATGGATCTTAAATTTAGGGACTTTAGGAAAACCAGGATTAAATGTAGAGTTATTAACATGCTTATTTGTTATATATGGTTAATTATCAAGTGAATTTGTTGTTTTAATACTCTATCTTTGTAGTTGCCTTTTGTTTTGTTTCTTTAAGAATGGTTTTGCTCTGTCATGTGACCGTTTTCATGTAATTTAGTATAACTTTATATTTGCAGACAAGTTCCTTACTGTGACTATTCCTTTGAAAAAGTTGTTCTGAGTGAATCCATGGTGTGATTACCACTAATGAAGGATTTCTTGAAGCATGTATAAGATGCTGGAGAGCTTTTTTTTTTTTTTTAGGGGGATTTTGTATTATTCTTGCATCTGAATAAGGTCTCATACATATATATGCAATTGATTTGGTTGTTTCATATTTCACTGACCTCCAAATGATGGAACTGGAATTACTGACCTTTTTTAGTCGCGTTACAGGATAGGATTTGTCCTGCTTGCAAGATCCATTTTAAAAGCTTTTTTTTTTTTTTGCTGGGGTTTTGCATGGATGACAAGTCTTTTCCCCACTGCAGGAACAATGTTTTGATGCAAAGAGAATATGCACTTAGTTATGTAGATTCTTAGTGGTTGACAAAAGTGAACCGAATCATATAAATGTCTATTGTGAAAATGTTTTGATATACCATAAAACTACAATCTTTTCTTCTGGTTCAAGATGGCAAATCACGGACACATCTGAGCAACTTCATTATATGAAAAGTGTACAAAGACCTAAAAACCCATACCTTGGAATGTACTATCCAAGAATGATGTATTTCATATTTGAAATACAACTGAAACCTATACAGTGAGGAATTCTTGAGCAAATCTGCAGTTTGGGGCACAGGCTGATCAAAAAGAACTTAGAATCTGCCCTTTTTATTCTATGATAGCAAATCAAAGGACAAAAATGTATTTTAGTGTGAGTAATGACCTTTTCTGGCAAGTACATTACTAAATTAAAGTTGTCTAATACCTTAGGAAATGTTGGCATAATGGAAGCATACTTTGAAACCATCTTTACCATCCTTTCATGATATCCTTGGTGCTCTGGCTAAGTTTTGAAGAACAACACAGCTCAGCTACAGTCTTTTACATTTTAATAGAAAAATGTCTTTTTACTGAAAAGAGCTGACATGATATAAAACTGTAGAAAAACACGAAAACACCAGCTACCAAATGCACGATACTCTCGGCAACTTTAATATATTGTAAAATGTCAATCCACCGCGATAAAAAGTGACCACTTATTCACTTAGTAAAACTCTAAGCAAGACCAACCAAATAAATGTTGTTAAGCAAAACCAACCAAGTTGTTGTTGAAAAACGATTTTCGTCCGGATACTATCCGGACTTCTTCAGACAAACAAAGCCACCATAATCAACTACTTTTAAATACTAGCGGCTGTTTTCAACAGCCTATCAAATTCAAACATTCTGGTTAAAAAAATTTTTTAAAGTGGTATTTTCTTTTCTACATTCTCACGTTTAGATAATAAGTTTAAAACCAAACACATTAAAATACTTTCGTATGAAATAGAAAAATAAAGATTTCAACAAATACAATATTCAATCTGGGTTGCATATAGTTAGTTTTTTCTGCACTCCCAAAACAGACTCGTACATTAAACATTCCCTATCTATAAACATTGGTACGTTTATGATATAAAACTGTACTTCTTCACTCCAAACTTAAATATATAGTGGATGCCCACAGTCCTTAAGTTTCAGTAGAAAATTGGCAGACCAGAACAATTTAGAAATTTAATTTTACGGGGCAGTTCACCAATGAAATGCAAATATTTTTAGATGAGAAAACGTATTTGGGTTTTTCAGTGTTTTCTCACAGTAAGTGCAAGTAGGTATATTTCTCTAGCATTTCTTGCCCAAATTAAGTAGATGACAGATAGGCCTTAAATCAACAAATAACTTGCAAGCTTCTTTCAGTCTTTTTTTTTTTTTCTATGGCAAGAGGTTCATTCCAGGTCCCAACCTATATTACTTTCCAGGTTTTTCTTTGTCATTAGGCCTCTACCTCTGTCTCTGGGAATCCTCAACTAGGAACCCTACCAACTTCTTTTAAAGAAAAGAGGGTATGGCTTCATCTAACTCCACTCTGTAGCCATTTGTCTCCATTCCACAGGGCTGCTCTTGGAGCACCATCCCACAGTTGTTACAATAACTAAACATGTCTCTATGTAGTGCAGTTGTTTATTCTTACCAATGTAGTTACTAGACAGGGTACTAAAACTCACATAATGGTTTATTAGACATTTTATTGAAAAAGGACAAAGGTATTCTTATGTCTTCAAAACTGCTTTGGGTAATATATATATATATATATATATATATATATATATATATACACACATATATATATATATATATATATATATATATATATATATATATATATATATATATGGATCTAGGACGTTTGATCGAAAGATCAAATGTCCGAATCCATTAAGGGCGAGCATACTTACGCAAAAGTGCTTTTCACTGAAGAAGCACTTTCATCTAAGTATGCCTGTTGCCAAGGCCATACTATGGTGCAGATAAGGGAAACTTCCCTTTTCCCCACTGTAGTGTGGTCTTGGAGGGAGAATATTAAAGATGGGGGTGTGTGGGGAGCACAGCCCTCCTGCAGAAATGTTAATGTAGTGTTTTTTTTTTTTTATTTTTATTAACACGCTTTAACGAAAACGCTTTTTTGATGAAAGCGCTTTCGTTAAAGTGTGTTCGGTGGTTATGGATTTGAACGTTTGATCTTTCGATCAAATGTCCTAGATCAATATATATATATATATATATATATATATATATATATATATATATATATATACATATTTAGGTATGAATGTGTATGCAACAAGTTTAGTGTAGCCAGGATGTTTCGAGGAAGCAGAAAACTAAAACATACATGGGGAGAACATATATATTTCACTCATGTATTGACATAGTGGCTAGATGTCAGGACCCAACTCCATACTCAGGAGCCATGACATAACACTCTTCACTGAGCCATTGTGCTGCTCCCAAGTCCTTTATGAATCCTCTTAAATATTTATTAGCAAAAGAGCTAGTGTTTTCTTATCCTGCTTAATTGTTAAGAGGAAGACGTATCACTGACTATAGTGGTGGTTCATTCTGTAATAACACTGATCAGCTTAATGAGGTAGCTCTTCTTCTGTGATATCATTCTGGCAGAATATAAGAAATTATTGTACTGCTTTCTGAAAGTAAACAAAGGAATCTGTCTCTCAAACCGGTCTCATGTAGATTACTGACAGATAACTTGGGTATCCCATTTAATGCCGTCTCAGAGCCTTTGTTACTTGTATCCATGACTCTAATGCCCATAATGTATCCTAAGAACTGTCAGGTATTAAGGGCAATTCAGTAACATTTATGTAGTGTATGGAGCATGGTGATTATGCTCTGATATTCAGAAAGAAGACAAACCAGTTAAGTACCAGAGTGGCACGCAACCCATCCTTATCAATTGTTTAGCCCCCCCACTTTTGTTGTTAAGGTCAGGTCTAGTGCAGAGCAGTAAAATCTGCCTGCACTGACTAGCAAATGACAGCAGCAGAAGAAAACATTTATTTCTGTCTGCTGTCCATTGCCTTAATGTGTCCATAACTTCCTGTAAAAAACAAAATTAGTTGCTAAAATCACAGGATGCGTTTGCCTGCATAAACTAAAGGATACAAACTCTGAAACTCAAATATATGTAATTATTTAGTGACTTCAGTCCTTAGTGGTTTGTTCAAAAAACACAGAGTTTATGAGGAATGGACCAGAAAATATGAAGAAATAATCTAGACGGTCTATGAAAATCTAGACAGTAAAGAGGTATAAAAGATAAGTGTAAACAGCACCCACTAAGTGTTTTACCACTTTCAAAGCCAGCAAAACACTTAGCATTTTTTTCATTGTAATTAATAGTAGATGGAGCAGATAAAGCTTCAATCACTATAAAGAATTATGATCGTCTCAACAACCATAAACCTATATAGTGTGTTACTGATACAAACACCAAGATTCAGCTCTCAAGCTTCGCTCTCGAGGTTAATTTCTTGGCATCCATGTCTCAAACAAATAATAAGTGGGTTACGATCAATGACAAGAGCATAATATATGTACTTCATGAAGAATGAACAGTTTTGCTAACAAAGGTTACTTGAATACTTCATTACATTCCAGTCTTTGTACATCTATGAGTAATCCTTAAACATAACATGCATTCCCTTTTGAGTAAGTAACAGAGATGTATACCCTCTACATTAAGGTAATTACATTTCCGTGTGACCTTTTGTCATGAGCTTATTATGAACTTAAACAGAAATGAACAAATCTATGAAAATATTCTGCTTCCAGATAATGCAGGTGTTACATTTGGAGACTACTTAGACCATAAAAGAGAAGTATACCGAGAACATTTTATTCCAGTTAATCCTACTTTTCAGGAAATAGTTCTTGTTTTCTTAATATTTTTTACAGGCCCATTACATCATATATGTTATAAATAAACCCATTACTGAAATTAATAATTGGTGTTTCCCAGATAGATCCTGGTACCTGGTTTTAAGTGCCATTTTAGAATATGTCATGTAGCACATATCTACGTTTTACATCTAAACAGAGGTTGTGTTAATATAAAAGGAAACAGGATTGCAGATTTCATCATGAAGGATCATGATTCATGAGTCATACACAACAAAGCTATTGAAACAGCAAGAAGGTTTCCATGGTAACCAAGGAACACAAGAACAAACCAGATAAACCTGATACAAATTCACTGCTTTTCTCATGTCTAAATTGTCACACAACATTTTAAAGTATGTGAGAATCACATGGAACTGCTTCAAAGTGTTTCTATATAGAAATAAAAATGCATTTTGTTCTACTTGTTTCTGTGATGCTGTTCTGAACTACATTGATACCACTATCATAAATATGCATTACACGGAAGTACACGTTTTAATGTCAACCTTATTGTTCTATTGCTGTGACTTCAGAATTGTAAAATAGCTATATCATGCTGATGATACAAAAAAAAACTATAAATTGTTGAAATTTTATTTATAAAGGCAGTTATACTCTGTGATATACAATCACATATACCATCAAAATTAGTTCTTACAATAGCAAATAAGAGCTATTATATTTCAAAATCCTAAGCCAATAATAAAGCAGAATCTGAACCAGCATTAAGAAAGCAAAGAAAAGAAAAAGAAGAAAAAAACTGTTTGGTAATGGCCACTGTGGATTTGTATTCAGTGCATTTGTTCTATAAATGATTATGTCAATGCAATATACTTCAGTAAACCTCGGCTATGTAAATTCCTGTCTTTATATCAGGTTTGCACACTCACAAGATAATCAGAACTTTTTTGATATGAAAATGTTCAGAAAAAAAGTGTCATTTTAATTCAAGCAAGAAGAAAACTATTACATGATCTTGGGAAAGGAACTAATCAGAAATAAAGTGAATCATGAAGCTATCCCAAGGGACATTCATAAACTAGATAAAGTTATTTCATCTTAATTAGAAATCTGAATAACTAATAAAAGTTTAATCAAGTTTTTAGTAATGGCAAATGGTAGACAGATGTAAATTTACAAGAAAGAAATTAAATGAGCCAGACAAGGGCAATTCATTAGTGAATGAATCTACAAATCCATCTCTATTTTAAAAGAACAAATGAGGCTCATCTGAAACGATTACACATTGATACTGTTATTTCTTTATCTCTGTGTATATGCTGTGCAAGAAGAACATATTCCATGCTTATAAAATAACACACAACTTAATATGGCAGAAAGAAGAGAAGAAATCACACTTCCAAAATGAATTGCCTCTCCCATCTTCTATTCCATGCCAATTATGTACTCTTAGATTAAAACAATCTTTTGATAAAAATATAGAGTTAGTCCTAGCTGATATGTAGCCACCTAATACACATACCTGACAAAATGAGCAGTGACTCTCAGCAAAGGACTTAACTATGCAATTTTTTATGATTATTTTTATTACCCACTGAAAAGGATGAATGTGTCCAAAGATTGCTTATAATGACTCCCAGTTAGATTTCTGAGACGCTCAAATCTAGCTCAAGTTCTGCTGCCTTCAGTTGTTTTTGCTTTTGATAGTTGCTTCTAAAGCATTTTGTGACATCTGCCATTGTGTGTAGGCAGGCATACACTATGTTATACATCATATGCAAATCTGAAGTATTTTCTTTTTTTCTTTTTTATATTTCCCCCTTTGTCCACAGACTACTGAGTCTCCCCAGTGGTATATGGGTCTAATAGTTCCCAGGTAATGAGGATCATCTTTAGTTGAGGCCATTATCTTGATAGGCATCACAGCCATTTGTCCTTTCACTAATGTCCTAGCAATGATTGCATTTTATTAAGGCTCCAACTCCTTTCCTAGTGGTGATGTTAACACCTGCCACACAAAATGGACTATAAACACTCCTCCAATATCCATGCATGTGAGCTCTTTCAATGTGAGACGGCAGCTGTTATCTCTGGCAAGGGCAGATGTACTGCAAGATTCTCCATATACCAGATCCTCCTTTCTGTTTCTTGAGAATTTCAACCCTTGGGACAGAAGGGGCAGGTGTATCTGTCAGGGACACCCCTACCTCCCACAGGATGGACACAGTTCATACACCCTGCTAGCACAAACTAATCACATGGGTCACAAATGAATATGTGTCACCTGTGCAGGTAGTCATGGCTTAATACCTCTGTGCCACAGGACTGGTGTAAGTTACAAATGATTCTACCCAGTCCAGAATGTTGGACCTAACAGCCAAAAGTATTGTTTATAATGCTATTTAAATTTCTTTGCAAAAAAACAAATCTACTAATATAAGAGAAAGGGAGAGAGTCAGAGAAATTTGGTATTCTTAAAACTCATCATGTATAGCTAATTCTACACAAGAGAATCAAAGACATCAAGGTATGGATAATCAACATCAAGAAACAGTAACAAGATTTCTAGACATGTTAGTATTGGTTCATACTGACTTAAATCCTTAAGTGACGTATTTTGTAATAGCAGGGGAAGTCTTACAAGGAGAAGAAAGATGTAAATAAAGTGGATCATCACCGCCAAGGGGAAAAAAAGATTCAAAATATGATGTTTGTGTGAAGACCCCTCTCTAGGCCAGTAATCAAGAACCCTGAGTCCTCACCACTGACAGTGGAGAGGGATGTTCACTTGGAATACAAATGGATAAGCTCAGTATTTCCAAATGCAGCTCTCTGCATCAAATACAATTTCCCTTAAGAAAATACAGCCCAGGGTCTGGGTTTCTTTATATCTGTCTCCCTCCAGGGCCCCAATAAGGCTCCCTACTAGCACAGCTACAGGGTTAAGTCCTCAGCTGAGTGTCCAAGCCAAGTCCTCCAGCATCCTCTCTGTGAAACCAGTGCTTCGTGTGTCCCTGCTCCAAGTAGTTGACACATGTACATTGTGAGATTTGATTTTTCACACACACACACACACACACACACACACACACACACACACACACACACACACACACACACACACACACACACACACACACACGCACACACACACATATACTGGGAAAGGCTGACACAGATTTACCTGCTGTGCCCGTTTCTTCTCAGAGTATAAGGTAGTTATCACTGCCACCAGACACTCCACAATCAGCTAATCTAAAGCCTTTAACAAAGGGTGTCCAATTATACTGTGTAATATTAATACTAATATAAATGATAGCAGTTGAGAAAGACAGCTAGGCCTTCAGGAGTGGCCCACACAGTGTCACCAAATAAATATAAGCACTCTCAAAGGTTAAATACTTTCTAAAAGGACCAGCCACAACAAAAGTTTTAAAGATATTTAATAATAAAAGCACATAAAAATACTGAATATATATTTACAATAAACCACAGAGTTCAAATCACTGCAAATATTGAAAATAACATTGATGGACAGACTTGGGTTAATAAAGAAAGACAATATCTAAAGTAAGCTTCACTATATTTTCCTGACTGAATCTAGGAGAATTAATTTTCCCTACTTATTTAGTAGAACAAGGCAGATGATGTGATGAATGGTCCTTCTTGTTGTCAGGGTCAAGACAGAATACTCAATACTGAGAGATTTCTCTTTGTAATATCTAAAATTTCCAAGATGGCTGGCAGAATGTCCTCATCTGGTCACATGACTCTAGGTTCTTACACTATTCCCATTTGAAGCTTGAGACGGGATGTTAGCATAGATGTGATAAGATGCATATCTACATTTTTACTAATGTTTATGGCAGTGCCTGGGACTTCCTCTCTTTTTACTGAACTAATGAACAAAGACGTCTTCCAGACACGCTTTCTCTAGTCCTATTCAGAGCTGTGACATAAGCACTTCCATGGCCCAACAGGTGGTCCAATTAACATTATTTTTCTTAAAGTAAGAAGTAAGCTAGCTGTTTAATCCTTTCTCTTCCAGTGTCCTTTGCTAACATAGACACATACAATCTCACATGTATATTCCTTATTTGTACAGCAGGACCCACTGTTGATACATTTTTTTTAACACTAGCAACTTTACAAACACATTTTGATTTTCAAATGCCATATACTTGTAACATAAGCATTTGTGCAAATCAGTTTGATATTCAAATGCCTTACAGTTGCAATACATTTGTAAAACAAGCATTTTGTATAAATCAATTTGATATTCAAAGGACATATCATTTTTACAGAACTCCAGATGGCTATGCTGGCACTAGCCCACATCTTCACAGTTTGTAATATGTTTTTTTTTTTGTTCAGAGTGTGACACATTTGTGAGCTATATTTAAGCTTTGTAAATTCTGCTAATGCACTATGAAAATCCCTTAGCAAGATGCTTTATAAGTGACAAGACAATTGTATTTGTCCTCCTATATAATATATACAGGATAATTAACTCTAGTCTGTTAGAAAAATACAGCAGTTGTGTGATAAAAATTCAGAGATGTTTCTAACTATGGAAATAATTACTTGTTTGCCTGTAATAAGAGAGACAGTTGTAAAATGAATTGCTGAGCCCAGAACTCTGAACGGAACTAGAAGCAAGCAGTTTGCAGCAATGTGAAAAGTCTTGTATTTATTAACAGTTGGTCTTTCTGTTCTTTTCTCTGAATGTGAGAAAAAAATAAGTTAATTACCTCTGGTTCCACTGAGAAATAAATAATAACCTAATATATTTTAATCTGAATCAAGTGTACTAGTAAGTCTTGCTTCGACCTTGGATTGTCAACACCCATGTAAACTGATACTTTGCAATGTGCCTGTGTCGTAATCTAATAACTTAGCTCAGCTAGGCTTCAGTATTATATAAGACAGAGTCAGATAGGTTATTTAGCTAGTAACAATTACAGTTTTTCTTTTAAGCCTACTATATGAGCAATCAATTATTTTTTCTATTCTTTATCCAGAGCTACTTATCTTTGTATAAGTAACTTGCTCCAGTATTGTAAAACTTCTAAGTTAAGTCTTTTATTCTCTTATTCACGTTTAAGAGCTTGTAGCTGGGTATTTTATCTGAATAAAGTATTATTTAGCAGTGTAAGCTATTCAGGTTGCTAGTATTGGCCTCTAACTGTCCAGACTAATCTTCTCATTATCATTTGTGTTTATTTTATTATTATTATTATTATTATTATTATTATTATTATTATTACTATTTGGATATGTGGATATTAGTTGAAGAATGGCTTGTTAGTTGCCTTGTGCTTGTTCCAATAATTAGTGTGGCAACAGAGCTACCTTCCCAAAAAAGCTGTGGGAAATTGTACAAACAGCCTTCTGTGTGTGTGTGTGTGTGTGTGTGTGTGTGTGTGTGTGTGTGTGTGTGTGTGTGTGTGTGTGTGTGTGTGTGTGCTTAAACAGTTTGTCTGAAGGGCAGTTACCATGTGTGTAAATAGTTTGTCTGAAAGGCAGTTACCTTGTTTAAGAGGCACTACCTAGAAAACAATGAAATTCAGAGAATGATTGGTGCAAAAGGGGTCAGAGTTACTAGATTAAAGACTCAGATATGTAAATAGTGTGAAGTCCAAGTCTGGGTTTGGATTTTGAAAGCCTAGTCCCAGAACAGCAGCAGGGTGGCCACGGTGGTGCAGTGGTTAGTGTTGCCACCTCACAGCTAGAGGTTCTCTGGTTCGATCCTCAGCTGTGTGTGCCTTTTGTGGAAGGTTGGACACTGGGCTGGCAACTCAACACCATAAAACTCCACTGCCAATCATGAGTGGACAGGTGATCTTCTGTGGCGACTCCTAACTGGGAAAAGCTGAAAGAAGAAGAAGAAGAAGTCCCTGAACAGCAGTGCATATTACCTCTATGCTGTTGAGGCCTGGTTGCTTTTAGTAAATTGGTAAGTCAGATTTGTCTGTATATTTTTTTATTTAATCTGTTGTGTTCCATTGGTGTGACTTGAGAGACAGTTGGTCTGGTTTCTCAAACCTACAGGGCAGTGCAGTAGATCCAAGAACCATAGTCCCTATCCCTTACATATTGAAGATTGTGTTGGTTGTTTGAAGTGGGATTCATACCCATTTGTCTGGCAGTTTCTCACCATGACATTGGAATCTGCATTTCACTGTTGCAGCAGAATTCTTTTGCTCCCTAAAGCACTTTTTTGACTCATTCCTATACTGCAGTTAATAAAGTAACAGTCAAGTGACCTTGATTTTTAAGTGAGGCCAAACACATTGCAGAACACTGCTGAGTGTTAATCTAGATATATAGGTCAGTGGTATATGTTTAACATGGCTGGAATAATGTCCTCACTTCACAGAGACAAAGTAGTGGGTTTAATACTGACCTGTAGTCAATATCTGTCAAGTCTGTTTGTTCTTCTCATGTCTTTGTTGAGTTCCTCTCTCCTCCCAAAAGCAATTCAGCTGTTTTCTCCCCAAGGATGAAAGGTACAAGGTTCAAAACACAGCCTCCCAAGTTGAACTTGAGATGCATGCTAACAGACTGAGCAGTAGCATAGACTCTAAGCATTGTCTTTTGGGGAAAGAGGCATCAAATGCAGTGTGTGTTTTCCTCTCAATAGGAGAACACAGATAACGAACTACATGACATGTCAAGATTACCCATTCGACAGTATAAAGCGAAATGTCTCTAAATGATTAGGTCATGCTGATTAATGTTGCCAAAAATGGATATGGATGTTTGCTAGCATACTTTGATCTATGCCAGGACCAAAGCTAACAGTGAGTAATCTATGCTCATTTATTCAACACTGTATTCTCACTGTAAATCCCAGCAAACCTGGGTCAGTAAACTACTGGCTGGCTAGTGTCTGGACAAGGAACAAAGGCAGTGCAGCAAAGTCATTTGGCTTGGGACCTGTTGTAGAATTCTCAGTGGGAAGAAAAACTAGAAATGGTGTGGATATTATGGTGAGAGAGAGAAAGTCTTCTGAAAGCAGTAAGAGATATCAGCAGAATTATTGGCAGAGTCATGACAATCATACTCAGGTGTAAAGACAAGGCACTACTCATAATCTCAGCCCATGCCCCACAGCAGGGCTGTGATGGTGAGGAAAATAGTGTATTCAAGCAGCAGTTGCAGGGCCTACTGGATAAAGCAGGAAAAAATGAACTGGAGTTAATAATGGAAGGATGGAATGCTCATATCTGGTTAGACAGAAGATACATCATTTTTTGAAAAGAGAAGGTAGAAAAAAAAGAGGTAAGGGGCAGGTAAAAAGGAATAAATCAGAATTGAATGTGGAAGGATTGAAGGACATTACTATAAGAAATACAGAGGAGAAAGACAAATGTTGACAATTTGGCTCAAACTGTGGATGCACAAAACCAGCTAGATGACAATTACATGCTTGGAAATATAATAAGCAATGAAAACAGTAGGATCAATAAAACAAATAGTGATAAAGGTCAATCCCTTGTAACAACTGACAGAGCAGATATTAATTAATTAGAAGCTGAGGATTCTCCAGACCTCATCAGAAAATATAATCTTGGAATAGGAGATTCAATTATTAGAGGAACTGATACTTACATTTGTGGAGAAGATAATGAACATTAAATATTGTTATGCATGCTGAAAAGACCCGTCATAAAAAAATAGAAAAGTGTAGAGAACCAAAGCCTAATTTTGGGCACACGTGTTCTGACTGGATGGCCTGCTCTTGACAAGATCAGATAAAAGAATTTTTGCAGCAGATATTTTGCAACATTTGACAAAGAAAATGCAGGAATTTTGCCATATCAAAAATTTAATAGTTCACAGATAGCAACATTTGATGTATCTCTGATTGTTAATGATAAGATCATTAAAAATAAACCCCAGGATTCAATAAACTCTGTGTAGGCTTTGCACTGACCCTACATGTAGAGTACCTGTTACCGCAATGGTGCTTATCGTGCAGTATCAAGCAATGCATATTAATGAGGTGCAGCAGATCTAATTAAGGTTTTGTGGCTCATGGCAGTGTTGCTGCCCATGACACCTTGCAAGTGAATGCAGATAGCAATTCCATGTAAGTCAAAGCATCAGTGGTTTACGGATTTGCACAAAATGCCACAATGACCACCAGGACTACACAGATATCATTGATTCTGCACATTTCTCCAAAAAGGCCAACATAATGCAATAATACATATTACATAAACAGAAATAAGGACATAAAATGTGGCATAGACTTGTGTTGCAAAAAAACACAAATGTACCTGACATGCCCTTTCTGCAAGTCAAAAGGTATATATAATGGAGGGACAATGGCCCATAAAATATGTACAGATATGTAATAATTCACTTCCAAAGCTAGAACGCTGATAGAATAACTAGGTTGTACATTAGCACGAACTGTCTGAATAGAATATAAATACACCTGTAGTCAAACCCAGTACCATCTGGCCTCAAAAAGGAATCGATCAAAGCATTAATAGATGGCGCCACAAAGTCTGTTAAGTAGCACCTGCATTTTATACAATCAATAGTAATGGTCACAGTTTAGCAAGGATTTTCTTTTGTACTCCCCTGTGCATGCTCCCCATATCACCACTGTCTTATCTTTCCCATTTCTTTTTTATAAAGCATTATTGCATGATGGTGCACATAGTGCACCATCCCTAAACAATGGTGAATGAATGACACCTGTATATAAATGTATGTCAGTGTATCATAGACACCTCTGAAAGCACTACATACACCTGTATTAGAACCCAGTACCATCTGGCCCAAACAAATAGGAATATATCAATGCATTAGCACGTGCTGCCACAGAGTCAGTTTTGAAGTACATGTATTTAATACAATTAATCCTAACTGTCACAGCTTAGCAGGGAATTCCTATTGTTCTTCTCCCTGCTTGATCCCCATGTCACCACTCTTCTATGCTCCTCATTTATATCGTCTAGAGCATCTTTGTGTGATGGTGCACATCATGCACAAATGTGCAGCGAAGTTGATAAAAAGTAGTTATATATAATGGATAGAGCTGTATTTGGACCTAGTACCATCCGCACCCAAAAAAGAACATATCACTGCATTACATGCATTAATACCTGCTGCCACAGAGTCTTTTAAGTAGCAGGTGTATGCAACAGCAGTTAAGTCTTCCAGTTGCTATTCAGTCTTTAAAATACATCTGCTACTCAACTGAACCTGTGGCACACCTATTAATGCATTGAGACATTCCTTTTTGGGGTCAGATGGTACTGGGTTCTAGTACAAGTACATATGACATCTACAAATGTTTTTATGTTTGCTTCACTTAACGTCACACAAATGTGGTGCTTGAAGGTGCACAGTGCCAAGCACAATGTTTGTGTGATAGTAAGCATTGTGCAACACATTCAGTGTGCACAATCCCAGTAAATGTGATAACTGCAGTTGGCAGGAAAACATCAATCTACACTGGCCTTGATCCTTGGTAGGCATGGCAGGCATACATTGAAAGGAAATGAGATTTTCTGCTCAAAGATGGTTTGTCCAGGAGTCCAAAGTATTT
Organism: Protopterus annectens; assembly: GCF_019279795.1. Classification (NCBI taxonomy): domain Eukaryota; kingdom Metazoa; phylum Chordata; order Ceratodontiformes; family Protopteridae; genus Protopterus; species Protopterus annectens. The sequence continues at coordinate 1,616,246,425 of NC_056741.1, forward strand.
GCTGGATTCCTTGTGAAGGAACATGGGTGCAGGCTATTGCTGAGGGACTATTCCAGATCAGAGTACAAGTCAGAGGCATGGGATAGTCTTGCTCAGGCTGTGATCAGTGCTACAGATATCTTCACACTGGTAAGCAATGCAGACAGCTCTGCAGTGACCACCACAGGAGAAAGAAGGATACCCTTGACCATTGGACAGAGGAATGTAGGACTGGGTGTACCCCACAGATGTGTAAGTACCAATTACAGAGACTAGTTGTAAGAGTTAAAAGCTGATTATAGTCAGGATTAGTATTCATAAAGCATTCTGTTCTTTTCTGTTTTTTTTTCATAGCTACACAGAGAGAGAACTGAATGTGAGAACCCATGCTAGCGTATTGGCCTGGATGGGAGAAGCATGTGGTACGTATACAGAAGAACAGTACTGTTATTGTAGCATTAAAAGTTAAAGACAGCTTTTATTGGTAGTTTATATGCTTGTATCAAACTGTGCATGCATATCTTAACCGTAAAAGCAAGTGTGAATGCATTAGTCTGTAGTACAAAGCAACAGTTCCATATTCTAAAATAAAAGTGAACATGCAAATCTCAACTGTAAAAGGAAACTATGCATGCATTATTGTGTATGCCAAAAAAACAGTACAGTGTTAGAGAGTAATCAGAGGTTGTTGGTTGAAAAACCACACTTCCCAACTATACAATAGTATTATAGTATAGTTTTCATCAGTATTGCAATGTAACCTCAGGTCTCTATACCGGTGGCACAAATGGTCTGCTGTAATCTGTAATCATTATAACTGGAACATGCATATGTGTGATATATGCACACATAAAAGGATTGCTTGCTGCAATGTGTAGTATAGTGTGGATCTGTTATGAGATTGGTAGCCTTAAAAGTAAAAAAAAGTTACTTATTAGGAGTTGGTACTCTTAAAAGTAAAGGTAACAGAATAGTGTCCAATAATTGTGTCAGTGTAGTCTATGTCATATATGAAGTTACCAATGTTATCCTTTTTTTTCTTACCCCAACCCTTATCTTCTCTTTTTTTCTCCACAGCACAGTGGGGTAGGAGTGGACCACAGGATCCTCCTGTCCCCACTCCACCAGCTTAGGTCTTTAGTTTCAGCAAGTCTAGATGCAACCTGGCAGCACCCTTTCTGCTACCCATCCAATATCTGGCCCATCAGGTAGATCTGCAACGCTGTATAGACCAGTGGACCAGTGGTTACCTCCTGGAAAAGTGGCAGAGTTTTGATTTTATCACCCATGGCAACCTGCCATGGTTGGTGTGTAGGATTGTGTGCCACACTGTCGGTGCACAGCTATGCCAGATGGAGCGCCTGCTCTCCATCATTATACAGAATACCAGGAGGAGACGCAGACATCCAGCACTGCAGCCGTGGGTGCAGTGAAGTGATTATGATGACAGTCCAGTGGGTGAGGACTTGATTCTCACTGTCACCCAGCTTGATGGCCATGGGTTCTCTATGCCCTGACCCTCACCCCAACCATTGTGTTCACCAATCATTTGTGTCCTTCACCATCCCTGTGTATTGTCTTGTATGTCCTGTCTGTTGGCAGTTACCTCCTCACCTTCCCAACCTACCTGACCCAGACATACCTATGCTCCTTCCCCAGCATTCCTCTCTCTCTCTCAAAAAAAAAAAAAATTTAATGGGCACCTGTCCCACAAAAAATATCTGTCCCATACGTAGCTCTCCATTTTGTGCATGTGTCTTCTTGACACACTTGATTCTGTTCAATCGGCTATACAACATGATTGTGTTGTGGTCACCATTCTTTCCAGAGATGACATTGCAAATTCAGCTAATATTCTGAACCTATGTTCATTTTCTTACTGTTGAAGAAATGGATAGCTATGGTTCTTTCCTACCTTCCTTCTGCACATTCCTGTCCTGTTTCACTTTGTTTTTCCTCTGCTTGCTCTCCATTTCACCACTTTCTTCCAGAGAGGATGGATATAGAATGCTCTTCAACATTAGTTTTCCAAGTTACAGGGTTGCCATTTTATATGGTATAGATTATTAATGTATTGCAGCTGTGAATGATTACTGTTTGAGAGGAGGAAATCACAACAGCACTGCAGGCTGCCTTACTTCCACTGGGTGTGTCAGTTTAGATCTAGAAAGCACCTCTGGAGATACCACAGGCCTTTCTCATCAACATAACACAGAGGCTGCAAACCATGCCATGATATATGTGGATATATTGAAAGCCATTTCACTGTAATCTGTCTGGTATAGGATTAGGTTACATCTGCCTGACCTCCAGACCACTGTCTGACCATGCCCTGGTGGTATTAGTGCACATCCAAAAGTATCATATAGCTGATGACATCAGTAGAGTCTGTTGAGACCAGAATAAGTGTACCACATGTTGGTGTAAAATGCTGATAGCAGTGTCAAGCAACAGCTCACAGACAGACAGACACACACACACACACACACACACACACACACACACACACACACACACACACACACACACACACACACACAAACATCCAATTGACTGGCACAAGTCTGATTTATACAGGACTGCAGGTGAATTTACAGTAGATGACAACAGATGGTCATGTAGAAGACAAGAGGTTTGGAGGGTAGCATGAAATGGGTGTTTAGACTTGTGTAAGTATCAAAATACTGGAATTCCATGTCATTGTAGAAGTAGATGTAGGATACGATGTCTACTGTGCTGACTAGACACAAACAGTAGACTGTAGTGAGAACACAACCCTTACCTATCTAAGTACACAGACTACAGAACACAGTACTTAATGCAAGCACCACTGCACAAGTCTGATTTATGCAGGCGTGCAGCTGAACTTATAGTAGATGACATCAGTAGGCAATGTGGGAGAAAACAGGTTGGGAGGGCTGCATGAAGTGGATGTGTAGGCTTGCACAAGTATCAAATTACTGTCACTGCATGCCATTGGAGAAGTAACTGTAGAACACCACATCTGCTGACTAGATACAGACAGTCGACTGCAGTGAGAACAGAAACCCTAACTATGTAGGTGCACAGACTACAGAACATAGTACTTAATGCAAGTGTTATGGCACAAGTATGAATTTTATATGGCTGAAGGTCAACTTATGCTGGATGACATCAGCAGTGTGTGTTATAGAGAAGAAGTTTGGAGGCCTGCATGAAAAGGATCTGTAGGCATGTGCAAGTATCAAAATACTGTCAATTCATGGGAATTTATTTATTTATTTATTTTATTTATTTTATTTAAATTTGTTGACCGGGAGTGTCCAACTGGACGTGGGTCCATTTTCAGCGGTGGCCCGGGGAGAAAAGCTCCACAGTAAAATAAACAGACAGTAGTTACATTGGATTACATAGCGATTAACAATTTAACATAGAAATTACTTACAGCATATTTACAGATGAAGAACATAGTACATCAGTAGACAACTAGAATCTTTATCTGTGAAGTACATAACAGGCATTAACAAATGTAACAATGAGAAGTTCCTGCTGTATAATAAGTACTAGGCTTATGAGCATCTGAGCTTGCTATCATCAAGGTAGTTAGTGGAGGTGAAAGAAAGGTAGTAGTTGGATGGGGTGGATGATATTAGAGTGGGAGTTGCAAGGGCATAGCCTGCATGTTTTTAGGTGCGCTTTTAATAAAGTTTTGAAGTTGGTGCATGATGGTACGGAGGTAATTGTGGGTGGGAGTGAGTTCCATAATTTGGCTATGGCGCAAGAGAATAGTGCTTCACCAGCAGAGTTATTGACTTTAGTGATCTGCAAGTGATTTTTGTTGTTGGATCTTAGTGGTCTGGTGGTGCGATAGGGTTGGAGTAGATTATGGAGGGATGGGACATTTAGTGGATGGTTTACTAGTTTGTGGGCGAGTGAGAGTTGATACCACTGAAGGAGGTGAGGGAGTTCAAGCCAGCCCAGTTCAGCAAGTGAGAGACAGTGGTGACTACGGTAGGATGCCCCTGTGGCGAATTTGGCGATTTTGTTGTAGCAGGTCTCTAGCTTGTTTAGATCACATTGCCTTAGGTTGGTATATACTGGAGAGGCATAAAGTAGGGTGGAGATAAGGTGGGAATTTGCTATTGAAATCTTTGCTGCTTTGGTGAGAAATTGTTTATTTCTGTATAATGCTCCTAGTTTTTTGTGGACTTTTTATGGTCATGGATATGTGAATGTCAAATTTTAGTTTATTGTCTATTTCCACTCCTAGCAATTTGGTGTGTTCAGTTGGGTATATAGTGGTGTTGTCTTTTGCTGTGATGTTAAAGTGAGAGTTGTTTTGAGTATGTTTGGTGGGTTGGAAGATGAGTAGTTTAGTTTTGTTTGGGTTGAGCATTAATTGGGCATCAGATAACCATGTTTCAACAGAGGAAAAGGCTTCCTGTGTGACTTTTTGCAGTTTGGGTAGGGACTGGGCTGAGCAGATGATGGTTGAGTCATCTGCCTATTGGAAGAGTGTGCCATGTTTGGTGGCAGAGGCTAGATTATTGGTGTAAACAGAGAAAAGTAGGGGTCCAAGGATGGATCCTTGGGGAACCCCTATGGAGACAGGTAGTTGGGGAGATATGTCATTCTGCCATACAACGGATTGTTGGCGGTCAGACAGGTAACTCTGAAACAAGTTGGTGACTGATTGTGAGAAGGATAGGTTATTGAGGACAGAGATAAGTTGTTTGTGCGGGACCATGTCAAAAGCTTTAGATAGGTCTAGGAAAGTAGCAGAGGAGAGATAGCCATTGTTTTTATGCTGAAGGATAGTGTTAGTAAAGGAGAGTAAGGCAGTGGTGGTGCTATGGTTTGGTCGGAAACCATGCTGAGTACTGGAAAGGAGGTTGTTAGTAAGGAGGTAGTGTGAGACCTGAGAGTGTATGCATCTATCTAGTATTTTGGAGAGTGGAGAGAGAATAGCTATGGGGCAGTAATTGGTTAGTTCTGCAGAGGGTCCGCCTTTGTGGAGGGGAATTATATGTGAGACTTTCCACAATGTGGGAACGTAACTTTCTGACAGAGATCGGTTAATCAAGATGGATACTGGGTAGGCTAGAGCATCAGCTGCGATTTGTAGGTATTCATTTGGGAGGTTGTCTGCTGCTAATTTGGTGGGTTTAAGTTTAGTTAAAAGTTTTTTTTATGTTGGAGGTAGGTACAGGAGAAAAAGAGAAGGCAGTGGTGAGATTATTAGTTGAAGGTGTGGGTTGGAGGGGAGGGGGGTTGTGTTGTTTAGCTAGTGATAGTATGGTTTGGGTGAAGTGTGTGTTGAATGAGGTAGCAATATTTTCTGAGGAGTGAGGGATGTTAGGAGGAAGGGTACTGACTTTACCTGGGTGGAGGATGGAGTTTATGGAGGAGTGGTAATTGCAGGATGCACACTTCAGCTTTTCTGGCTACACACACAGACACACACACACACACACACACACACACACACACACACACACACACACACACACACACACACACTTGACTACAGTGAAAACAGAACCCCTAAGTCCATGGACTTTATGCAAGCACTACTGCACAAGTCTGACTTTTAAAAGACTGCAGGTGAACTTACAGTAGATGAAATCAACAGGGCATGTGGGAGACAAAATGTTGGGAGACCTGCATAGGTTCATGGCTTCATATGTACATAAGACTACTTAAAAACCTTACTATTCTAATGCCAGAAGCTTCAATGTAATGTCAGTCTCTTCATCTTTGTTGCACTTTACTTTGTCAATATGTTATTTTACCAGTGATTCAACCAGTTGTTAAATATGTTACCTTTACTGTATGTACTCTTGAAATGTATTCATTTTTATATCCATTCATCTCTATGTTCATGTTCATGTTATTTGTGGAGCTTTACATTTTAAATTTAAATAAAACAGCAACTTAAATACTATTACAGAAGATAAAAACACCTGTAACAATTATACAATTAAATAATTAAATGAAAAATTTCCAATTACATTCTGTATTTAGTCTGAAAGGAGTTAAAGTGCCATTCTTTAAAATTAAAAATAGTCTCTTCATACAAAAGTTTGTTTTTTATATTTATATTTTCATGATAATCAGAAAATACTTTCTACACAACAGAACCCTGTAACCTCCCCGGATCACTATTGTGATATAATTTAAAATGTAATACAATGGGGCTCTCCAATATAACTTTCTGAACATATCTAAAATGTTTCTGCAGCCTTATCTTAAAGGCTTTCTTACTTTCTTCCACATAAATCAAGTTACATGGGCATTTCAATGCATATATAATCCCTTCGGTATTACAATTATATTTCTTGTTTGATTTAAACACTAACACATTAATTCTAGCAAAAGACCTCACAACAGATTTACAACTTAAACAATTACCACAAGGAAAAGTCCCTAAGCAACCAGGTTCCCTGGGAGTAGAATATACTGGAAGAAAGACTCTACTATGCACCACCGTATCTTTTATATTTCTCCCACATTTGTAAAAGATAAATGGAATATTATACAAGACATTAAAAAATATTTAAATTTTAAAAAGCAGCCCCAATAAAATCTAATTAAATTTACTAATTGTTCACTAAATACACTGTATATGGTAACCAAGTAAACTTTTCTATGATTAGTTATTATGTAACTGGAGCACTATATTTCTATCATTAGGACAAATATTATATTTATCAATCATCTCATCCCCTTGTTGATCTGTCTGACCTATTGTATTCAAAAATTTTTGAGCTTTTTTTATCATAGCATCTATTGGAGAACATACTCACATTTCTTAGTACCTCTTTCTGGAGGTCTGAATCATTATTGCATAACCAATGTAAATGCAAAAGTTCACTATAGGGTAAAGCAGACAACAAATGAGGGGTGTGACAACTATGACCATGGAGATACTGGCCTCCATCATCAAATTTCTTATGAACCCCGTGTTCTAACATTATCATTAACAATGCCTTCAAGCTGAACATCTAAAAACACTATCTTATTACCATACAGAAGTCCATCAAAATTTAAACCAAATCTCTTATTCTGTAAACTTTGCACAAATTCTAAAAACAAGTCATAACCTCCATAGCAAATAAAGGTCAAATCATCAATACATCTATAATACCGCAACACACATTTTTTTTTTAATTCCATGGTTATATAGATATTCTGATTCATCAATACATCTATAATACCACAACACACGTTTTAAAAAAATATTCCATGGTTATATAGATATTCTGATTCAAACATACCCATCAACAAGTTTGCATACATAGGGGCAAAAGGTGCCCACATAGCAGTTCCCTGCAACTAATGGCATATCTCCTTATTAAATTGAAAATAATTATTAACTAAACAAAAATGAACTAATTATATAATGTAATTGATAAAGGGCAATCCTCTAGATAATATTAAAGAGCCTCTATCCCAAAAGAATGTTTAACATTAGGTGTACAAACTTTTCACATTAATTGTTGTCCAAAACATATCCCCTTTCCATTGTATATCTGATATTTTATTCAAAAAAATCAACAGTGTCCTTAAAATAAGAGGGCAATCTGGTAATGAATGGAAATAAATGTTTATGTAAGAGAGTAATCTAGTAATGAAGGGAAATAAATGTTTATGAAGTAGCACACCAATATTGTGTAAAATGTATTTACATGCAGAGACAATGGGTCATCCAGAAGGGTTGGAACAATTTTTATGAATCTTAGGCAACAATAATACAAGCAACCAACCACATAATTTCACAAGTGGAGAAGTGCAAAGACCAAGAAAAATACAAAGGACAAAAAATTGTCCAGGACAAAAAAGAGAGAATAAATCTAAATCTGAAAACATACCTGTTTTGGCTCATGCCTTCTTCAGTGTAAATTATATACACAGTAATCAAAGTGCTTTTAAAGATATATGCCACCAATCACATCTATCCCTCATGAATAATTAATACATAATGTTAAAGGGATACAATCAAAATGTATAAAAATGCTTATATAAAGAAGCATATTAATTCAAAAAACATCCTGGTACACAGAATATAACCTAAATGTACATATAGATTATTCAGAATGTTGAGTGCACATACCATAAACTGATTCACATGATACTTATTTAAATCAAATAGAAAAGAGCCACCAGTTTAACAATCCATATACATTCCATCATCTAAACATATTGTGCTGTTATCATGTTCCAACTCCCTATGGTTTTAACAATGATGGTACCCTTAAAACAAACTTTTGGATATTATATAATATCTATAAGAAGCTATTAGTTTTTCAAAACATCCTATTGTCCAAAATATATCTTAACATGTGTAAATATTCAATATATTGGGTATACCTAGAAAGAACAAATAAGTTAAATTAAATTAAAGATGTTCATTCAATCCAGGTGAGAAAAGACCACCCGGTTTTATAATCCATATATGTTCCTTAGTATTAAGAATATTGTGCCAACCTGCTTTCATATTTTTACTCCCCATAATCCTGCCTATGATGGTTAACTTGAACTTGGCTGTTGGATGTTGTACAGAGTGCTTATACAAAGCATTTGATATATTCTTATTTCTAATTGCACTCATATGTTTAGAAATGCGCAACTTGATTGGACGAGATGTTTGGCCAACATAAAAGGCTAAACAAGTGCAGGTTGCAAGATATATAACACAATCATAAATACAGTTAGCCAAAATATTAATACAAAAAATCTTAGAGGTGCTTTTACTGGTAAACTCATGAGTTTTATTAATATAGTTACAAAAAGTACAATGGCCACAGGGGAATAGAACCTGAGAGTATCCTGCCTCCAAGAGTACCTTGTTTATTTGTAAACATTTTGGAGCCATGTTTATGCTGATTCAAAAAAAACACCTAAAGTAATTCTTCTCCTAAAAGAGAATTGACATCTATCTCCCAACATGTTCAAAAGATAGTCATCTGCCAAAAGAATGTTCCAATGTTTTTGAATCAGATTGATAAATCTATTACTATTACAGGCATATGTAGTGACAAGTCTTATCCCTTCATCATGACAATCACATTGTTTATATTGTAATAATTGACTACGATCCTGGGTAGATGCAAATGTGTTCATCTGAGTAACGTGATTACAGTCATATCCTAAATTACAAAATCTATCAATAAGGTCAAATATGACACATCCTAAGAAACTGGGATTTGGGAATATTGCATATTATGTGTTTAGGATGGCAATTGGAAGCAAACAGTAAATTATTAGAGCTAAATTATTTTCTATGGACATCAGTGGACAGGGTACCATCATCCAAAGGGATTATTTGGACATCCAGAAAAGAAATGCACTTGGTTTCAAAATGAACTGCAAATTCAATGCCCCCACTTGTTTTCATTGAGATATTCAATAAATTATTGAAGGTAAAGAGAGTCGGCTCTCCAAATAAGCCAACAATCACTAAGAGTTAGTCTCCAAATAACAATTTCATCCAAAAACAAATTGTGATCCTGATTATAGATAATTTGTTGTTCCAAATAGCCCATGAATGAATCGGCATAAATGGGCCAATTTTTTTTGTTCTTAACAATAAAACAAGGCCATTGTACACCCCTCACTATTAAACTTTTTTCAGTATCATCATTGGGCAAATGACCTAATCAATAACCTTTATTAAGTGGCTTTACAGTCACTCAACCAGTAGTCAAGGTTGCTCTTGAACAGGGTTTTGAAGAGCATTGAGTCACATACAGTGGGAGCCTGTTACAAAGGAGTGCATCACTGGGGGATATATCTGTCTCCTCAGCATTTTCTGTTTATGTCACAGGCTAAGTTGAGAAACCAGGGCCAAGTTATTCTTGTTCCATTTGATTTGCAGATGTGCAGCATTTCCAGTAGGGTAGGGTCTGAGACTGCTCTGTAGGGCAGCCATAGGTCACCTCTCAGTAGTCTGCATGATACTGAGTACACTGACAGATCTTTCAGTCTTTCCACAGATGTCATGTTTGGATGCCCTGGAGTCTTCCAGGCAGAACCCTGTGTCTTCTGCAATTGCTGCAGGTATCTGGTGAGGTACAGATAGAAAGGAGAATTGTACGCAATTAGTGGTCTGATAAGGGTAGAGTACAGCAGAGGGATGACTGCCCTGGTCTCAGATGTGATGTCAATATGTATGATGTGCGCAGTGCAGAATGTGTGCGTTACAACTATGGACATACAGTGATGAAAGTGTGGATTGCTAGCAACACATGTTCCTAAGTCTCACAACAATGTGTTTGAGCTTAGAGAGGTGCTATGTATATCATAATTAGTAGGGGTACTTCATTGCCAAAGGGGATAATGAACCATTGTATGTTTTAAGTTTCAGTCTGTGAGTTTGGCACCAATCATTTGTGTGTGGCAGCTGCTTCTGTAATATGTTACCATCATTGGAGGACTCTGCATTAGGTGTCCAGTTAACGTCATCTGTAAATTTGGTAAACAACAGGCCATCTACCATTGCCTGTGGTTCAGGGAAGTAGTTTGCAAACATTTGAGGGCCCATCACAGATCCTTGTTGTATTCTAATGGTAACTGGCTACTGGTGGAGGTGCAGTCCCCAACTTTGGGTGTGTGTGTTATGTCAGTGAGTTGTTTTTCCCTGTACTACTATATGGCATAATTTTCACAGGGAGGTCTTCACTATGACACATGAATGGGGGATAGTGTCAAAGGCCTTGGATAAGTCAAGACAGGTAGTATGTCCTGTTATCTCTCATCCAGGTATGTGGCATCAGTATCCAAGAAGTCCACAAGGTACAATAAGTTAGATGTACCCTTGACAAAATCAGAATGGGTAGGGTCCGATGCGTTGAAGGTCACCTATGTCTTTGGTTATGGTCCTTGCTGATTTCTTCCCTAGCCTTACAGATAAGTGTTTTTAGGTATATGGGTCAATAGTTGTAGTTTTGCATGTTACCAGATTGATGTGCATTGCATAGCACACAGCATTTGATATTACATTTTGTACCGTGGTTGATATATGTGTGAAACAAGTACTGAGACACAAGTGTTGCAGTACTTGGGGTGGCAACCGATAGATGTATTGCAAATATGTGACATATTGTTAGGGCCCTCAGTTTACAGTGTTTACAGAAGTAATTTCATATCATACACAAGAAATGGACAGTAAACAGCAATAATACAGCATAATATAAACATTTCTACAGTGAGGCAAGCAGAGGGTTTGTGTGATGGTTAGCAAAGGGCATATGCATGCATGATGAACATGTTTGCGTGTGGGTAAGCAGTGTGCAACTGCTAGCCACATTGTTAATATCTGGCCATTAGTACTGAGTATCTAACATATACCTGCTGGTAATCTGCACCACATTTGCATGATGGTAAGCAGAGCACAACAGTGGCAAGAAATGCATTTTCAGGGTTACTGGACATACAGACAGTTGTGTATTTGTTGTTGGCTAAATGAAGGCCTTGCCAGTCCAGATAGTAAGAATACATTTACCTGCAGTCAGTCATACATTTGGTCATAAATGTGATAATAGATAGATAACTAAATCTGTAAAAGTAATAGTGTGTGGAATATGCTGCATTGGAACCCAGGACCACGTGTATGGCAGTCCTGCACTTACACCTGTTGCCACAAGAAGGTTGAGAAAACAGTTGTCTGTGTTGCACTTCATTGCTGCAGTATCACAGCAGTAAAACAAAGGCTGTCCACTTTGTACTAGAACCCAGTACCATCTGTACTCCAGACCATGTTTTTGCGATGACCAAGAGCATTAATTGAATGTATCTGGTTTCTGTTTTTGTCTTTCTGCTTCCTAGGTGGTCCAGTTTTCTCTGTTTCTGCAATGCTGTGCTTCATGCAAACCAGATAAGCACCACCAAACCTGAAATTTATTTGTTCTCCGGTTCCACTATTTGCACGACATGACGCATCAATCGAAAGTGGAATTAAAAACAAGAAATATAAGACAAGAAAAAAGGGAGATGTGAAATGAGGAAATAGAATGCATGATATATACTGTAGAAAATGATAGTATACATTAGATATTTCTACATAGCTTGGGAATTAAACTCACACCAATGCAGCTTCAGAAAATGGGATAGATACCTTATTCCTCTTTGCCACACAAACTGCTTTGTAGCAAATAACTGAAGACATTCTTCAATCATCCATCTGCAACAGAATGTACACTGCTTTCAAACCATCAGCTATTTGTACAATTAATTATCTTTATTATATTTAGATGTAATGCACTTAGTGATCACACAACCTGTTATGATTATCCTTGCAAATATACAACTCTGTCTTACATTTCTGTGTTTCTTGGTAATTCATCACTTTTCTGACCAGTAGTGTGGGACATTCAGTGTGTAAGCCATTCTGTATCATTGAAATATCTGAGGATATTAACTGGGGGTAATATGAAATACAGTTGCCAGCAACTGAAAGCAAGGTTGGGTGGCACAAACAAGCATATACTGTTCTTTTTGGGGGAGCATATGTGAGCTACTGTTATGGTACAAACAATAGTATACTGTTCTTTTGTGGGGGGGGCGGCAAAACACAGTTACTGTTATAGAACAAACAAGCATAGTCTGTTTTTTTAGGGTGAAGCAAAAATGAGTTACTGCTATGGCACAAACAAGGATATAATGCTCTTGTTACTCTCCATGTTCTGCATCATGCCTGTTGTTTGATCTTGGGAAGAGTTGCGAAGTCAGAAACTGCAGTGTGTATCATTACTTTCTATCTTGTCTCTTTTTATTGATTTGTTCGTACAAACATATGATGCTAAACTGAGGGCATGTGGTGATCATCAGTACTTTTGAGAGGTATGACTGTGTAAATCTTTGATGCCTGAGGCCTACTACTTACTAATGGACACATAAAAGTACAATAAGTCTCTGCTGTCACATGCTAAGGTACTTTTTGTACAAATCCATCACTATTTACTTGATTACTACACCAAGTTAAGAAATACAAGGATATTCCATAATATTATTAAAGAATACACTATAGGTTCAGGAATTACCTTCAAATGCAGCAGTTGACACAGTTTTAGTTGAGGGCTGACTCTGTCAGGTACAAGCAGTACAAAGCCAATACATGGAGAGGTAAAGGTTGTGTGAGTTGCCTGGCATCAATTTTACTATATGTATGTGAGTAGGAGAAAGGTATTAGGCACCTAGATGCTCAGTGAATGTGCTATGCATTGTCTCTTAGACAAAGCAAGGGCATATTGAGCACAAATACATCTGTCTCCAGTCACAGCAGCTGGTGGTTCCCCCTCTGAATCCTCTTCTGACTGTGGCTGTGGTAACCTAGGTGTTGGCAGGGGGGATGTGTGCCCCTTCCCCTTGCTGATCCTGTTGAAGCTTTTTCTGCAGGACCAGATTGTGTAGCATAGCACATACTGTGAAGATGTGTGTGCATGTGAATGGATTATACTGCAGGGCTCCACCAGATTTATCTAGGCACTGGAATCATGACTTCAGCAGCCTAAATACATGCTCTATCATGTTTCTGACTTGAGCGTGTGCCTCATTATGGCATTCTTCCATGGTTGTGTGTGTGCACTTCTGATGGGTGTCATCAGCCACAATTCCAGTGCACAGCCAGCATCCCCCAGTAAATGGCCCTGTGGGATGTCCCTCCTAGCAAACATCTGGTAAAGCTGTGATGTGTACCAGGTATGGGAGTCATGGTAACTGCTAGGGCTGCAGCACACACATTCAAGATAATTCCCTGGGCATTGCACATGACTTGGCAGTTGATGGAGTGGTATCCCTTGCGGTTAATGTAGATTCTACCCTGCTCACCAAGTGGTGCCTGAATGTGTACATGAGAGCAATCTATGGCAGCTGGTACATCATGGTAGTGAGCTACACGGTAGAACTGTTGCATATTTCTGGCTCTCTCCTCAGAACTTGGGGAAAACATATGTGCTTGCTGACATGTATGAGCATAGCATGCAGGAATTGGTGGAGGATCCTGGATGTTGATGCCTGTGACACACCCATCATGTCCCCAGTTGGTCTTTGAAAGGTACCTGTAGCTAAGATTCTAAGGGCTACACATACCTTAGTTTCAACTGGGATAGACTCCCCTTGTTTGGCTCTGGCTCTGAGTTCAGGGTGGCAGAGGTCACAGAGTTCTTCTAGTGTGTCCCTGTCCACCCTGTAGCAATCTACAATCTCCAGGTCATGTAGCATCTGGAAAGTTACCTGGGGTTTGAAAACCCTTCTCCTTCTTGGCCTAGGCCTGTTGTCACCAACAGCAGCAACATTGACTTCAGTATGTAGTACATACAGATGGATCAGCAACAGCCCCTAGCATTGTGTCCTTGTAGATGTAGATTTTCTGTCTGTACTCCAATAGTATTGAAGTATGCAGGAAAAAAGCAGTATGGAGTCTACACAGATGCTTTACAGCTCGCCGGACAGCTCCACCATGTTGGATTGGTTCATTAACATGCAATTCAACTGCTTATGCTGTAATCAGCATCTATTAAACACACCTGCTGCTTGCTCATTAGTGGGCTATGTGCATCTCTGCACATCTCTGCATAAATAATGTAAACATAGGCAAAACTGGTATTACTTTCCTCCTTTCTTGTGATATTGTGCAAACATGGAACACAAAAAGTGAAGGAAAGGTTCTACACCCTGTACTAGGGCCCAGGACCATCTATACTCCAGCCCTACCATACACGTGTTGCTACAGAAATAATTACATGACAAGTGCAGGGAAACCTGCCATTCATTCCTCCATCTGCTGTGATTGAGCTAAGCAATGTATCACAAAAATAATGACCAAAATAACAATCACATGTTATGGTCATTTTTGTACAAATCAAACAACTTTTATTTCCTCTTCTGTCCATGTAGACTGCTTTCTATGGCTGTTTTCGAAAAGTTTTTGAATACACAGGGAACACCAGCATGGAGTCTACACAGTTGCTTTAGAGCTTGTTGAATCACTCCACTATGTTGATTTGCTTGATTAGCATACAGTTCAGTTACTTATGCTGTAATTAGCATGCCATGGTATTTACCTTGTTTATGTGTGAGTGCGCACCACTACACAGAGTTTACTGAATCTAAAAGTATTAGTGGCCATGTGAACATCACAGTGAAAAATGACCATGTAGGGTTTATTGAACCCCCCCCCCCACACACACACACACACAATTTTTTTTTTACTGGAAACTTTGCTATGTTCCCAAAAGATTGATGCAAGATTGATTTTACTGTTTTTGTGAAACACGGGTAAAGAACTATAACTGGAAACCAAGTCAGTCATTGTTTAAATGTTTTTACTGTAACAGACACTCTAACAGAAAAATCAGGTGGAGGTCCTATGATAGGGATTAAAGATAGTTATGAGACTTGTGATTATTACATGTTCAATGATAAGAACACTACTATAGATTGTGTAACTGTGACAATAAAAACAACACAGGAACATATAACAGTTGTTGGCGTGCATAC
The DNA here is from genome assembly GCF_019279795.1 of Protopterus annectens. Taxonomy (NCBI): domain Eukaryota; kingdom Metazoa; phylum Chordata; order Ceratodontiformes; family Protopteridae; genus Protopterus; species Protopterus annectens. Next base: position 1,616,261,881 of record NC_056741.1, read on the forward strand.
ACCATCAAAGTCAAGTGCTCATGACCTAGAGGGATTCATACATTTCATATATGAAACACAGGAGCGAAGAATAATTGTGGCCAGAGACTAATAAAACGGTCTGGAATAATGTTGATTCAACAACTTTAGTAAGGAAATTATTCAGAATGTATGTACAGGAACAACAGTTTCTTAAGATTATTAAAAAAAAAAAAAATACCAAGAAATGGAACATACTAGACATTGTCTGTGTTCCTAAAGAAATGACTGTTACTTCTTGTCAACTTTTACCACTGTAAATGTGCAGTGATCATGGGGTTATAAAGGTTAACTTGTTGCTAGATAATTCTGCCAAACTGAAGTCTAAACCAATGCACAGAAGATGAATAACAGATTATATGGAAACAAAACAATCACTAAGTAAAACTAAATGGAGTGATGGGTTTAGTGGAAAGAGAAACTGAATGCAAAAAATTAAAAAAAATGTTTAATATTAGGATCTAGGCACAGAATGTCGGTAGGATATATCTCCATATGAACAAGATACTTGATTATGGTGAGGGATAAAAAAATATAAGAAATGGAAAAGAGGTTAAACTGCAACTTTGAAAACTGAAATGAACAAGTTGAACAGACAAATTAAGTATGGGGTGAGACAAGATCAAGAAAAATTTGAAGAAAATTTATATAAAGATATTGAGTATAATAAGAAACCATTTAATAGATACAGAAGATGTGAAAGGAGCAAATGCATACAAATTGATAAACTATCCCCCGGATTCACTAATCTTACATGCAGGGCTAGCGTAGTCCTGCATGGAAGCGCCCATGTAGGAGGAGGATGACAGCACACCATGCATATTAATGAAGGCGCACTGCTCAACCTCCCAGGCTTACATGGAGCATGTATGAGTGCAGGAGGCATTTCTGAGAGTAGAGCTCTCAGAATAAACACTCCCCTGCAATGTAGAAGAGCACAAAGTGGAAATAAATGAGCAAGACCGCTCATAGGTGTCCGCATATCCCCACCAACAGCCTCCCATGTGTACAACAGCAACAGGACATAAAAATCAAAAGAAGAAACCCCTTTATTTTTTTTTTAAATCTGAGTACAGCTAACCATAGGTGCGCGTGTGCCCATTGCTTATCTATGGTTAAAGCAGCATAAAAGGCTGAAGAAGATAACAAGGAAGATATATGCAAATAAAGCAGCACAGCAATTGTGTAGTGGGCAGAGCATTTGCCTAACGATAGGCATTCCCGGTTCGAGTCCCACTGCAGCATAGTCTATTTTACATGGCAAAGCATGTTATAATCAATATTTTTATTGCAAAACCCACTAAATAACATATATTTATGAACTGGAGTACTGCCAGAAATGCACATGTGAAGAGTCAGTGTTATAATGAATAAGGCAGTAGTAAGGAGGTGTAAGCACAGATAAGCAATAGTAAGCATATGTAAGCACTAGTACGCGTGTTTAAGTGCGTTTGCGTGGGGGTAAGCATTGCCTACACAGATTAAGCAAAGTAGAAGCTAACTGAGTGCAAGAAACTATAACCTGAAATAAGCAGTGCTTACCACTGCGCAAACCCACTTACAACTCCTTTAAAGTGCCTTAATCACTCTGTATCCAATGGGCCTTTGTCTGCCCGGCAACAAAACAAACAGCCATGCAGGTCTTGAACCCAGGACCCTATACACCATAGTCCCAGTAGCTGTCCACCAAGCCATCACAGAACTACAGAAGAATGAGGTAGTAGTAAACATTTCCTCACCATAGTATAACTAAACTGAACCTGTGAAAGGCATCAGTATACAGTCATATGTGCCATAACAGACTATATAACATAAATATGTGAACAAGAGTACAGCAGTAAGCACAGAAGTGAGGTGTACTTGTAATAGAGTGTCGAAGTCCCCCAATAAAACACAAGGACCCCACAGAGTGTATGTACACATCAATCAGGGATACTAGGCATACATATAAGGTGTAATGAATAATAACACAATGCCAAAAAAGCATTATAATGAATGTCTACTGTAGGCAACACCAAGCATTGCACAGGCCAGCTTAGGAGGTGTAAGAAATGTGTAGACCAGCTAACTCTTTGTGCCCAGTGGTATACCCCTTTAAACAATGCCAACTTTTGGTAAGCAGGTTTGCCCATAGCTTAGCCTTTTCAAAACTGGCCAATCACGGAAAAATGCGGGAAATTGGCCCTACTTAAACCAAAGAGGTGGGAATACAGCTCATAACTGGTAGTAGCTTCCCCTTGCAGGCACTATGGCAGTAAGGGAGAAGGAGTGCACTTCCGGGCACAGCTCTGGTGCATCCAGGAGTCCAAGGTTATGGCTGGACTCCTAGTTAAAGAACATGCACAAAGACTGCTGCAGGACCAGTACCAGGGCACCCAATATAAGGTGGAGGCCTGAGACAGTCTCGCCCGTGACCTCACCAGGGCCACTGGCATACCCTGAACCTGGTGAGCAGGTCAGGTACCACTATGCCGACCTGAAGCGGCAGAAGGGGGACCTCTTGGAGGAGTGGCTCCAAGAAGCAAGAGCATCATGTCCCAGCGGTGTGTAAGTATCAGTCCACTACCTGTTTAATAATTACCAGCTCAGGTATATCATGAATAGGTATGGCTAAATATTCCTCTTATGTCCCCCACAGCTGCAATCGGGTGCTCCATGAACCTGGAGGCCACATCTGCCACCTGGCATGGTTGCGACGTGAGGCAGGTTAGTAATACTCATGCTTTTACTGTCATAGGAAATAAAAATAAAAGTAGTAGTAAAGCTGCTGGACAGTGGCACAGGGAACTAATGGCTCTGCTGGACAGAGGCACAGGGAGCTAATCTAAGGGGTGGCAAAAGCCAACACATTCTGGCTAGGCTTATAAATGCCCTTAGGCAGATAGCCTAGTACTTACCTATGAACCTATGAACCTATACAGTAATTGCTAGAATAAAACCTGTATTGTTCAGGCAAGTACTGCATACACTAGAGAATATGTCAGGAAGAGTCTCATATTGTTAGTATGGCAATAAAAGTGCAATACCCTGACAAAGCAGGTCTAACTGCTGGACTGTATATGTATATTCTGGTATCATATGGTAATGTAGATTTGCAATCATGGAATAGCACTTTAGCATTAAGCACTGTTACCCACACCATGAACCATAACATGAATTTGTAGGAATGCCTGTATATGACAGATGTAATCCCCAGAGGCCATTTAGTACAACTGACAGACACATAGACAGTAAACAGGAAAAATGCAGACAACAAAACCCAAATAGCACATGCAACTGAGATGTGAACTGTTGTTTTATTAGCACACACAGCCAAAGTTTGAATCCTGCCAGTGGTACTAGTCTGCATACAGAATTATACACCACAACTGTACACATACATCCAGACTGTCTATTAAAGTGGCTCATATCTAATGCTATCTATGACAACAAACATGGCACACTAGCAACTCCCCAATACCTTATGTGACTAAGAAGCCATGTATGTCCCATTTACACCTTAACCTGTTAAGCTGTGGTCAGAGTGTGTACAGTAACAGAGTGAGATGTATGTACATAATACTAATGTGTAATCTGGAACCTTGAGTGGCAACAGTCAGGTAGTGCTAACAAACCTTGCTCCCACAGGTACGTTGGATACGAACAATGTGCTGTGAAATACAGACTAATATAACCTGTACTGGTACCATCCACCCTGGTATTGTAGGGGACTGTGAGTATTGCAGTTTCTCTGAATAATAAAGTATCACTGGTCACTGTCGCCCACAGTGTGCTACATAATATAACTGTGTAGGAAACCATGCATATGTGTGTGTCAGGTCACTAAAGGCGGAAGAGGGCAATATTCTAGATATGTCCAGGCATACCAGCATGTGATCAACACATGGCCAGAGTCTGTGCAGAAAGAGTTGGATAGCATAGTGCAAAACACCAACCCAGAATCCGGCCGTATATGTACAAACATTTAGTCCGTGTTAACAAACATTCCCTCCACAGGTATACCAGGTAAGAGGTGTATACTGCAGGTAAAACTGGCTCATGTGTAATGATGTTGACAGCCATATAAGTGTCCAATATAGGTGTATAGGGTAGTGTAGTAAGACTTGTAAGGTTCAGATAATGGCACTGACTAGGAATGTAATGTGGAGTACAGGAATATACTACTTAATTGACATATTTCTCTCCCCCCCACCTTATCTCCAACAATAATCAACATACCCATCCCAACTGGTATGTACTGACTCTGATAACAGCCTATCGATTGATAAATATTCTAATGGTTCCCACGCATGTGCCATATTGAATTATTCCAAAATTGTTGGCATGGTGCCATCAATGCACCTGCATGCTGTTCTTATTGCCACTGTGGTCCCATATATGCATGTGTTCTGTTTGCTATGCAGCTGTTCTGCATCTGGTGTCTGGGTTGATGGGAATATCTATGCATGATGTTATACCTAACCCTGGAATGTGTTGACTATTACTAACCCATATATGATGTTGAAATCTAAACACTATAGCACACTTGGGAAGGCCGGTCCCTGTGGACTCACCTGTCCCACCTCAGCTGGCTGAGGCACTGGGTACCAGCATGTCTAGGGCCCAACCCCGCACCTCCCTGTCCATTGGTCCTTCACCACCTTCCGGTGGAACCACCTCAGGGGATAGGGCTCACCCCCCCCGGGAGTTGGTGCGGACAGGGACCTGTCACCCATCACCAGGTCGGGGTCATGGTGCATAGAGCAATCAACGACCAGGTCGGCGATCTTCCACACCAGCTTGAGGGCCACGTGCCATGATTAGATAGTCAGCCTTGCTTTGTGGCTAAGCCCCCAACACAGTCACCTTCGGGGCTGTGAAGGTGCAGTGGTGACTGCCCATGGGTGGGGACCTCAGTCCCACTGTTACCACTAGGAGGGCTGTGGGCTTCAGATATCCCAACACCCCTCCCCATCAAGGTGTTAACCCCCCATGTGTCATATACCACCCCTGTATGCATCTTGTGTGTCTTGTCTGTTAACCTACCCAACCTACCTCCCCAAATATACCTACTACCCCTCCCCAGCATCCCACTTCCACTTGAAAAAAAAAGTGCAATCTGTTCCCACAAAAAAATCTCGCCCCATACATAGCTGTCCATTTTGCACATGTCTACCGGACACATGTAATCTGGTCTAATTGGCATCACAACAAATCGTTGTCCTCACCCCTCTCCCAGGGGCTTGAGTGTCCAAACCTACTTCCAAATTCAGTGTATATGCACAGTTGTTGCTGTAGAAGAAATGGGCAGCTATGGACCTTCCCTAAATCCTTCCTGCACATCCCTAGCTATTTTCCCTACTGTCTTTCCCTCTTTGTGCCCCTTTTTCACCACTTTCCTATTAACCCTTTTTCTTTTCTTTTAAAGAAATTAGCACGGGGGTAAGCGTGAGGAAGCAGTTTTAAGCAGCAGTAAGCAGGTTTAAGCCTGTTTGCACAGGGGTAAGCACTGCCCACACAGGTTAAGCAATTTAGAAGCTAACTGAGCATAAGAAAATGTAACCGGAAGTTAGCAGTGCTTACCTCCACGCAAACCCACATAGAACTGCTTTAAAGTGCCTTAATCACTCTGTATCCAATGGCCCATGTTCTTCCCAGCAACAAAATAAACAGCTTCTGCAAGGCTCGAACCCAGGACCATGCACACTACAGACAAAGTGATTTACCACTAAGCCATGCCAGAAACAACTAAATCTGATATTTTCAGAAACATATACAGTCCGGTCATGCAACAGTACAGAGAATGTATACCAACATCTAGATGTATGTGTGTGTAAATACATTAATATCTAAACAGATACTACATATCTATATATGTATAAATATATATATATATATATATATATATATATATATATATATATATATATATATATTTCTAAAACTATATACATATATATATTAATATATATGAACATGTATACATGCAAATGCCTACATCAACACATATATTTGTCTACACCTATATGTCTACATAAACACAGCAAGTTACTTATGTGAACGCAGATATATATCTATGGAGGGATATACGGACTTAGGTATATATATGTAAGCAGATATATATATATATATATATATATCCACGTAGGTATATATGGCCATATATCTGTAGATAGCAATGGCAGATTAACAAAAACACATATGTCCACATGCATCATTAATGGGGGTGAGAGGTCCCACGCACTATAAGTCTTGTACGAATAGGCATCCCACCCCCACAGTCAAACACATCCACCCTGCAATACACTACCAAGTGTTACAGATCCCATAACCAGGACCTAACACGACATGGGCACAAGATGATAACAGTACTACATCCCACCTGTATGATGTCAGGCTGGTATTGGTAAGATATCATGCAGTACAGTCTGCATCCCATAGGAAATGTAAAATGTGGAAGCCATCAGCATCCCCAGGATACAGATACACAGACACAGATATGCAGGTACATATATAGATATGCACACAATATGGAACAGACATTATGCCTACAGTTAACACCTGAACAACTGGACACTGTATAGGGCACTCATACAAATGAAAATCATTGCCTGCAACATATACCCACAGAGAGGTCATAGGGAAAACACCACACACAGGTTTGCAGAAATGGAATACCTTTTATTGTGTACTATTACAGTTCTATATGCCATGTCATATAGCTGTTCAGACACTGACAGAGTAATGCAACTGTGAAACAGTTATACTAATACAGCAATCTGGAAAGGTTCACAACTGTTCTGTCCAGGCCAAGCCCTTCAAATTGTACAATAGTAAGGACAGACTGGGCTGCAGGATACCAAACAATCAAAAGTATGTAATGCAGGTTTATAGTTCAACAGCTTCTATCTACACTCTGTACAAAATCACTAGGTGGTAAAGATGTCATTTGACCAAATGGGTTGTAACTGTTACATAACAAGGCATAACTGACACCATCACATGCACACTGACAAACAGAACAGTCTGTATGGCCGGAGGCAGTAGGCTTACATTAACCCAATTTAAGTAAGTAATGTAAATATAGGTGAAGTATATGGTACTGTACATCTAGATACCTTAAGGCAGCTCACCCCTGATACCCCCACATTTTTTAACAGCCTAGGTCATTTATGGTGCTTCCCCCCCAGACTCAATAATACAGGGCCATATACCACTGTTACATACACTGGCCTCTAGAGTGCATAAGAGCACAGATGTATTGTGTAGTTGACGCCCACACATATATATGGCCCCAGCCCCACTGTATGTGTGGGGGATACAACAACAGTGGACTGATGGCAGCAATGGCTGTGTTATATACTCACAGCCCACTTCTTAACAACCCCTGGCAGCATGTCATATGAGCAAAGCTTGGTATGTAGGTGGAGGACAGAGGCTGGAACACAGGCACAAATGTGGAGAACTTTTGCCATACACTAAACAAGTTGCTGTTGTTACAGCATAGTCTGCAACATACCCTTAGTCATGGAACTGAGGTTAGAAACAGAAATGGATATAGCCATGTACTGATAGCACTCAACACACACACTGCCAATGAAATATCTGACACAAGACCTGTGTGGTGGACAGACAACACACGACAGGCACACCTCTTGCCGCCAAGAAGATAGGCCCACAGATGAGAGCTATGCAGACACACCACATTCAAAGGTAAAGTAGTATGTACACACACACCCTGTAACACCATTACTATACAAAGCATAACACAACTCTACTCACACTCTGTCTGTAGTTCCTGAACCGCCTACAAATATGTAGCTGCCCTGAGTGTGCCGGTTCTCCTGTAAGAGGTATTGCTACCTGCTGTCTGTATCACTGATGCTCACACACAGGAAGGATATCCATCACACAGGCAATGTACAGGGACCATGCCCACATGATGTTGGGGTTTAGAGTAGGTGGTTGCCATGACAGTGGTGACTGGAAGTACTACACATGTGTAATCATATATATATGGCTATCAGGATAATAATATGTACATATATTTCCATCATATGTCCTGGACATGGAGTGTAGCCCTACCCCAACCTCTATAGTCCCACAGTCATAGGGCAAGGGGATGTCAGGTATGTATAGCAGGTATATTAGTAGACTATTTCTACTGTCATTGGAATTGTCTTCACAGACATGATGTGTGTTGGAGGTCACATCTGCTCATAACATGTGTGCCATTGGCTACTGACAGACATCCTAATGACATCATAGTAAAGCACCGCTGTTAGTATGTAATGCCCCTGTGGACTGCAGCAGAAATATTGGCCAATATATGTGGACATTCTGACACACTCTGTACAGTCCAGAGGTGTACACATAACCCATTAGTGCTAAACATGTGTACCATGACTGACAATATGGATGTAGACAGCCACGTAGATGGGTATAACACATAACGACTGGCATACATTTGCCACCATAGGTTATGCATTCACACACCTGGCCCAACACATAATAACTGCTGGTACAGTGGTGCCATGGCCACATACCACCCACTGGATATTGACATACATCTGTATAGCATCCCACTGCCCTGTCTGACAAACATGACAGTTAAGGGAAGCCCAGAAGCAGTAAATCTGGCAAGTATCTGCACATGACATCTCACTAAGTAAGTACACTAAGCTGCTAGGCATGTAACAATGCACTGAGTAGGCTACAGTCAGACTTGCTCAACACTGGCCTACAACTTCTATGGGGGAATGCACATGTACCTGCATATATAGCAGGCTCTACAGGCATGTTACAGCACAGGGTAAGATACAACTGTGTAAAAGTGCATAACCGCAACCAATGTGAACACAGCCACAGCCACATATGTTAAGCTAGCATAATACAACAGTATATGGACTATTCAACACCATCCTCATATGTGCCACTCACAGACTGACCCTACATATACTGGGCTGCTACACAGTTTGGTCTGATGGCTGTCAGTGGTATGGGACATTTGTATGTATAGCCCTACAAACATGTACGCCAATACGGTACCATAGAGTGGAGCAGCATGTAACATCCGATAGGATAGGACCTAGGACAATGACATCTACCACAGTCTGTACACAGGCTAAAGTATATATTAACAATACACACACTGTCGACATTCACCATTAGTACACAGCACTCAGTACTGTACAAACATCCACAGAATGTCCTGGTTATGTCATCAAATATAACCCCTACTGTACATAACATGTGTAGCTGTCGGATATCTCACTGGCTTGCTATCAGATATGATGACACTAATTATGGTGTACAGTACATATGCACCACTTCATGTATGACATATATGCACAGGTTCACAGAGTTGTGGCTGGAAGCACATTCACAGGGTCAGTAATGATATGTTGCTGTGATAACCTCATATATTTACTGTTGTAACAGGGTTTGTTGTAACATATGTCCTATGAGGGATAAGAAGCCAGTAACTGTCACGGCTTTCATCATCTACAGACTGCAATCCTCACACTATCTTCTGCAGTCCACAAATAGATGCTCCATTGGTAACACATGAAACCAAAGGCACAAAACACTGCCCCTGTTTTCAGATGACCCTGCAGAAGGGGATTCCTCAAACATGGAACTGACATGGCAAGTATTGAAACATGTTGGACAGTCATATCCACACACACCCTGTTAAACCAACAGTACTCCAAATGCAGTATAGCAGCACTTACAGTCTGTAGTCAGGTCAGGCACGTTCATCTCCTGTGTGTTGCCCTGTTTCCACAGTGTATGTTGTTAGAGGTAAATCCCCAATCCATCTGAGATGCTGTTTGCCAAACAACATATCTAGTTCCTGCTCACAGTAAAGGAAAAGGGCCAACACCAACATGATGTTCCTAGATATTGGAGTGTGTTTCCATGCAATTGGCTATGGGAATGTTACCACAGCTGTTCCACATGCAATCAGCTAGGGGAGGGCTGCAATTCATGCAGAGGCCATCAGTTGATCATGAGCATCACTTAAAATACACATGCTGCTCAGGTGTAGGTCTCCACATCCATCAGAGAGGGAATGGGAGAGGCAGACAGAAGCAAAGACAAGTCAGGGAGTGGTGGGAGAGTAAAACCTAAGCATAAGCATGTTTGTGTCACACACCTACAAGCACAGGATAGCAAACCCCTGATGACTATGTAGTGCTATCACAGTTCTATGCAGTTATTGGAGCACCACATGGGTTACCTGCTGTGCAGCCCTCAGAACATATATGTGATGGTGACTGACATCTGCAACAGGGATACGGTAGCTATACAGTAGGTGACGTACACATGCCTGACCGCATGAACAAGTGCAAGCATCAACACAGCCACACTATCACAGGGACACACACACATTGACACACTTGGCAGGGCCAGAATTACAACTCATCGGTATTGGGATTACCACAACACATCAATGTGCAGGTATCACATGCACAACACTGGTCATACTGGGGTTGTATGGGCAAAGAGTATGTGGCGGTGTCTGACATCAGACAGCATGCTTCAGTATGCCCATGGGGGGTGTAGGGAGTGTGGATGTGAATATACGCACCATACAACACACACACAAACACACAGGGTGCCAATAATGACATGCATGGGTGCAATGTCTGCACGGGTGTGTCGTGGTTGACTTTGCTGGACGGCTGTACAAGGCTAGTTGATGGGTATACCTTGGTATCAGGCCACATGACAATGGTCTGCATTGTGGCTTAGGGCTGTAGTGTGTGCATTTGCTCACACAGGTGGGTATTGTATCCCCCATCCAGTCACCTTGGTGACTATTGTGTGTGGCCAATGCTGTGCATCTCTTGCCATGTATGTGTTCCTTAGTCCATGACATGGATGGTGTCTGGGATGTGCACACCTCCCACATGCATGCACAATGACATGTGGAACTGTACTTGGGGTGTCTGGCCCATGTTGTGAACAGAGATCATCATCAGATGTGCCAGTCTTGCTCACATGTGGCAGGAACTGATAATGGGCAGTAGGTTTACCCTGCACCTAAATTGATAGCATGCTAACGGCATTCCCTGGTGTCAGTGGCATCTGTCAATACAGAGAATGTTGTCAGGCATGGTATGTCCTTTGTGGGTCACATATAATGGCACCACAGGTGTTTTAGGTGTCCATTGGAGAACATGAGGAAGGTGCACTCTCTGCATGTACGTGCATATTGGACAGATGGACAGGGTCTCATGCCCTCTGTAGCCCTCAGCTATCACCCCATAGTTACTATCAGTGGCCAATATGCAGTGTGCTATCCACATATTGGCTATTGCCTAGGCATGTGTGTGTGTGTATGAGAAATGGTTTGAGAGTGTGGTTTGGGTAATATTGGGGTTGCTAACTGTGATTACTTGGCCTTGATGCCACATGTATGGGTATGGCATTGCACCCCAGCCTCTCAGCTATTTCACATCTGTTATCCCTGTACTGTCGACATTGTGATGTATAGTAGGGCCACCACATAAGAAATATGCAAAACCCACTCCACGTTGGCTAATGGTGTCACACACTCAAAACCACTTCCACACAGGATATGTGTTACACACACACACACACACACACACACACACACACACACACACACACACGCACACACACCTGTCATGTCAGTGAGTAGAACCCCTACCTAACTAGTTTATTACACTACAGCACTACGCAGTCATAGTACATGCCACGGAGATTACTGGAGTACTCCTTCCCCAAAGGTGCAGCTCACATTGGATAACATCAGCAGGATTGCTAAAGTAGGATTCGAATTGTAGTGAGTGTGACTAGCCTAAAATGCATTGTTCCCTACACAGACAGTGACACACACACACACACAAAACACCCACAACCAACATGTGTGGGTATAGAACCCCTAACAGGTCTATATCACACTACAGTATGGAGCTGTTATAGGATGCATCACAGGGATTACTAGAGAACTCCTTCCCAAAGGTGTATTTCACAATGAATGACATCAGCAGGATTGCCAAAATAGGCCATTTTAAATGTGCTGTGTGTGACTAGCCTTAAATGCATTGCTCTCTACAAAGACACTGAGACACACACAAAACATCCACAACTGACATGTGTGGGTAAGAACCCCTAACAGAGGTCTATATCACACTACACCATGGAGCTGTTATAGGACGCACCATGGGGATTACTAGAGAACTACTTCCCCAAAGGTGTATTTCACAATGAATGACATCAGCAGGATTGCCAAAGCAGGTCATTTTAAATGTGCTGTGTGTGACTAGCCTAAAATGCATTGCTCCCTAAACAGACAGTGAGCCACACATAAAACATCCACAACCGACATGTGTGGGTATAGAACCCTTAACAGATGTCTATATCACACTACAGCATGGGGAGGGTGGTGTGTGCATGGGCCATAACCCATTCACCTAGTGGTTGACACGCCACATGCGGGTGCTCATGGGGTCATATGTCACAGGTATGTGTATACAGCTGCTAGATGACTACTTCTTTGTACAGTCATGTTGCACAGCTGGCATATGCACCACATAGTCTGTAATGCTGACAGATACTGGTGGCTAGTATCTGCAGTGAGTGACATCAGCACCTCATGTGTTTGGGGCCATTTGGCTGTGTGCTGGGTGGTACAGGCCTGGATGGCTCTTTGTCACAGTCACCCTCTTCCACACATCTATGTATGTCTACCTTTAGCTTATTATAGTGTGTTGTCCTGACATATATGTCTGTATTCCTATCCACTGTGTGTGCAAGCCATGAGTGATGCATACTGACGAATGTCTGCACTAACAACTGCAACTGCCAGCTATGTCTGGTCTACTGGTGTTTTCAGTCATGGCCTTCATGTGTTTAAGTGTGTGAGCATGCCCAGTATGGCCGTCTGTACTGAATGTGTGGATTGTGTCCAGGTAGTTTATGCTGCAGTGCTGACCTTTGTGTTGTACTCCGACAGGTAGCATGCTGTCTCTGCAGGGTATCCATCAATCATTTTGCTTTGACTGTTACTACATTTCTGCATAGCAGGGGGGCACACCTGACTTTTTCTACATTTTTACACAGGAGTGGGGGAGCACACCTGACTGTTATTACATTACTATGTAGGATGGAGGGGCACACCTGACTGTTTCTACATTTCTACACAGGCGTGGGGGGCACACCTGACTGTTACTACATTACTATGTAGGATGGGGGGGCACATCAGACTGTTTCTACATTTCTACACAGGGTTGAGGGGGCACACCTGACTGTTATTACATTACTATGAAGGATGTGGGGGGGCACATGTGAAACTTGTACACATTTGCTATGACTGTACTGGTATGTTAGGTACTCCATTTCATTCTGTATTGCTAACTATCATGCCGGCTAGAGGCATACCAGTGTAGTACAGATTGCAGCTTTGGTTTTCCTACATATTATTGTCGGACTTCCTACCTTTCAGAACTTACATCCCACTGCCTGCCCTAATCTATCAGTTTTAATACATGAGCTTGCAAATAGATGTTATAGTTTTTTATATGATAGTTTTTCATACTAAGGTTTGAATGAATGTTTTTACCTTTAAGGACCTAATTGATTAATTGATTAATTGATTTATTTGTGTTTTTAATGCATATATAAGTATCTGTTAGGATGGAGTGTTATAGGTTTGATAAAGCTCTTCAGCGAAAGCGCTTACCGATTGTCCTAATAAATCCTTACAGTTTGAACAAGAGGGTGGACATTATTCTCTTATAACTTGTACTTTTTTGGAATTATTAATTTGAAAGTACCACGGAACTTGGTCTGAAAAGATGTGACTTTTTAACAACGGAGTACTGCTTGGTGTGACTGCGAACAGACCTTGGTTCATTTATTTTTATTTTTAAACTTAGAGTCATACAGACCATTAAGGCTAGTTTCACACTGAAGAAAAATAATGCAGAAGGTAATATTGGATATGTTATGGTCAAAACTGGAAAGGTTGGGACTTGAGACCATATATCAGCATGTATATGTTAAAATGTATCTATTGCCACCTGTAACATGATGTTCTGTAATGATATAATAACAGCTGTGAATGAGAAATTGTGCCATGATGTAATTTATATAGATTTAATGTCAACATTTGAGAGGGTCATGCACAAAACACTGATCAATAAATTAGAACACCTAGGTATCAATTTACTCTTGATAAGATGAATAGCTGCATGACTTACACATAGGACACAGCAAGTATCATACAGCAACTGGACAGGTGAAATTCATGGTTACAGTCAGGGTGTGCAACAGGGCTTTGTCCTAGGCCCTTACTTGTTTAGATTTTATCTAAAAATCTGTTCTGACCTGGTAGTCAAGAACATCACATATACAAATGCCATAGATATAGCAAACTTGCTGGCTGACAGATTCAGCAAAAACTTTACCCTTCCGTCCCCCCATCAGTAAATTAGGTCATCCCCATACTTGCCCCCTTCCCCTCATATCTAGGGAACAGGTCATCACTGCTCTATCAAAGGCAAAAAATACAGCCTCCATGGGACCCGATAACATCACAGGCTGCATCCTACATGAACTCATGCAGGAACTTGCAGCACCATTAGGCACCCTATTCAACCAAAGCCTCAGTACTGACTTCATCCCAGCTGAGTGGAGGACAACCACTGTCATCCCTTTACACAAAAGTGGAGCGTCCACTGATCCAGGAAATTAAAGTCCCATCAGTCTAACTAGCCTGATCTGCAAGGCCATGGAACGGATTATCATGGACTTCATTAATAAGGATATTGACAACCTCGAAACACTTGATCCCACACAGTATGGCTTCATCAAGGGGAGGTCATGTCTGCTAAATTTGGTCAACTTCTTTGAGAAGTCATCAAAGCCATGGACAAGGTGAAAATGGAGCACACCACCTACCTTGACCTGGCCATAGACTTTGACACTATTCCCCACTCGGGAATAATAGATAAACTCTCTCAACTAGACATCAGTTCATATGTTACCAGATAGGTAGCAAATTGGATCACTTATAGAACCCACCTAGTCAAAATAGGAAAAGCCACCTTAAGCAGTAGATCTGTAACAAGCAGCGTACCCCAGGGTTTGGTCCTGGGGCCTCTGTTATTTGGGATATACTTTTCTGAAGTCCAGGCCAAAACCAGTGGGCTATGGCTGACCATGTTTGTAGATGACTGCAAGCTGGGTACTGTCATCAGTTTCCCTAGTGATGTGGACATTCTCCAAGATGGTCTCACTCAGGCAAATGACTGGTGCCAGAAACATGGCCTCAAGCTGAACACCAAAAAATGCATCATCATCCCTTTGAGAGAGTGACATCCCCACAAATTATCACATTAATAACAATGTCCTAAGCACACAATCAGTCGTGAGGGATTTGGGCACCCAGGTTGATAGCAACCTGACTTTTGACCACCATGTTGCTTCTGTTGTACAGAAACCCTTCTACATGGCCCACCACATAAGTAAGGGTATCTCATCCAGGGACAAGGAGGTCATAACATCCCTGTGTCCTTCCCTTATAAGGCCCATTATTGAGTACAACACCCTTTTTGGCATGTACCTTGCAAAGCACATGGAGAAGCTGGCAAGACACAGAGGTTCCTCACCAGGAGAATTCAGGGCTTCAAACATCTACCATACAGAGATAGGCTAAAACCCTATCCCTCTACTCAGTTTCATATAGACTCCTCAGAGGTGACCTCTGTCTGGCATACAAGGCAATCACGGATCTCACCTTGATGGAACTGCTGCATATAAGCAAGTCAAGTTCCACTCAAGTAAACCACTCATGTGCCCTCAACCTGGTCTGTGACATCAGCAAGACTTTTTGGCGGGACAGATTTGTGTCCCAGAGACTCCCCCAACTATGGAATAGACTCCCTCTCCACATCAAGCAGAGTACATCTTCACCTCTTTTTAAGCGCAACCTGGATAACTGGATGGGAAACAGAAAATATACCCCTGGGATTCCACCCATGTCCCTGCTGGACAGGGGGATCAGGTGCTGATTTGTCTAAACATGGATTAAACTCTTGGCTAGGCTTATAAGGGCCTCACGGCCAATTGCCTAGTAACCTCCTATGATCTTATGATCTTATGATCTTTCTGATCTATCTTTTTCCTCAGAGGTATTCTACAGTCTGTATACAGATGACTTGAAACTGGTAAACTGATTACATCTGTTACAGATAGGGCATGTCTGCAAATGAACTTAACTAAAGTGACCATTTGAGCACAGGAGAATATTCTGCTGATCAATACATCAAAAACTAAGCATATGAGATTTGGGAGACCTAAACTGAAATGTGAATAGTTAATATAGTACACATTGATTGAAGCTGAATATTCAGTCATGAACCATTATATATGAGCAGTTCCTGCTTTGGGTTTTTCCAATCAAATCAACCAATTGGTGAATGATAACTATAGAACTATAGGTTTTATAAAAAGATTTATACAGTGTAGGAAATCAGAAATTATGAAGTCATTGTTTATTAGTTACATTAAACCCAAACTTAAGTATGGAATAACAATATGGAAATCTTATAAGGAAACATGCATGAGTAAACTGGAAATAGTACAGCGGAAATATACTAAGGGCTTCCATGGATGTGAAAATTTAAATTGCTGCAAAAGACTAAAATAACTGAACTTGTACAGTGCCTCATACAGATATTTAAGAGGAGACCTTATTCAGGTATATAGGGCATTTAGAGACAACTACACCCTGGAATGTTTGGGGTTTTCAAAATGTAGTGGAGAATCATCAGACAACCTATGTAGAAAATTATATAGGAATGAAAAGTGTACTATTTGGTTGTCATAGAGAGCAGCTGCTGCATGGAACAGACTATCAAATTACATTAACAAGCAGTAGTTTAGATACTTTTAAGAATAGCCTGGACAGTTATTATGGGAACAACTGTTCTGGTATATTGTCAGGCTAGAAGTGCATTAATGTCCATGGCTGAAATATTTGTATGTATGTATGTATGTATATGTAACACATTGTTCATTAAGAAACAGAGAGTATGTCATGATATCTCATACAAGAATTGGACTCTCATACAAAACTTGGACCGACCCACAAAAGGAGGGGGAGTATCAATATTCATCAAAGATACCCACACCTCCAGGTTGGTGGCACAGCACGAAGCATCAGAGACTATCCATGTGCAACTAACAGTGGGTAAAACTGCCTTCCAGTTTATAGCCTGCTACAGACCACCCTCCCTAAACCAGGAACCCCACTCGGCCTTCCTGAGAACACTGGAAAATATGAAGGTCTCTCCAAACACCATTATACTGGGCGACTTCAACTACCCAAACATAGACTGGGAGCATTACTCTAGCTCCAACACCTTAGCCCAAAGGTTCCTAGAATTTATAAACTCAAATGCTATGGAACAACTTGTTACCACTCCCACAAGAGGGGAAAACATACTGAACCTGATCATCACCAACATGGGGACTCTATGCTCCAGACCAGAAGTGTATCCCTCACTGGTAAGATCAGACCATAAACTAATCTCACTGGATATTCACATCCCGACACCACCCCCTGCCCAGAAAACCACAGTGAAAAACTTCTCTAAAGCAAATTTCACACTGCTCAAAACTGAGGTGGAATCCTTCAAAGCCCCCGGGCCTGTGGAAAATACGGCCCAGACCACAGAATCCTTTATAAACGCATTCTATGAACACCTTCAGGAATGCATGGATCATGCGATCCCAAATAAAACCAAGACCCAATCCTCCAAAGGCAGACGTCCTGTCTGGTGGACCCCAGCCATAAACAAACTATACAATAGAAGGAGGAAGCTACTAAATGATAGAGCAAAATCCCAAAAAGGGAAGGCATCTCTGATCAGTATTAGCAAAAAACTACGGGCACTCATAAAATCGTCTAAGGCCAGCTTCGAGAGAAAAATTGCACAGGACACTAAGGATAATCACAAGGCTTTCTTTAGTTATGTTAGGAACCTGGGTGGTAATTCCCAGATATGCTCAGAATTAGTCCAAAATGACAAAAAATACATGAACCCACAGACATTGCCAACATCCTAGCTGACAGGTTCAGCAAACTTCTCCCCGCTCCCCACCAAAAGGGCAAATATCTATCCCAGCAGAGTGCTGCCTCCCTGACATCTCAGATGCTCAGGTAAGAGCCACCTTCTCCAAAGCAAAAAACACAGCATCAATGGGACCAGATGGTGTCCCGGGCTGCGCCCTACATGAACTCCAAGAAGAGCTAAACCCAAGCATAAAACTACTGTTCAATCTCAGCCTTACTACAGGATATGTACCCAAAGAGTGGCGTACAGCAACTGTGGTCCCTCTCCACAAAGGTGGTGCCTCAACGGATCCTGGAAACTATCACCCCATAAGCCTGACTAGCTTGGTCTGCAAAGCTATGGAAAGGGTCATCATGGACCTCATAAATAAAGATATTGGTGACCTACAGACACAGGATCCTACCCAGTTCAGCTTTGTTAAGTGCAGATCCTGCCTCTTAAACCTGGTTGATTTCTTTGAAACAGTCACCAAGGCCATTGACGAGGGGAAGGTGGTCCACACAGCCTACCTGGACCTCGCAAAAGCCTTCGATACAATACCCCACTCAGGCATTATAGATAAGCTCACCAGCTTAAATATAAACCCCTGTGTTACTAGATGGGTTGCAAACTGGCTCAAGGACAGAACCGACATGGTTAGAATTGCTGGAGCCATGTCAGACTCCAAACCAGTTACAAGTGGCGTCCCACAAGGCTCAATCCTGGGACCTCTCTTGTTCGGTATATATTTCTCGGAGGTACAGGCCAACACGGAAGGACTGTGGCTGACCAAGTTCACAGATGACTGCAAACTGGGAGCCATAATCGACTCTCCAGCCGACACAAGCATCCTCCAAAAGGGCCTCATCGAAACAGACAACTGGTGCCAGAGCCATGGCCTCAAGCTAAACGCCAAAAAGTGTATAGTCATCCCCTTTGGCAAAAACAAAGTGCCCACAAATTACCACATAGGTGGTAATCCATTAAGTACAGAAGAAGTAATTAGGGACCTGGGGACCCAAGTTGATAGCAATCTCTCATTTGACAACCACGTGGCCAAAGTGGTTAGAAAAACATTTTATATAGCCCACCTAATCATGAAGGGATTCACATCAAGATCAGGGGAGGTCATCGTGCCTCTTTACTCATCCCTCATCAGGCCCATAATTGAGTACAATGCCCCTTTTGGGATGTACCTTACCAGACACCTGCAGCAACTGGAAAAACCCCAAAAGTACCTCACCAAGAGGATCAAAGGGCTCAAACAGATGCCATATGCTGCCCGGTTAAAGAAACTCCAGCTCTACTCAGTGGCATACCCCTGTTCAGAGGCGATCTGTGCCTGACGTATAAAGCCATGTCCAACCCGGAATTAATGGACATGCTGCACCTCAGAAAATCCAAATCCCATCGAGCTACACACTCGAGAGACTTGAACCTCAGCACTGAAATAAATAGGACATGCTGGAGGGACAGATTCATAACCCAGAGGCTCCCTTCACTCTGGAATAAAATCCCAGTCCAGGTTAGGCAGAGTCCCTCATTGACTCTCTTCAAGAGGAATCTTGATGAGTGGATGGGAGATTGTAGGTTTACCCCGGGTATCACTTCTGTGTCACTGTTAGACAGAGGCACAGTATACTAACCTCAAAAAAGGGCATAGCAAAATTAATTTAAAATGGGTGGCGAAAGCCAAACACATTCTGGCTAGGCTTATAAATGCCCTAGGGCAGATAGCCTAGTATGAACCTATGAACCTATGAACCTAAGAATGGCCAATATGCAACTCAAGTAGACTTCTTTACAGTAAGTAAAGGCACTGGGGCAGAATCAGGGACTGTAAAGTCATCATTGGCCATCTCTGCTGAAAATGTTGGCTCCCACCATAAATCACTGGTGGCCACAGTCAGCTGCAAGAAGACGTCTGAGATGGCTCTAAGGTCAAATGTAACTAGGGTTAAGACCTGGAAGTTGACTGCAGTGCAAGTACATGGGTTCAAGGAAATACTATGGGATCTAGCACCTGAGGAAGAAAAGTAATTAGGTGGAGTAAAATGAGAATGTCAGTGTCTCAAAACAGCATGTGTGAACAATATAGAATGGATATGAAGCCAAGCAAGATGTGAAAACAAGGTACACAATGAAAGCTGGTGGTTGGATGCAGAAATCAAGGAAGTTATCAAAAGGAAGGAGAGAAGAAAGAAGTGAGAGTTAGTAAAGACATATCAGGCTAAATGCTTGGATAGCTAAAATAGTAGTTAAACTAGCAAAGAACAAGGTATCAGAAAAGCTCTAACAACCCTGGAAATTGACTCAACAGATGGCACAAAGAAACTGTATTAGGTTGCAAGTTAATAGAAAGATACAATAGATAGTCATCAGATACCATTCAAAAGGGATGCCAGCAACATCTTGCTCACCAATCCAGGGGACACCAGAGACAGAAAGAGTAATGCCATCAGCTTCTGAATAAAAAAAAAACACAGAAGTTTTGCTGTTCTATGCACAGCCTACAATAAATGAGGAAGAATAATGCAACCTAGAAGAAGTAAGTAAAACACTAAAGAAAATGAAGTCATGGAAAGCAGCAGGATCAGATGTAGCAGCATCAGATATGATCAAGATGTTGGGAAAGTTGTGGAGAAATTGTTCCTGGGGATATTCATTGCTGTTCTAATGAGAGAAAGAGGCAAACAAGATGACTGCAGAATAAACATTTTAATGCCTGTGTACAAGAACAATAGAGACATTTACAGGTCTAAGCAGTACTGGGTACCAAAATCCTGTGACATGGCAGGAACATGCTGGGGGGGGGGTGTAATAAATCATTGCACAGTTAAATAAAAAAAATAGGATGGAAGTTGAATAATTTATATTCAGATCAGAAGCAGCACTACCAAACCAATGTTTATAGTGAGGCAGATAGCTGAATAGAAGCTAGGGATGAGGAAAGAGTCTAACTGGGTATTCCTAGCCTTGGACAAAGCATATGGTAATGTCCCATGAAAGCTGATTTGGGCAGTCCTGTAATGGTTCATAGTTCTGTTCTGACTCAAAGAGGGGTTCCCAGTAGGAGTGGGTGTGCATCAGAAATCCTCCCTGAATCCACTGCTGTTTACACTAATGATAGATCATATTAACGAACAGGTCAGACAGGAAAAAGCAACAATGCTGCTGTATGCAGATAGTGTGGCATTACATGCAGACTGTACAGGAATTTCAGCAAAAGGAAGAATAGAATGCAACCTGAAGGCACATGGGATAAACTGTTATGAGAAGTACATGGGGCAATAAGAAGAAGCTGAGAACTGATATAGACTGGAAAATAGTGGAAGATGTTAACAGCTTCAAGTACCTGGGAGGGTTGGTGGAGGAGAAAAGAAGTCTGAATGAGAAGGTCAAAGCTAGAATCAGAGGTGCTTTCACCATCTGTCACAGATTGTCAGGGGTACAGTGTGACAGAAGAATAAGAAAGATGCTAAAAAGTAAAGTGTACAAAACAGTGGTGTAACCATGGAAACCTAGCTGGTGAAGGCAGAGCAGCTGATGAGGTTTAAGTTGATGAGGTGAGGAGCTGGGGACAAATGAAGAAATGAGGGCATTAGAGCAAAAGAAAAGTAGTCCCTATTGCATAGTCATGAAAGAATACAAATTGCATTGGTTCAATTAGACATATGCAGGAAAGCAGAAGATGATCTGTTGAAGAAGATTTGGGAGAGGGAGGAAGAAGGTAAGAGGAAATGAAGACATTCAGCCAAGATAAAAAAGTATCGTGTGAGAGAAGACATGTGACAGTCAGGAATAATGGTTGAAGAAGGTGGAATTCAGCTGAAAGAGGCAGTGACAGCTGAAGCAGCACTCCAACTCCATCCAGAAAATGGGGGTTGATGATAATGATTACGATAATGGTGATACATATTTAAAAATGTACAAATCTTTACTTTGGTAAAACATTTGATGCTGAACAATGGATTAATGTTTTTCATTGACCACTGTGTTGAATGATTTTCCTTCTTCTGTTTCTCTGATTATAAAGATGCGCTCATTCAATGGGAAGAAAGCACATCTAATATTTGCAAGCAGTGTTCCTTCTTTTGTTTCATTTACAAGTATTACAGTTAGCAAGGAGTCCCCTACAAACAGTTATTTTCAATCACATGTGAAGAGTTTTCTGTGCTTTCCTGCATTTCTTTACCACACCTGCAACAGCTGATTTGCAGGCAGGTCTATAATAACATGGGAAGATATATTAGGCAAGAATAAAATTTTTTAAACAAAGGGCAGTTGTAATACAAGCTCTGTTAACCAGAACCTGTCCCTTTCCCTAGTGTTTGTGCAGCCTTAGAGGTAATGATCATTAGTGAAGGGGCATGGAATTTTTGGAGGCACAGCCCCTGAAAAACTATTTGCTCCAGTGTCATTCAATACGGTAAAAACCTTTTAACTAAAGAGTTCACTTTCTTTAAAATATTTTCTTTCGGTAATGTGAATCCATTCTACGAATGCACAGAAACATGTACTGTGTGCATATGTATACATCTGATAATATGTGTAATATATATTCTGTTATTCATTTTTCTATCCCTGTTTTATCCTAGCCATGGACAATGGAAAGCTGGAGTCTGCCCTGGTAAGCAACAATCATAAGAAAGGAGGCCACTGTTTTTTGGCCTGGCCTTGCTAATGGTCAGTTAGCACCCTGGCTGCACTGTAAGCACATTCATTATCCTATTAACATGTGGGAGAGATGGGCTGACTAACAATGAGATTGTCATAAGGTGAGAAAGTAAGATGTATGTTTTTTGTTTTTTCCCTCACTCACTGACATGCTGGCCTCTGTGCACAATGCATAAGGTAGTGAAGTGGGTCACTGTGAGGTGAAAGTCTCACCTCTGTGGTGTCGTACGTATCTGGGGACACTGACAGTGCAATGATGAGTTGCCCATCTAGCATCCAATTTTTCATGCCAACCCAGTGTGAACATGTGTTCTTCCATATCACAACCGTCCAGTATCCACCCTCTCCTTCCATCCTGAGGTGTGAGCAGAGCAGTCCCTTCATTCCTCTCCCATCCCTCATTTGCTCCCCCAGTGCCAGGACCACTAACTGTACCCAAATGACCTAGATCATAGATATGGCTTAGCCATCTGTGCCATGTAGAAAACAGATAAAGGACCTCTAGACATTGGACCCAACCCAGTTTCGTTTTGTCAAGGGCAGGTCCTGCCTACTCAACCTGGTGGACTTCTTTGAGAAGGACACCAAAGCAATGGATGAGGGCAAAATGATTCACACTGCCTACCTTGACCTGGCCAAGGCATTTGACACAATACCCCACTTGGGCATTGTTGACAAACGCACAAGGTTAGGTATGAACCCATATGTCACCTGGTGGATAGCCAACTGGCTCACAGACATGAAACAAGAAGTTAGAATTGATGAGTTCACCTCTACAAATTGGCCAAGTCAGTAGTTGAGTCCCTCAAGGATCAGTCCTTGGACTGCTGCTTTTTGGCATTTACTTCTCTGAAGTCAAGGCCAATGTCAGTGGTCTCTAGCTGACAAAATATGCAGATAATTGCAAATTAGGAGCTGTCATTGAATCTCATGCTGACACAAATTTTCTCCAGGAAGGGCTGATATAGACAAAAATTGGTGTCAGGACTATGGACTAAAACTAAATGCCAAGAAATGCATAATAGTATCCTTCGGGAAGTCATCCACCCCTGGTAACTATCATATTGACAACACACCTCTTAGAGTTGACCCAGTAGTTAGGGACTTAGGGGCACACATAGACAGTAATCTAGCCTTGGCAGTCACATGCCTACAGCAGTGAGGAAATAATTCTATGTTGCACAACTTATAAACAAAAGTATGGCATATAAGCCCAAGAAAGTAATTGTTTCACTGTATTTGGCATTCAGCCGACCTTATCATTGATTGTCAGTGCCCCCTTTAGTATGTACCTAACCAGGCATAGCAAACAACTGGAACGTCCACAGAGGTTCTTCATTAAAAGGATACAGGGCATAAGTAAAATATCCTGTGCAGACTGCCTCAAGGCCCTATCCCTGTATTCTGCCTCCTACAGTCTTTTGAGGGGAGATCTATGCCTGGCTTATA
This sequence comes from Protopterus annectens, assembly GCF_019279795.1. Classification (NCBI taxonomy): domain Eukaryota; kingdom Metazoa; phylum Chordata; order Ceratodontiformes; family Protopteridae; genus Protopterus; species Protopterus annectens. Next base: position 1,616,286,096 of record NC_056741.1, read on the forward strand.
GGGCATTGTCAGACACAACTCGGATGGACCTCTTTCATATACACAAAACAAATGGCACCAGAATTACCCATTCTAAAGTCTTAAACCTTGCCCGTGATATAAACAGGACCTGCTGGAGAGACAGGTATACATCCCAGAGACTATCTTGTCTCTGGAACAGGCTCTCCATACATGTGAAGCAGAGGTCCTCCCTAACCCAATTCATGTGCAGTTTGGACAATTGGATGGGGAACTAAAAAAAATCCCTGGTTTGGCTCCAATGTCTCTAATGTACACAGGAGACCTGTAAATTTTGCATCTCCCAGGCCACTGCTTGTAAATGTTTCATTTCCCAAGCCACTGCTTACACTTATCAAGGGTATCAGATCTTATCATGGGTACAGGAACTTGTCAGAGATTTGGGAACATGGCTAAGCTTAAAAAGGCCCTTGTGGTTGTTACCCTAGCAAAAGGGATGGCAGTCCATTAGACACTCTCTCTCTCTCTCTCTCAAACACACAGACACACACACACACACACACAAATGAGCAGTTTAGATGATTACTATTATACATTACCTTCTCTAAGCTCAATCTCCTTTTATACCCCCTTTCTTATCCATCCTGTAAAATTCTCAAAATTAACTTCTCTGTTAAAATGTTTTTAATTTTCAAATGCCTTGAATGTACACAATATTACTATTTAATGCACAGGCCAAATTCTCTCCTCTTTCTCACCCAAGGGCTTGCTATAAAAACTGTTTCTCCTGCTTGTTGTATATAATAAAAAAGTGAATATTCATTATAGAAACTGCTCTCTTACTTACTGAACATAGCAGTAGCATATAACCATTATTTCTTAAATATCTGTATGTCATGCTTATCATAACTAGTATATATGGATTCAGTCAAGCCTGCCTCATCCTTTTGTGTAAGTAATTTATCTCTTTTTCTGTACACTCATAATTAATGTGTATGGTTTCATTCTTGTCTCCTGTAAATATTTTTTGCATGTATGTAGTGTTAATTACTATTTCACTATCTGATCTAATACTCTCTAAAAATGTTACTTGTCTCTGGAGCTATTCTTCCCACACCATCATTGAAAATATGTACGTCCCAAGATGGATCATTCCAGCAAAATAAATGTCAAGTAAAAAAAAAGGTAAATTAACTGTTCATCTATTTTCATCTCTTTGATTTGTAGAAAGAAACTAGGCACCTGAATAAAACTGACAAGGGCACAGGAAGGACATTCAGACTCCTGACAGAAGGTAATACAGCCAGGAGCTATAGGCTTAATAAGGCATGAAGAGATGTACAGATATCACTAATGTCCAAGGAGTATTGTCAGGGAAGTGATCAAAACAGAGACAGCACTTTGCAAGTCCCTGGGGATGTAGTAATATCCATACAAAGCACATCAGTGTGTACCTTATTATACATATAAAACACGTAGCTGTGTTGTTTTGCATACTTTATTTATTTATTTTTGTTTTCCAAGATAGAGCAGTGGTCTTCATGCATCTTTTTTTCACACTCAGCCCAGGAGCAGAGTCTGGTTAAGTGACTTGCTCAGAGTCACACAGGGGAATGGAGGCTGAGGAAACAAACAGTATTGATTGTAGATAGTTTGAACAGTGCTGTCAGAGCAAGTTTAAATAATGAACAAGAAGACAGACATGATAACCCTTTAGTCTTTTCACAACTCAAGAAATCAGACAGGGTAAGGAACTAGAATGAGGGGGGTGAGGGACTTCAAACCATCAATAGGGGAGTCATAAATACAGAACCAGGAATTGGGACAGTATCAGAGGGTTTGTGGGGGGAAAGGGGGAGAGTAGACATTAATAAGGGGTATTGTCACAAACACAGAAGGCAATTTTAAGATTAATCATTTTATTTATGAGGACATTACTGCATTACATTCAGACCTTTTTGAGAGAGGTCTGGCATTTGTACCAACTAGGAAGGACAATCTTATGAATACAGTTGTGGATTTAAAACTCTACATCAAGAAATTAAATGTTAACATCCTTTTTGCAAACAACGACAATAATAGGTGGAGTGGAAACCAAGGCCTTAGAAGGCCAACTGCATTCAATCCACCTTTACACCCTATGATTTTATTATTGGAAAAGATATGTGAACATAATTACGTCCTTCTTGCACAATAATTAACAATCTATTAAACACAGCTTTAGTGGGAACTTCTGAGGAATATTTATAATAACAGAGAAATTAAGATTATGAAACCAGAGAATGGGGGGTTGGTTATTATGAACACCAATGATTATGTAAACAGAATGGAAAACATGTTATATGATAATGTGTATAAAGAAGTTTCAAGGAATATTGTAGGTTCATAGGATGATACTAGGCTATTGGCCTGGAGGCCCTTATAAGCCTAGGCAAGAATTTCACCCATGTTCCCTCAAAGTCAGCAGCTGCTTCCCCTGTCCATCAGGGACACAGGTGGGATCCCAGGGGTATATTTTCTGTTTCCCATGCAGTTGCCCTGGTTCCTCATAAAGAGGGCTAGAGAGGTACTCTGGTTGACATGTAGACGGAGTCTATTCCACAGACGGGGGAGTCTTTGGGACACAAATCTATCCCACCAACAAGTTCTATTAATGTCACAGACCAGGTAAAGGCCTTGCATGTGGGTTGTGCAAGTGGAGTTTGTCTTATGGATATGCAACAACTCCATCAGGGCTGAGTCTGAAATGGCCTTGTATGCCAGACACAGGTCACCTCTGAGCAGTCAGTATGAGACTGAGTAGAAGGACAGGGCTTTTAGCCTATCTGTATTGGATAGGTGTTTGGGACTCTAGATTTTACTGGTCAGGAAATTCTGTGGACTCTCCAACTGCTGCATGTGTTGGCAAGGTACATGGCAAAGGGGGCATTGTAATCGATAATGGGACTGATAAGGGAGGAGTACAGGGATGTTATGACCTTCTTGTTCCTGGATGAAATACCCTTATTTATGAGGTGGGCCATGTAGAAAGCCTTACGTACAATGGAGGAAACGTGGTGGTTAAAAGTCCGGTTGCTATCAACGTGGGTGCCTAAGTTCTTCATGACTGATTGCATGGTTAGTACATTGTTATTAATGTTATAATTAGTGGGGATGACATTTTCCCCAAAGGGGATAATGATGCATTTCTTGTCATTCAGTTTGACGCCATGTTTCTGACACCAATCATTAGTTTAAGTAAGGCCCTCTTGGGGGATGTTCACATCACTAGGGGAATTTTAAGACAGTGCCCATCTTGCAGTCTTCTGCAAACTTTGTCAGCCACAGACCACTGGTTTTGGCTTGCACCTCAGAAAAATATATCCCAAACAGCAGAGGCCCCAAGGCCAATCCTTGGGGTACACCACTCATTACGGGTCTACTATTAGAGGTGGCTTCCTCTACTTTGACTGATTGGGTTCTATCAGTGAGCCAGTTAGTTACCCATCTGGTAACATACGAGTTAATGTCTAGCTGGGAGAGCTTATCTATTACACCTGAGTGGGAAATAGTGTCAAAGGCTTTGGCTAGGTCAAGGTAGGTGGTGTGCACTGTCTTCCCCTCGTCCATGGCTTTGGTGACTGTTTCAAAGAAGTCGACCAAGTTTAGCCAGCATGATCTCTCTTTGACAAAACCAAACTGTGTAGGGTCAAGCATTTGGAGGTTGCCAATGCCCTTGTTTATAAGGCCCTTGATAATGCATTCCATGGCCTTGCAGATCATGTTAGTTAGGCTGATGGGCCTATAATTGCCTGGGTCAGTGGACGCTCCATCTTTGTGCAGAGGGATGACAGTGGTTGTCCTCCATTCAGCTGGGATGAAGCCAGTGCTCAAGCTTTGGTTGAATAGGGTGTCTAATGGAGCTGAGAGCTCATGCCTGAGTTCATGTAGGATACAGCCAGGGATGTTATCAGGTCCCATGGAGACTGTATTTTTTGCCTTTGAGAGGGCATTAAGGACCTGCTCTCTGGTGATGAGGGGAGGGGTCAGGTGCTGGGGATGTCATGGTTTACTGATGGGGTCAGGGGGGTAGGTTGGCTATATCTATGGTGTTTGTGTATGTGGTGTTACTGACCACCAGTTCAGAGCAGATTTGGGTGTTGCCTTGGAGATTGCAGACATAAGTGAAGAAGGCCTTGTGATTGTCCTTGATGGATGTGGCCAATTTGTACTTGAAGTTAGCCTTAGAGGATTTCACCAGTGACCTTATTTGCTTGTTCAGACAAAGGAGAGATTGCTTTCAATTTGGCAGTTGTGCCTTCTTGGCCCTGGACAGCAATTCTTCCTTCTATTATAGAGTTTGTTTATTGCTGCTGTCCACCAGGCAGGATTATTCTTCCTTGAATCTCCTATGACTAGTATGTTGGGTTTGTGGATGAGCCTTAGAGGCTGTGAGACATAAACATCTGTACTATGTGTGATGCTTGGTGCTGTGGGTTATGATGTGTGTGTGTGTTTTTGCTTCAGAGGTCTATTTTGTTTCGGTATGTTTTTGTTGAGAACCATTGCATATGTAGGAGTGTGTTGTACAGATGTGGGTAGTGTTAGAGGTGAGGTGTTTGCAGTGTTTGTGTAGACAACCTTCTCAGTGCCAAATGTACTGGCTTGTATCTGAGACAGCAAGGATTCTAGGTTCTTAATATGACTGCATCTCTCACATATTGTGTTCCCAGGTGGTAGTAGTAGAGGGTTGTATGTGTACATAAGGCAGTTGTTACACTGTCTTAGGATGCCCATATCAACCAGACTAGCAGGAGAAACCATAGGAAATTGTCCATCCATAGTTATTAGAATCTGTGGAAGAGGGGTCAGGGATAGTAGAGTAGGTGCTACCTGAGGAGAGTACCTATAGGTGTGAGTAGGGCTGGATGCAATCAATACAGTAGCTGCAGGCGAGGACCTTAATTACACAGGAGTGCTAGTAAGGGAAAAAATGCAACTGAGATACCACACAAAAGGTTAAAACAGCACAGCTGCAGTGTGCAACTGGCAAACAAGCACAAACCCATGTAAATGCTGGGTTTAAATTCCACAAAAATGAAAGTAAAATAGAAACACTAGAGTTGACCATTCAGCCATTGTCCCTGTGCTCATAGCTCAACATCCTATACCAGACCAGTTCCAGACCAGTTCCAGCCATCCTGGCCAAGACAAGATGGCTTAGCAGGAAACACAGGAATCACACAAACAGATCTGAATACAGCAAAACCTGTAATCAGGCTGTGCTAAAGTTATTTAAACTCTGTTTAGGTCAATGTAACACAGGAGAACAGATACACACTTAAATAAAACAGTAGCAAACAAGAGCAAATTGGTTTAAACAAATTAACCAATTAACCAATAAGAAAGCTCAAAACTGAGCCCTGTTCCAGCAGTCTTCAATCAGACAAGTTCTAACTGCACACTCCTGCCACTAGGGTGCAGGGGAACCTTCTCCAAAAAAGATGGCCTGGATTAGTGCTTAAGTTATACAAACAAAGCTAGATTCAGCAGGTCTGAATCTAATATATGCTACAGCAAACAAGGTGCACCGATTTCAGAAAGCAACAGCTCAAATAAGCAGGCACAATACGCCTTTAACCAGCAATTCCCAGCTCAGAAGGGCAGAATCTACCCTCTGCCCCCACAAGAGTGCAGACCACAAACATTCTTAATGCAAAATAACTGGCCTGAAGCCCAAGTGCTTAAACCAGAACTAAGATACTTTTAGAATAACAGACAGTAAGCCTTCAACCAGCAACCCCCAACTTAGAAGGATGCAAACTACCTCTCATGCCACAAGATTGAAGACCACAAACCTTCTTAATGTAAAACAACTGGCCTGAAGCCCAGGTGCTTAAACCAAAAGGCTTAGAATAACAGTTACGATTTAATCAGGCTACTAACAAGCAGTAATAAATGCAATTAAGTACCTTTAAGAACAGGTAGCAAAAGCAAAATAAGTAATAAAGTAGGAAGAAACACAAATACAGTAAAAGCAGATAAATAAAGTGTGATTTTTTTTTTTCTTTTTTTCTTTTTCTTTTTCTTTTTTTTTTCAGGGTAAGTGGGAAGGGATGAAACACGATAATTTAAGGTTGAGCAACTAAGGGGGTGGGCCTTTCCAAATGATCTCTCTCTACTCAGTAGAATAAGCTGATGAGATGGGACTGGGAGGAGTATCCAAAATGAGATTCGTAGTAGGGGTGGGCAACTCAAAAGCCATCAAATTTAAGAACACAACAAGGACTGGGCAGGTGTAGAATTAATAATGCATTGTATTATTTAGTTATGCAGGAACAAATAACCACATTTTTTGAAAGTGAAGAATTCCAGGATCCATACTATATTCGGGATTCATAAAATTCATAAAAACATCATAGACTTACCCCTATGCCCGAAAGTAGATGCTAGATATTCTAAGACATATGGTATGGCAAAATATGTGGATATTAAGTTAAAAAGAGTATTGAAAGTTGGAAAAATCTGTTTAAGAATTCATGGGATTTTCCTCAAAAAAGTGATATCTGATATATATGATGATAACAACATTATATTTGTAACTATTGACATTAAAGGCATTTTTCTGGTCAACCCTCACAGATTTTGTGATTATTTATGTGAATACCTTAGACTGTGGAATTTTTAATGTGACGTGAGACTTAATGGAGAGTACTATATTGTCTAATAATTTTATTTACTTTGAAGGAAGTATACATTAACAAAAAATAGGGTGTAGGTTTTTTATTTCTTTAACATTTGTTTACTGGGAAAGTCCGACTTGGGCCGAAGCCAATTTTTAGTAGAGGTCTGGGGAGAAATGCTCAAGATGCATGTCTTTGAATTGTGAGAGGAAACCGGAGCACCCAGAGGAAACACACACGAATGCAGAGAGGACATGCCGACTCCACACAGAAGGCATACCAGCCAAGAATTGAACTGGAGAACTTCTTTCTGTGAGGTAACAATGCTACCGCTATACCACTGCACCAATATATTTGCTAGTATTTTCATGGCTTATTAGATAAATCAGTATGTAATAAAATCTGTGTTTCAGGATGCATGGAGACTGTATGGTCAGCTTTTAGATGACATATGCATCTTTTAGATACATACAGAAACAAGACTTAATGTTTTTTTTTTTATTATATAAATAATACTACAGAGTTTATCAGTCTTACTATGGAATATTCCCAAGTCAATATGTGTTATCTAGATGTTGAAATTAAAAAAAAGATCAAGCTAACAAAATGCTTATATCAAATATTTATAGGAAACAAACCTATTCCAAAACACTTTTACACTTCAATAGTTGCCATCCTAAATTTCAGAAAAAAGCCTTGGTTAAGGGGCAATTGTTGAGATTAGCATGGATGATTTCATCCCTCGATGCATTCATAGAAGAAAGTGTAAAATTAAGTATAATGTTACATAGGAGGTGATATTCAGTGTTTTTTTTTAAGAATATTTTTGATGAAGTGTATCAGAAAAGGAACAATGGGATTTTATATCCCATTGTTTGAAAGTGGGGTTGTTACAATAGGAAATCAAATAAGGAGTGCAGGTGAAGAAAAGGATCATGGTAAGGCTATTGTAGTGATGCATAATACAGATGTTCTGACAATTAACGATATTTTTGATAGGAATTGGCACATTTTTAGGGTAAACGATAAGCAGTTACAAGCATTGGAAACCAGACCACAGTTTAAATATAAAAGAATACCTTTGTTTTAAGAACCTGATAGAAAGGTTAAGGAAGCCAAAACTTAATTATAGAGGTAAACAATGGATATATCATTGTGGGAGTTGTAGGCAATGCCAACATATCATGCAGGGGGAGAGTACATGCATAAAGGGATACTGATTGATTAAAAGTACAAATTATAGTAATTGTGCTACAAACAGAGTGGTTTACATAGCCCAATATAAAAAAATGTACAATTTTATATATAGGAAAAACTGAGAGAACCCTCAGAGATAGAATTTGTGAACATGCATATGATATGTATGGAAAAAATATGAATACAATGCCCAATACAAATACATTGAGAAAAATTATGATCACACATTCATCTTTTTTGTATTGGAAAAGATGGAAAAGGATATGAGAGGGGCATTGGAAACAGAGGTTGGAAACAAAATAATTAAAATGCCACAAGTATGAGTGGGTTAAATGATACAATGTCTGTCAGTAGTTTGTTGAAAATTAAGTCTTTTAATATTTAACTTGAGGTGTGATAAAGGATAATGATTTTCATATTAAATTTGAAACTTATTTGGTATGTATTATTTATAGGTTGGTTTAATAGCACATTTATTAACATTTGAGGACGACAGTGTATTGGTGAATACTTGTATGTAAACACAATAGTTTATATATAACCATTTCCTTACATACTTTTAGATTAATTGATGGGAGCAGTTTTATAATTTGATTGGGGGAATTAGTCATGTGATGGGAGTATAGTGGTTTTAAAGACATTTTTTAATTTTGATAATTTATTCTAATGACGCCCCAGCATATTGGGTAGTTATCTGTTAAATCACATCTCTGTTGCACCGAATAAACAATTTTGGATAAAGAAGTTACTATTCTGGCAGGGCAATTTTATCTATCTATCTATCTATCTATCTATCTATCTATCTATCTATCTATCTATCTTTTGTTGACCAGATTAGTCCAATTCGACCAGCAACCTCTTTTCATGGGACTGTCAGAATGGTACTCATACTGACTATGGAAATTTTATCCACCGAATTGGGGAGATTGTTTTACTCATTTTATTATATCATTGTGCTCATAGAGTAAGGATGTATGGGACAAGGCCCACTATGGCAGAAGGGGGTGTGAGTACTCACTCTACTCACGGGATGTTCTGGTTGTAGAACTGTAGAAGAGTGGTTTAAGTAATAGTTAACTTCAGTTATTAGTAATAGAGCAGGAAGAAGTAATGTCATGTGAAGTAGCTGGATGAGACACAGACTGTATCTATAGAGATGGGTAATTCATATGAAAACTCTGTGCATACAAGCAATTAACTGGATTAGGGGATGTTACTTGTGAAACAAGAACATAATAATTATGCAATAACTCTGAAAATAAAAGCAAACAGCAGATGCTATTAGAATTACATCTGGAAAATGTGGTATATTTGTTTTATAAATGAGAATGTTTCAACTAGGCGATTTATAGATTGACATATTAAAATAATTTTGGTACCTATAGTTCAATTTAAGGCAGTTCTGCATTTAGGCAATTAGTGTTTTTGATGAATGAATTTACATTTCTTTTTACTAATAAGAACTTTCAAAAAACACAGGGAAAGGCACCCTGGAACCAGCAGAGATTGCAAGATTATAATATGCCTGTAAGAGGAAAGGTTATTCTGCAATTTTATCCTGTTGTTATTGATGTAGGTGGATTTGACACTCTAAATTGGCCCTAGGTGTGAGTGTGTATGTGTGTGCCTTCTGTGGAAGGTTGGGCGCTGGGCTGGCAACTTGACAGTGTAAAACTCTACTGCCAATCATGAACAGACAGGTGATCCGCTGTGGCAACTCCCTAACCAGGAAAACGCCGAAAGAAGAAGAAGTTATTACTGAACTTGCAATTAAACAATCTTTAGACAGTTTCTAGCAAATAAAGTTTGTTTAGCAGATAAAATGCAGCACTTGGATTTTTTTTTTAACTGGGAAGCAAATTGTATATTGAGATTTAAATGTGGAAGAAGGGGATATGATACATAGTTCAAATGTTTTGATGGTAAATGGTTGCAGTGGAACTTTGTTTTAGCATGGAAAATCAAATATTTGCTATATATTTTCTTTTGGTTTATGCAACTGTGTAATAAAGCATTGACCCTTAAATTGAGATGTGAAATATTTGGGAAAATGGGTCATGTGTGTATTAAGTGAATTGCAGAAAATGTATGAGATGCAGAAAACAGATCATTTATTGGTGGGCTTTAAAGCAAATGAAAGGCATTATATTGTTAATGACTATGATGGTGATATGTCTACTGTGGAATGAAATCTAGAGAGTGAGGAGTGCAGTAACTAAGTGTTTTTGTACAAGGAAGAAAGGAAAGTGAGGATTTATAGTGCTCAGAATGGACAGTAAATGGTAGACTATGTAAAGCTAATGAAAGTAAATGTGGAAATGAGAAAACTGGACATGAAGATCTTACACCTAGGGAAGTGTGTTTGCAAAGTAAGTATCCTAGGTTACATGTAAAATGAGAAGAACTGTCTGAGAAACATAGAAAATAAAATAAAAGTGAGATTGAAAGTGGGGTGAAGACTACTGGTAGCAGATGTGTAACAAGAAAAATGGAAAAAATATATTGTCAACCTGATCTTTGTGGACTTTGGGTATAACAAAAGCCGAGGGAACTCTGGGGTGTGTATTAGACAAAAAGTGAAAATTGTCCTGGGTGATGGAACCCTCCAAAAGTAAATCATTAAGTAGTAAATTGATTTTTGAATAGGATACATTCACAGAAGATCAGGTTGACCCACCATTATGGATGATTGTTTCCTCGGATGGTTCAGCCACTACACCTCTTGCAAAATCTGTGGAAGAGAAGTTGAAAAAACTCTCACAGCAGGGTGTTACCTCACTAAAAGATTCATGGGACTTTTTAAGATGTGTGGAATCCCACTTATTTTCCCCAGATTTGGTGTTTGTTACATTGGATGTGATGGACCTATTTGGGTCCATTCCTCATGATATAGGCTTACACTGGTTAGAAGAGAGCATTAGAGACAGTAAACTTTTTTCTAATGATGACTTTAACAATTGTTTACTTTTTATGGACATTATTCTTAATAATTTCATGTTTTTCCAAGGGGAATTCTTTAAACAAACTAGAGGAGTGGCTATGGGAGCCAAATGTGCTCCCACCTATGCAAACATTATTTTGTCTAGGTGGGAAGAATTATTCGTCCTTGAGAGCCCCTTTGCAACACATTGGTGCCTATATAAAAGATTCTTGGATGATATTGTTATTTTTGGACAGGTTCTTATGACACCTTTACAGAATTTTTGCAATATATTAAAAGCACCACCACATTTTTGGATTTTACTTACAATTATAATTCGGACGTGCTTACATATTTGGACATTACCCTTACAAAAACCAATCAAGGTTTTTTATCTAATATTTTTCGCAAAAAAACATTTTCTAATTCATATCTTCACTTTAAAAGTGCTCATCCTTATTTTCATAAAAAGAACCTAGTTATGGGTCAATTGGTTCGGATTATTAGGATGACATCTAATGATGTTCATTTTCTTAGTGAAAGTGAAAAAGTTTTAGAAATGTTTAGAGAAAGGGGATATCCTGAAGGTTTATTGCAACAGACGCTGGAGGTGGTGGTTCAGGGGATACATGATAGATTTTCTCCCATCCTAGGATGTGGTTCTTTTAATACAGTTCCCCCAGCCCCACCAAATAGTGAGGTTGACAATTTTTGTGAAGCTTTTATTTTTGATTATTCAGGGGATTCAGGTGTTGTTAGGGAGGTTATCACTAAGGAATGGAACAAATTTGTTGAATTTTCTGATTTGGAGATTTTCAAAAATAAAACCTTGAAATTTATATATAGGAGAGATCAAAATTTTAAACAATTGTTTGAGTTCAATGGGCCTAATAAACCTAAAGGTTCTTCACGAAGGCATGGGACTTTTAAATGTGGAGCATGCTCACAATGTGCTTACGTAGTTAATCAAACCTGCATCACCATACCTTCAAGGGATAGAAATATTGTTAGTGACACCTTCTCTAACTGTAACACCCAAGGAGTTATATATATTGCCACGTGCAAAATTTGCAGCTCCTTCTACATGGGAAAAACTGAAAGAAAGTTGAAGAACCGCATATATGAACATTTATATGAAATTAGGAAACAATACAACAAAAATGCACTATATAGACATACTTTAAAATGTCCTCAAGTGTCTTTTTCTTTTTTTGTCTTGGAAATTGTTCCGAAAGAGATCAGGGGTGGCATGTGGGAAGCCAAATTAGAATACAAAGAACTTTTTTGGCAAATTGTGTTGGATTCCACTAAATCCCCAGGTCTCAATGATACACTTTCTATATCTTCAGTTCTTAAGCTTAGGGCAGCTAAATTATGATGTTTTTTACTGTTACCACAAGGGGGCATTAAAGCAACATGGTTCAAATATAAGGAAAGGTCTTTTTTATACTTTGAATTTTTATACTCTGAATATTTATTCTTGTTATAGTCTTTTATACTCTGAATATTTATTCTTTCTATAGTATTTGTCACATATTAAAAGTGTTTTAATTGTTATTTAGTTTATTTGGAACATGGTATATGCTTTTATTATCAGTGAATATTTTACTTGTTTTTAACAGTTTGATACATTTCTTAATGAAGTACTGATTTTTATTGGCTAATTGATGATTTTGATTGATCAATTCTGTATAAAAGGCACTTCATTAATGACATTCAGTTTTTCTGAAGAAGACCTAGGTATACTAGGGTCGAAAACGTATTTAATTTTTGTGGCGTTAATGTTTGTGGTTGGTATTTGCTTTGAATAAAGGAGTTTCATCTGGTTCCAGTCCTTTATTTGGATTTCCAAGCAAGCTTTTGCTTTTGTTTTTTGGTACTTTAAGCTCACTCTACCATCGCTGTTTGGTAAAATGGACGTAAGATAAGATTTGATCAAGATATAAAGATAGATTTTTTTTCAAACAAGAACAGATAAGTGGAAATATGAGAAGATTATGAGACTGCCAGACTTCTTGAGGGCAATCTTTCAGGGCTTATGAAGTTTAAGACCAGAACATGTGATGCTGAGAAAGACAGAATGAAACATTAACAAGACTATATGGGGAAACTTTGGCAATTTCTTGAAAGTGTAAGAGGAGGCAGCATGGAAGCTTAAGAGAAAGAAAGAAAATATAGTTTATAAAGATAATGAGTCAATAATGAAACAATATTTCAATGGAAACTTGAAGAAGGAAACACATTTTTAAGTAAATCATTCCACTAGAAGTATTTGTATATGATTGGATTAGATGGTGGAACTGTTAGTTTTGTAGAAAAGGACATGATCAGGGAAAAGTAGGAGTTTTTCTTAATACATCTGGATAAAGGAAACAAAACATTCTATGCGGAAAGTTAATGAAAAGTATAATATAGGGATGTTGGAAGCAGATATGACAGTGGGAGAAGTAACAAAAGTGCTATCTAAAGTGAAAGAGAAAAGTGAGCCAGAAAAAAGATGGTTTAACTTAAGGATTTTATAAGCTTTGGAAGAAAAACAGAAGGAATTATTTAAGAATGTGTTACAAGAATGGTAGATGAAGATAGATGAGCGAGGTAAAGCATATGTCAGTGCAATAAATTTTAAATGCAAAAGAAAGAAAAATTAAGAGATCACTAATATGGGGCATTAACATTAGCTAATACCCAATATAACATATTAACACAAATTTTACAGTTGAAATTGTGTGAAGTGCTTATTTATTAATTGCATTTGTTTATTTACCAGGATGGTCTGCCAGGCCAAGAAATCTACCCCTTTTCATTTGAGGCCTGGGAAGAAATACTCCAGAAAATTAACGTAAAGTACAAAGTAGTAGATCAGGTACGCAAAGTACAACAATAAATAAATACACAATTTAACATGCTAATAACAAGTATTAAATAATAATAATAATAACAATAACAACTACTGATTAAATAAGTAAAATAATTAGTAGCCCAGTGTAAAATCTAGTTGAAACTATTGTGGAATAAAAAAAAAGAAACTTTAATAATAGACTGGAGAAAAAGCTGGGGAAGAAGAGATAAGAGGGAGAGAAGCAGGAAAAAGAGGTGAAGTTGTACATTCCAGGTTATAATACTATACAGCTTAGGTAAAAGTATATAAGGTTGGTAAGGGAATGTAGAAGTTACTCATATAAGAAAAAGAGGTTGTAGTTTTTAGAAAATTGTATAAGTTGGCTAATTAGTTAGTTCATTATCCAGGTGATGTACATGAGCATATCAATGTATGCATTGGGTATTTTTTATTTGTAGTTTAAAGGGATGGAGTTTTTTGTAAGTTTGAGAGTAAGGATTTAGGTATATATTTTTGTAAAATAGGCGTGCAAGAAGCCATCCTTAGTGTTTGTTTTTTTTTAAAGATTAAGGCGTCTGGTTGATAAACTGATTTATGGGCAGTAATTAGTTGTGAACATGTGAGGTTGTGCCTTAGTTCTAATCAGTAAAGTTGGTTTAAGGCAAGACAGTGATGAGACTTGTAGTGGTGATTAGAAACATATTTTGTTTTTTTTGTTATAATATTGGTATAATAAGGAGAGTTGAGTGGATTGGAGCAGTGTATAGAAGTGCTGGGGGGGGGTCTATATTAGGTTGCCGAAATGATATTCTGGTGAACACCTATTCAGTGACCCATAATCAGCAAAAATTGCTTCAGCGATTCATTGAATTCACTAAGGGCAATGAAACAGTTGCCTGAAGCACGAAGGACAACTACAGAACTTTGCCCTTTTCTCCACTGTAGTGCAATCTCAGAGTTGGTTTATATAGTTGGGGGGGGGGTTCAAGTTAACTAAAAGTTGGTCTGTTGTGCTTCAGACAACTATTTCATTGCTCTTAGTAAATTTAGTGAATTGCTGATGCAATTTTCATTTATTAGGGATTGATGAATAGGTGTTCACTGGAATACCATTTTGGCGAACTAATACAGACCCGTGTTGGAATGAGAAAGAATAGAGCATTGTTTTTTCTTGTCATTATCTATGAGATAATGTTTAACTTTTACAGAGGGAACCTAGTTTTTGGTGGGTTCTTTTTACTGCTTGTTTTATGTTGTGAACAAATCTTACGTTTTATTCAACAATGAAGCCCCCAAGCAGCTTATTAGTTTTATCCTGGTATTGTTGGAAGAACTGATTATGCTATGTTATTTGGTAAGTTTATGGAGAACCTACAAGTAATAATCCACAGGATCTTCTGTTATTGATAAGAGAACTAGTAGAAAATGAAACAGTAGAAAAAATACAGAAAATGTGTTATTTGATGAAAGATGTATCTACAGTAAATAGTTTATTTCTTGGTGTAATGATGTTAACACTAAGATAATATGGGTTTAGTACAAATTTGTTAGAATTTCTTGGAGAAGTTTATGATAGTTTCTGTTCTATCTGTAAATTATTTATTGACAAATAAAAAATGAAAAATTGGTAAGACAAAGGTACACCCTTACTTCTGTACTATTCAGACTAGTGATGAATGCTGTGGTAGTGAGTTTGAAAGGAAAGATACCATTAACATGGTTGAATATTAGAAAAGGACTTGTGATTTCTATAGTTTTCTGTTATGCAGAAGGCGCACTTTGTGTAATTGATGTAAAAAGAAATATAGAAATTCTGAAGAAGTGTTTAAAGTACACTTAAGGAATTTTTTTTTTACCTGAAAAAAGAGAAATGTGAAATGTATGCGCTTTTAAAATAAGGGGATGAGAGATATAAAGCGAATATTAAGATTTGGACATTATTAAGTGCTAGGAATAATGTTTCAAGAGTATAAAGCATTAACTGAAGAATGGTAAAACTACATTCATTAAGAAATATATAATAGGTTGGAAGCCACTTGCTATGACATTTGAAAAGAGAAGAAAGATCATTTGATAAGATCAGTGTTGCTATTTAATCTGGGATGGATACAATATGTGTAGCCTTCTCCAGATCAGCTAGAATAGAGGCAAAGATCATTATTTGGGACCTGAACTAAACCTACTTTGAAGAAATTAGTGTAGTGAAGTAATCATTTATCTAGTTTTGGTTTTGAATTTATTACATTTAAGGAACATTGTGCATGTTATTTAAAATTATTTTATATATTTACTGCAAAAATTAAGAAAATCCTGATGCTTTTAAAGTAAATATAGAGGGGGATGAACAGAAACAAAGAGGAAAAGACAGAAAATGAGTATGAATATGAAAGGAAATGTGACAATTGGAAATAAAAGGAAATTATTGGCATATGATTAAATGCGATGCTAATATTTGAAATACATCTTATTAAGTAGAAAGGTAGAATACATTACAAGCAAGTTTAAAAGAAGAAAACAAGTAACAGGAATAAACAATTTCAAATTATTTATTCAAGGAATATGAGGCAGAGTAGACACTATTACATTTCTGATTGTACTGGAAGTCAAGCAGAAACTGGACTGGACTTTAAACATAGATTGTCTTCAAAATTTAAGAGGAGAAGAAGATATAGCTTATGGATTTAATGAAAATGAAAGGTAGGTCAGATAAAATTCTATGTATAGTGTTATGGGTTGTTAAGAGAGGAAAATGTTCAGATAATATATAAGTACAAATGAAATGCTGAGAAGAGTATTAAAGGTGTAATAAAACTTATATATTTAAAATATGAGTAGGGAAATGTTGGGTAATGTAACTGCTATGAAAAGAAAAATAAATGTTTAGTGAAGTGTATTCTGATTATTGATGTGAAAATTGTATAATAATAAGACAAATGAAGTACCCCTACTGTTTTTGGTAAATACATTGGGATCATTTATATCTATGTGAACTACCACTGACTCATGCAGGTGGGAATCCCAGTTTAACATCTCATCCAAAGGAAGGTACTCTCAGGAGTGCACACCCCCTTTATGCTACACTGCAGTATCAGTAATGGAAAATGAATCCAAGCAAATGGGATGGGAAGAGAACCCACAGCCTTCTAATATTCCTGCATCGAGTGTGTGTGTGTGTGTGTGTGTGTGTGTGTGTGTGTGTGTGTGTGTGTGTGTGTGTGTGTGTGTGTGTGTACTTGTACTACTTGTTGAACCTCTGACCTTGACCAGTGGCTAGAAATGGTCCCTAACTGTAGTAACACAGGAATTCCCAGCTGCAGCACAGTAGGAAAAATATTATGTGCAAGGAATAGATAAAATTAGTTAAGAAGGAGCAGCAACATTTACTGCATGGTGGAATTTAAAATAACCTTTTCCTTGAATTTGTCTTTTAATTATTGTAACATGCAACTGTAGTAAAAAGGTTCAGTAACAGATACAAATAATATATGAATACTGTCTTTCAACATCTAATGGTTAATTTCTTTGTTAAGTAATTTTTTATTTAGTATTATACTATAATATGTTTCAGCAGATGAAACTGAAGTTATTTTGGCTTTGCCTGTGAAGGATTGTGTCCTCCCTCTCCTGGATCATTTGATTGTTTGCCAAAAACTATTTCAGACCGTCTGAAAGTCTTTCTCCATAGCCTGATCACAACCTCACATGAAGGACTGTTGCAACCTTTGCTGTCTTGGCTCTCTGGTACTTTTCAGTCAAATCTGTAGATGCTCTCTGCTGACTTTACATATAAAACTTCTCTTTAACCTGAGATATTAACTCCCTACTGGTGTTTAGACAGAGTAATAGGATTGTTATTGTGATGAGCCCTGACCATTCTTTGGGTGCGGTGTAATACTACTCCTGGTATCATTAAATCCCTCAGGAATGTCCAGTCAGACTCCACATCTCTGTGACCTTCCAGTTCTATGACAGAATTGGCTTATTTTGCTTATTTGGCATTTGTTTACCAGGAACGTCCGACTGGGCCAGAAAGTTCCTATTTTTAGCAGAGGTCTGGGGGGAAAGCTCTACAGTCACAATCTTTCAAAAGTCAATTGCAAATATTTTAAAATCACAAAGTATCATGTTGCATTAAAAAAGCAGGAGTGAAAAACTGATTTAATGTAAAAAACATAAAACATATGTTTCACAATAAGTGCAATAAAAACAATAACATGAGTTGGAGAAAGTATGTAAGAAAAAACTCATTAGTCATATTATTTGTTACATAGATTAGTATGCAATAAATGAGATCTAAGACAATTCTAATAAGATACTTAAAAGAGATATTAGAGATTAAATGATTAGAGACAGTGAGGGGAAATTGTGTGATGTCTTAGTATAAGAGAGGGTATTCATATTATGGTTATAGAAAGAAGAAGGATGGAGAGAAAAGAAGATTATAAGAAGAGTGCAGGGTAGGGTGCCTTCAGGTAGTTTAGGTGAGTAGGGAGGGAGGAAAGAGAAAGAGGTGGAGGAAAGGCTTGCAGAGATCAAGTGGATAAGATAAGGTAATGGGGAAAAACAAAATAAAGGTGTGGAGTAAAAGGTTGGAGTGGGTTGTGAGGTGTGACTTAGGTAGAAAGGAGTGAGTGAAGTATAGTAAGTTCAGCCAGGACTGGCACAGGAGCAGGTCCATGATTTTATAAAGTATTCTTCTGGGGAGCATATAAATGTCAGTCAGTACTTTAGAAATATTTCTAGTAGTTAGAGATAGGGAGCTCCATGTTTTTTTTTTTTTTTTTTTTGCTGCTGTATGAGTATAGGCTTTGCCTAGGGGATTTATTTAGTTTATTTATTGTAAGAAGTTGTTTGTCTAATGATCTGAGAGTTATTTCTGTTGTATATTGTTGATTAGCTTATTTTGTAAGAGATCGTAGAGAAATTGTTGATGTACACATATCTCAAGGATTTTAGAGAGGGGAGACAGAATGGCTACGGGATGGAAATGTGTAATGTCAGTTGAATTACCTCTTTTATGTAAGGTGAAAATATGTGCCATTTTCCATAAGTTAAGGGCACAGGATTCTGTTATTGATCTATTAGTAAGAATGCTGATTATATATACTATTGTATCTGTAGCTAGCTTTAGGTATTGCAGGGGAAGGTTGAAAGCTGAGGAGGAACAAAGTTTTAATTTATGTAAAGGCTTTTTTGTGAGAGTTATCGAAACTGGGTTAAATGTAAAGTAGGTGGAGTTGCTTGTGTGTGCATCAGAGAGGCTGCAGATTAGTGTGCTTTGTGAAGGAGATATGCTAGGGTCTAAGGTAGTGTAAGTTAACTACATGGAAAGGGATGCATTAATTGAATTTGAGGTTACGTTGGCTGTGCATTCTATGCTGGCATAAATTGGGCTACTGTTGGCCAAAGGAGGAGAAGAGGGGGAAAGCATGCCCAAAGGCAGGTAAAGGCTAGGACTGTGATAGTGAGGGTCGGAACTTTGAATGTTGGCAGTATGACTGGTATAGGGAGAGAGCTAGCTGATATGATGGATCAAAAGAAGGTTGGTATATTGTGTGTGCAAGTGACCAGATGGAAGGGGAGCAAGGCTAGGTGTATCGGAGGTGGGTTCAAATTATTTTATCATGGTGTGGATGGGAGGAGAAATGGCGTACGCATTATCCTGAAGGAACAGTATGCTAAGAGTGTTTTGGAGGTGAAAAGAGTGTCGGATAGAGTGATGTTTATGAAGCTGGAAATTGATGGTGTAATGACGAATGTTGTTAGTGCATATGCTCCACAAGTTGGGTGTGTGATGGATGAGAAAGAAAACATTTGGAGTGAGTTGGATGAAGTGGTGATGACTGTAACCAAGGGTGAGAGACTACTGATTGGAGCATATTTCAATGGGCATGTTGGTGAAGGGAAAAGAGGGGATGAGGAAGTGCTGGGTAGGTATGGTGCTAAGCAAAGGAATGCAGAAGGTCAGATGGTAGTGGATTTTGTGAAAAGGATGGACATGGCTGTGATGAATATGTATTTTAACAAGAGGGAGGAGCATAGGGTGACATACAATAGAGGAGGAAGATGCACACAGGTGGATTATATCTTATGTAAAAGGGCCAGTCTGAAGGAGATTGGAGACTGTAAAGTGGTGTCAGGGGAAAGTGTAGTTAGGGAGCATAGGATGGTGGTTTGTAGGATGACATTGGTGATCAAGAAGAGGAGGATGAGGTTAAAGGCAGCACCAAGCATCAAATGGTGGAAATTGAAAAAGGGTAATTGTGAGGTAGAGTTCAGGGAAGAGTTAAGGCAGGCACTGGGTGGCAGTGAAGAGTTACCAAACAGTTGGGTAACTACAGCAGAGCTAGTAAGAGAGATGGCTAGAAAGGTGCTTGGTGTGACATCTGGAAAGATGAAGGAGGACAAGCAGACCTGGTGGTGGAATGAAAAAGTACAGGAGAGTATACAGAGAAATAGGATGGTGAAGAAGAAGTGGGATTGTCAGAGAGATGAAGAAAGTAGACAAGAGTATAAGGAGATGAGGTGCATGGCAAAGAGAGAGGTAGCGAAGGCTAAGGATAAGGCATATGAAGAGTTGTATAAAAGGTTTGACACTAAGGAGGGAGAAAAGGACCTGTACTGATTGGCTAGATAGAGGGACCAAGCTAGTAAAGATGTGCAGCAGGTAAAGGTGATAAAGGATAATGAGGGAAATGTACTCACAAGCAAGGAGAGTGTGTTGAGCAGATGGAAAGTGTACTTTGAGGGGCTGATGAATGAAGAGAATGAGAGGGAGAGATGGTTGGATGATGTGTAGATAGTGAATCATGAAGTGCAGTGGATTAGCAAGGAGGAAGTAAGGATAGCTATGAAGAGGATGAAGAGTGGAAAAGCTGTTGATCCAGATGACATACCTGTAGAAGCATGGAGGTGTTTAGGTGAAATGGCAGTGGAGTTTTTAACAAGATTGTTTAATGAAATTTGGGAAAGTGAGAGGATGCCTGAGGAATGGAGAAAAAGTGTTTTGCTACAGATTTTTAAGAATAAGGATGATGTACAGAGCTGTAGTAACTACAGAGGGATTAAATTGATCAGTCACAGCACGAAGTTATGGGAAAGAGTAGTGAAAGCTAGGTTAAGAAGGAAGGTGATGATTAGTGATCAGCAGTATGGTTTCATGCCAGGAAAGAGCACTACAGATGCAATGTTTGCTCTGATAGTGTTGATGGAGAAGTATAGAGAAGGTCAGAAGGAGTTGGATTGCATCTTTGTGGACTTAGAGAAAGCATATGACAGGGTGCCTAGAGAGGAGTTGTCATATTGTATGAGGAAGTCGGGAGTGTCAGAGAAGTATGTAAGAGTGGTACAGGATATGTACGAGGGTAGTGTGACAGCAGTGAGGTCTGCTGTGGAAGTGACAGATGCTTTTAAGGTGGAGGTGGGATTACATCAAGGATCAGTTCTGAGCCCTTTCTTATTTGAAATGGTATTGGACAGGTTGACAGATGAGATCAGACAGGAGTCTCCATGGACTATAATGTTTGTAGATGACATTGTGATCTGTAGTGAGAGTAGGGAACAGGTGGGGAGACCCTGGAGAGAAGGAGATATGCTCTAGAGAGAAGAGGAATGAAGGTCAGCAGGAATGAGACAGAATATATGTGTGTGAATGAGAGGGAGGATAGAGGAATGGTGAGGATGCAGCGAGTAGAGGTGGCAAAGGTGGATGAGTTTAAATACTTGGGAACAATAGTTCAGAGTAATGGTGAGTGTGGAAGAGAGGTGAAGAAGAGAGTACATGCAGGATGGAGTGGGTGGAGAAGAGTGTCAGGGGTGATTTGTGACAGATGAGTACCAGTAAGAGTGAAAGGGAAGGTCTACAAGAGGGTAGTGAGACCAGCTATGTTATATAGGTTGGAGATAGTGGCATTGACAAAAAGGCAGGAGTCAGAGCTTGACGTGGCAGAGTTGAAGATGTTAAGATCTGCACTGGGTGTGACAAGGATGGACAGGATTAGGAATAAATATATTAGAGGGTCAGCCCAGGTTGGAAGGTTTGGAGACAAAGCCAAAGAAGCAGGATTACATTGGTTTGGACATGTGCTGAGGAGGGATGCAGTGTATATTGGGAAAAAGATGCTAAGGATGAAGCTGCCAGGTAACAGGATAAGAGGAAGATCTAAGATAAGGTTTATGGATGTGGTGAGAGAGGACATGTAGGTGGTTGGTGTGACAGAGCAAGATGCAGAGGACAGAAAGAAATGGAAACAGTTGATCCGCTGTGGTGATCCCTAACGGGAGCAGCCGAAAGAAGAAGCTGGCTGTGCATTCTATAAAGTATGTATTGAAATAGGTAGCTGTTTGAAGAGGGGTAATATCTGGGTATGGGCTTGGATCCTTTTTTTTTGTACTTGGGTTGATGAGAGAGGGTATTGAGGAACAGAATTTTTAGGGCTGTTTTATTGTTATCTTGTTTTATTGCTATTTTGTGAGTGAGTATAATAAGATTTTTTATCTCTATTAACCTGTTTCTTGTCTTAGTTTCATAGCTGTCTGAATAGCTGCCAATTTTTTTTCATTTTTCTTCTTTTGCCAGTTAATTCATAAGGAGTTTCCATTGGTTGATGAGCTACATTGAATGGCTGTTTTTAATTCTTTTTGTATGCTGTGGGGCTAAGGTGTTAAGAATATTTAGACATTTTGCACTGAATTATTCAACTGAATAATTTGAAGTGGGGGAGTATTTTAGGATGCATCAGTTAACTGCTTTCAGAGCTTCAGTGAAAGACTGTTTGGAGAAACTGGAAAGATTAAGGGTAGTTTTGAGCTTATGTTCCTTTGTTAGTTGTGTAATACTCCTGTGTGTAGAAGATAACTACCCCACCTTCTTTTTTATGTGTTCTATCGAGCCTAATAATATTATAACCAGAGGGTTGTATTTCTGCATTTTATTTCAGGCTTTAGCCATGCTCAGTTTTGGCTAGAATATCTGAGTTGTGTTGAGTCATCTGGACATGAAAAATCTGTGATTTTGTTACATATGCTTCTGAGGTTTAGACTGACTGTTTTTAATCTTTTGGAGTGTATTCTTTGGTTTGAGGTTTGGTTGGAACCTGGGATGGGGTGGATGTCATCACACTGATGTATGGTGGAGAAAGAAGATTTGTTTATTATGGCATTTTTAACAGAGATGGGTGAAGTATTACTTTGACATTGAGACTGACATTTTTAGTATTTTGTGGTTACAACAGTGGAATGGAGTTATGGGATATAAATTTGAAGAGATTTTTGAGTAGCTAGTGGGAGGATGGTTGATAGGCGAGGATGAAGTTATATTTGACATGTGCATTATTATTATTATTATTATTATTGATGGGGATGTTAGGAATGAGAGGAGGAGGATGAATAAGGTGATACAGGAGGGAAATAGCATAGTTAGTGTTGTAAAAATCTTGTACAGTGAGGTGAGGTAATGAGCAATGATAGTGTGGGGAATAGGTAGGTTTTGATGGTTAAGGATTGGAGTGAGATTTAAGAAGGAATTTAGAACAGAAGTGGACGGGGGTGTTATGATGAGAACAGTCTGTGATTGGACAGTGCAGTTGAGCACAGGATATGAGGATGAGTAGAGGAAGCGGAGGAAGTGAGGTTTAAGTTTAGATGTAGTGGGGGTTGGTGGGAGTTGGGGGTAGGGTAGTGAAACAGAGTAAAGCCCAAGCATAGCGAAGGTTGAATGAAGTGGGTTGGCCTAGAATAGAGTTAAATATCAGGAAAACAATCTATAAAACTGCAGTGAGACAGGAAATAAGACAAGTCTGATCATTTTAAACACAGTAACAGAAGCTGCAAGATTACTTTTAACATACATCTAAGTTAACTATAACAGGCTGTGTTACAGTGACTTTTGCTAGAAATGAGGCTATAGTAACTGGAAAACAGCTGAGATGAAGGGAGGGCCAATCGGGTACTTCAGTGAAATGCAGATACTCCCCCCGCAGATGTTTTTCCACTTAAAAGCCAATGAAGTAAAATATTTATGGATACAAAGACAAGGTCTGTGAAATCTAAATACTTGACATGAGTCACAGTTTTAAATTTTATTGTTATGGGCTTTTATTGCTTTACCAGGGAAAATTTATACTGCTAGAGTAAAATATGTTAAAGAGTTAATTTAGCTTCACCTTCAGCAGTATAAGGCCTGTGGCTGTGGGTGCCTTCCACAGATTCGACACTACAGTACAGAAAACACCAATGCAGAAGTGAAGGAAAACAAGATATTTCATTAAGTTTAATTTGATTCTTGAAAACTGCCTTACACATGTTTTTAACTGAAGGTATTGCTTCTTTTGCACTTCTGCAACTAGAGTGAAATTTAGCTGTAGAAGTTCCTTTGGTAGTGAGATTATGCTAACTTTTACAGCAGCAGCAGGAGGAATGGTCAGACATACTATGTGGTCAGTACACTGGGAGAGAGATTAAAATAATTAAAATTGATTGATGGTTTAACTCGGTAGATAAAGTACTATTTGTCTATACTCTGCTGCATTAGGTAAGTGCACTATATTTCACAGCTGGGCATTTCTCTTTTATAGCTTTTAAACAGGAAAATAAGGATGCAAACAGGAGACATGTCTAGGTATACAAGTTTGGGATTACTAAAATAGAGGCTTCCACAGTTTAGAAGGACAGATGCAAAAAAAAAAAAACATCTAACAAGAGATATGTTGGCATGCAAGTTTAGGATTACTGAGATGGATGTTATTTAGAAAGACAAGTATAACACCTATCTCAATTAGTTCCCACTCTTTCATACACAGCATATAGTCCGCAAATGCGATATTTAAGCTCAGACACTCTTTCAGAGGTCAGAGCTGAACTTATCCCACAAAGGGCAGATAATCATTACCAAGAAACCACTGTTGTATATTCAGTTTCTGTAGTCTATCTAGTTGTGTCAATGCCATCTGACAAAACTCAACTCCAAATGGTGATCATTTGACAACTCAGTAGTTCTCTTCACCTGGATGGCCATGAAAAGTGATAATTGAATGGACTCAATGAGGTTGTTGCAAGCCATCCACTGACCCAGGTTAGGGAGACACAATAATGCACAGGGTGTTTCATCAGGAGTGGACAATTTCTGAACTCAACCAAGGAAACTGTTAAGAGGTTTAAGAAGCACTTTCAGGAGTTCCTAAATCTGGTTATCATATCATTTTGAGATAAGACAGTGCCAGAGGATGACAGTGGAACTGATTCCATTTCAGTAGATGAGCTTAGTGCAGCAGTTAAATGGCTCTACTCTTGCAAGGCTGCACGAGTGGATGAGATACACCCAGATATTCTGAAGAAAAAGTACATTATTTTTTCCTGGACTGGAAAAAATAGTAGTGCTCCTCAATTTCAGAAAGTAAAGTAAGATGGGAAATGAGCAGTTCCGATTCAGATCAAGATGCTGCACAACTGATCTGATGTTTGCAGTAAGACATATAGCTGAGAAGAAGCTAGATATGACAAGAGAGTCCAACTGGGTTTTCCTGGATTTGGAGAAAGCATATGGCAAGGTCCCCAGAAAGCTGATTTGGGCAGTTCTGTGGTGGTTCAAAGTTCCAGAAACATTGTTAGAATTAGTGCAAGCTATGTACAAGGACACAGCGACTTGAGTATGGACAGTGTCTCAGTGAAAGTGGGTGTGCACCAGAGTTCAGCTCTGAGCTCACTGCTTTTCATACTGTTGATGAACTACATTAGAAAACAGGTCAGACAGGAAATATCAACAAAGTTGTATATGTAGACAATGTGGCACTACAGGCAGACTCTGAACAGGAAAACTGAAAGCACATGGGATGAAATGAGTACAGATAAGACTGTTGTAATGGCAGTAAGTGGTGGAGTTCAGAAGAAGCTGAGACTCAAGATAGAAGGGAAAATACTGGAACAGGTTAACAGCTTCAATGATCTGGGAGGGGTCATTAAGGAGATGGGAAATCTGAATGAGGAGGTCAAAGCTAGTATAAGAGAGACTGAAGCCAACTGGCACATAGCGTCAGGTATAGTATATCAGAGAAGTATGCCAAAGAAGCTGAAAGGTAAGGTCTGCAAAACAGTGGTGTGACCAGTAGTACTGTATGGTACAGAAATCTTGGTGGTAAAGGCAAAGCAGTTGAGAAATCCAGAGGTGATGTAAAATAAGTGTCTGACATGGGTGGTAGGATGCACACTGTGGGACAGATGAAGAAATAAAGACATAAGAGCAGAAGCCAAAGTAGCTCCAATTGCAGAAAAGGTCACAGATCACAGATTACAGTTGTTCGGACACGTGCAGAAAAGAAGACAATCTGGTGAAGATAATTTGGAGAAGACATGGAGAAGGCAAAAGAAAATGAGGATGTTCAGCAAAGAGGTGGACAGATTGTGTGAGAGAAGGCCTGTGACAGTCAGACATGAGTGTTAAATAAGGCAGGAGGGTGGCATTAAATAGGAAGAGATGGCAACTGTTGACATGACACCACAACTCCAAATAGAAAATGGGAAAAAGGGAGGGTTGATGATGATGATGATGATGATGATGATGATGATGATGATAAAGAAAAAGTTGCAAATGGAGTGATGTGGTTCCATAGTGGTTCTGGAACAATGGATCAACTATTTGTCCTGATTCAGAAATTGGAAGGGTCATGAGAGATTGCCAATACTATCTACATGCATTTTGTGAACTTGAAAAAAGTGAATGACCTTAAACATGGAATATTTTGTGGGAAGTAGAGCAGTAGTGTTTGTTCCATCAGACACAGCTGCATGCTATTTATTTGCTGTATTTGAGAAGTTTGAGTTGTGCTTTCATTCTTATTGTTAAGTCAGGTATATTCCAAGTGGGTTGGGACACCACTAAGGGTGCATGCCGTTTCTCTTCATATTTCTAATTTTCATGGTTAGGAGATCAAGGTACAGCAAAGGATGACAGAGTTCCTTGTCTAAGAACATAAGTCCATCTTTGTTCTTAGTAGATAATGTTGTCTTACTCAGTTCCCATTTGAGCTATTCACTTTTGAGTGTGAAGTTGGAATGAAAACCATTACCTCCAAATCAGAGATGATGGTTCTCTCCTGGAAAGAGTGGAATGCCATTTGTAAATAGGGGGAGGGCAGCAGCTGACATAAGTGGAGGACTTGGAGTATCCTGGGTCTTGATGACTAAAGGTAGAGCAGATTTAGAGATTTAGCACTGGATAACTACAGCAGTGGTTGCACTGTATGCATTGTATCATGGTGTTTTGGTGAAGTGAGAACTTAGTCATGTGATAAAGTTCACAATTTATTGATTGGTCTATATCCTTATCCTTATCTTTGTCCATGGGTAGAGACTGAGAGAGTAAGAGCATGGATACAAGCAGCAGCAATGAACTTCCTTCATAATGTAGCTGGATTCACATTCTATTACAGAGCGAAGGAGCTCTTTTGTCTGGGACAACCCCTGAGTAGTGCCACTGCTCATCTGTGTTAAATTGAGCCAGGTGAGGTATTTAGTATAATTTGTAAGGATCAAACAAAAACTGCACAATACAGATGAACTCCACAGGGCCAAAAAAACAGTCACAAATTACAGAACATAATATGTTTAACAAGGTGAAACACTGGTAACATAAAATAATTACAGTTTTATCCAAACATCAGATGGACTTCTTCATAATTTGTTACACCAATATGCAAAGGTGGAAAGGGTCTGTTAAGTTGTCCCCAGAAGAAATGTTTAATGTAACATTACCTGTCTGTTAACAAACACATTGTACCACTTATTTTATTCAAAATTATCAAAAAATCTGAAGAAGGCCATTCTCTCTGTGGAGTTTATCTGCATTGCGAAGTTTTTTTGTTATCAGTGGTGCTCCTTGTTATGGTGTTACTTTGTGAGGATGCCCCCTTGACACCCCCAACAGGATACATAGCTGACATATTTCTTGCAAACAAGCTACTGTATTTTGCGCTTCACTGTGAGAAGGATCTAGGGTAGAGACCAGGACATATTGGAGGGATTATATCTTCCAGATCAACTAGGAACACACATGGAATCCACAGAATTTACTGGTGACTTTTACCTGGTGCTTCCTACTTGCTATCGCTACAACCTTCACCAGGACAGACAGTTCAGAAAATGAATGGAAGGACAGACTGATGGATGGATGGATGTTAAATGGATGAGAGGGGCTGAAGTTATTCCATCAGTTGTCTTCCATTTGGGCATTTTTGTTATATCAGATGTAAAAATGAAGTAGTAGAGCCTATACCACCTGGAATTCAAGTAAAACACTGGTGTCCATTTTAGTAAAATGATTATGTTTGTTTATAGTTTTACAGCAGTTATGTGTATATAATCTCTGCATTAGGGCTGGATAAGGTAAATGTAATTTACTTCCAATAAGGTAAGTGGGTAATACAAAACTGGTTAGTGTAGTGGAAGCCATCACCATGGTATCTAACGCTGAGAAACTGGCTATGATTCCAGTGGCTCCTTAGTTTTTTATTAATTAATTAATTGATGTATTTATTTATATTTATTTACTAGGGCAGTGCACTAATCTCAATGGATCATTTACAGACACAACTCGGGTGCTAAGTATCACATAAGAAATTAACCAAACATATTTACAGGTATAAGGCTGCAATGAAAAAAATATATACATATTTACAGAAGCAAAGATATGCTAGAAGATTTAGTTCAATAAGCAATTTTCAAAGTCAAAACATGGAAGGAAAATGGAATTATGCTTAGCAGAACGTTAAAGATAATATGAAGCCATAATGACTGAGATGGCTTATGATACAGGGATACCAGCATATCTTTATATACAGAGGTATGAAGCCATCTGAAGAGGCAAGTGAAAATAGATGCAGGAAAGGATACTATGGGAAAAAATAGAGAAATGGAGAGAGAGGCATGCAGAGGAAAGAGGAATAAAAATGACTGAAGTGTGAAAGATGCAAAGAGAAGATGGAGGTAGGATGAATGAGAGGCAATAAGTGAGGGATGACAAGGTGAGGTAAGGAAGGATAAAATAGGGATAAAATGGTGTTAAAGAGTTGCAGGGTTCATGTAACAGCAGCTATACTTTTGGTGAAGAAGTATTCCTTCGGCTATTGTCAGAAGTCTGAGTACATTTGGACGTCTCTGATTGAGTGGAATGGAGTCTTATAATTCGGGTGCTAGAATGTAGAGTGCATGGTCAGTGAAATGAAGTTTAATTTTTGGAGTTAGTAGGGTGGGTTGAGATTGAGGGATATCCTTGAGATCATATGTGGGGGGTTTGGAGAAAATATTATGAGTGAGAGGGGAAGAGGTCTTAGGTGAAAGGGCTTTGTGAATTAGTGATCTAGCTGGAAGTTGGCTCTCAAATGTACTGTTAACCTTTTAGCTTAGGCGAGAGTTAGGAAGTGGTGTTCATAAGTGGAGGAGTTGGTAAAGAACTAGCAGATTTTATTGGAGATGGTTTTCAAGGTGGTAGCATTTTTTTCAGGCTGCAGCTATTATGGGTAGTCCATATTCAAGTTGAGATAAAAGTATTCCTTTGCATATGGCAGCATTCACTGGCTTGGACAGTAAAGTTGATAGGTTGGTTGCCCAGTACATTACTGTGTTGATCTTCTTGTATGTATTTGAATGTGTATTTAAAAGTTAAGAGACTGGTCTAGCCAAATGACAAGGTATATAAAGGATGTGGTAGTTTCTATGGTGGTAATGTTAATTCTATTAAGGAACCTGAGTGTTTTGGCTGTTTTTTGGTTTATTCCAAATAGTGGTGCGTTTTTGTTTTTGAGGAACTGAGTTTCTGTTCTATTAGCCATTGGTTGAGGGTTTGGAGGTCATCTTGGAGCTGAGTTTGTATAATGGAGTGGGATTTGGTTGACTTGTAGATGACCATGTCATCTGTATAAAGAATTAGACAGATCTGAGGGTGATCAGATGAGAGTTTGTTGATAAATCTAGAAAATAGCTGAGGGGCTAAATTGTAACTCTGATGGACTCCTTTCATAAGAGGATCTGTTTCACAGACGGTGGTGCTGACTTTCACATTGAAGGATCTCTTGGTGAGGAAATCTATAAACCAAGGTTCTGCATTGTCATTCATGCCGATTTCAGTTAATATGTCAAATAATAAGTTATGGTCAATTAGATCAAAGGCGTTTGTGTGGTCAGTTATTAGAAAATGTCAAAGTCTAAACCAACTGTATTTGAAGCAGTGAATATTGTAACAAGAGATAAAATAATTGGAAGTGGGATCTTTAAAAAAGGGTAGGAGCAAATTGCATGGAAAAATGCAGATTGTGGGAGCAATACTTACACTAACAGGTTTTGGAGAAGGTATGAAGTTTAAGGGAAGGTGGCAACTGACCACCTTATTGTACAGAAGAATATATATGATGTATAATGTTTGTGATTATGGTCATGTTAATATAGCTTGTTTTCATTTTGAAAAATGTAAGTTTGCCTATGTTACAAGTGATAATTCAATAAAAGTGTTTAAAATACTGGAATAATTAGTACAGAGTAAAAAAAGTGGCTTTTGTGAGGTTAATACAGTTGTCAGGTTGCTTTTGTTCATTCTGGATTGGATGTCATTGGAAAGGGAGCAGAGAGCTGTTATGGTGCTGTGTCCAGACCAAAATCAATGGTACTTCCTCGACAGAAGATGGTATTGATGTAAACAAGCAGTAATTTAGTTGCAGGTAATTTTTTCTAGCATTTTACTAAAGTGGGAAGTATTGAGATAGGACAATTTTGTGAAGCAGTAGTTGGCTTGAGCAATTTTGTAAAAGGAGTGACTATAGTTGTTTTTCATATCTGAGGAATAATCTTATTACTGGAAAATACAACCACAGTCCCCAATAAGAACTATGAAACAGAATGACACAGGAATTCTCCTCAATAAAAATAAACCAGGCGTAAGCACAGTTGTGGCTGCAATTCTTTATTCCACATCACATTCTGGTACCTCAGCTCCATCAGCCTTCAAATGAATAATCTCATTTCATTCAGTAGCTATTTTATATCCCCTTAATGACAGTGCTAATTACTTAAATACATTCAATTCCTTTTAATGACTTCATCTTCCAAAACCTTAAAGGTGCCTCACAGGTATATGAAAAACATCACTCACATATTATGAACGTATTCCACATTTTCCACAACATAGTTATATTTTTTTAATATATATTTAATATATTTAAATTTATTAATATGATGACTTGTTAAATTTTATCATTTAAATTTTCCACATTAAATGTCCTATACTAATAGTGTCTACCAATATTTATGTCTCATTTAAATTTCATCCTATTAAAAATGACTATGTATGCTACTACATTTTTTTCTACATAAATTCTTTAAATTCATTTATAAGGTACCTACTATCAAACTATTATTTCACTACCTATTTATACATAAACCTTACAAATCCCAATTTACCACCAAATTCATCCCTCTAGGATGTAAAGTGCCTAAACTGATAATAATTTTTGTTTCTAATCTTACCAATCTGCTTTTAAATTCTTCACTTCCCATGTTTGCCCCCACAAAAGGTTCTGCCAGTACACTAAAGAACAAACTGTCAACATCTCCCCCACGTGTTGTCCAAAAATGCTCAGCAATCGGACTTTCCATCCTTCTATTTCTTATATCACCTAAGTGTTCCAATATTCTCAATTTCACCTTTCTTTTTGTTTGCCCCACATACCATTTCTTGGGTGTGCAACCACATCTAATGATGTAGACCACACCACATAAATCGCATCTGAATTCACTCTTAATCCAAAACTTTTTATCATTTATTACCCAACCATCTACATTTTTTATCTTACTACATACTTTACAAGCTTCACATGGGAAAGCATCATTTCTGCCTCCACTTTTGTTCTCATTATTTGATTTTAATAACTCTTAAATTCCTAAAGTGACCATAAGAGAAACTAACTTTTTCCTGGGAACAACTTTCCTACCATTTCATCCCTTCTAATGACAGGCCACAAATTTTCCACCAATTTTCTTACTTTAAACGTCAGTGGAGAAAATTTTGTCACAGAAAATATGGGATCCACTTCCATTACCCCTTCTTTATTTTCTTTTATGCGACTGACATGTCTTCTGGAAAAACTAACCTCTTCATTCCAATTCTTGTTTACCCCTTAGCCTTTTCAAGGCCACCTGTATAATGTTCCCACCATATCCCCTTTTCAACAATTTCCTCTTTATCTTGTCAGATTCACTCTCCAATACACTCTTATCAGATGTATTAGTTGAAATTCTCCTGAATTTTCCATAAGGCAGAGATCTTATTAAATGTTGGGGATGTGCAATACTAGCTTCCAAGAACTTTTCTGCTGTTGTTTCCTTGTGAAAGGGTTTGTATTGCAAACTTCCCTCTGTATCAATGTAAAATTCAACATCCAAAAAGTGCATGCTTTTCCTGTTCATGCTATAAGTAACTCTAATCCGAAATTATTTTTATTTAATGTGTCCATAAAGCACTCAAACTCTTGCATTTCCCCCTTACTCACAAATAGATCATCTATAAAGCATTTAAATAAAACAATTTTGTTCTTCATAAATTGTATTGGATATATAAACAAATTTTCAAAATATAACCTAAATTATATTGCATATGAGGGGGCAAAAGCCACCCCCCATTGCTGTCCCTTCCAGCTGCAAAAACATTTTACCTTCATACTCAAAATAATTGTGTGTTAAGGCATATTCCAACAGCTGACAAACAAGGTTCTAGGACTCTCCCCCATCATCCTTCTAAAAACTTCCAAACCTTTACCAATTTTAATGTCCGTGTATAGAGATTTAACATCTACACATACAAAATAATATTCTGATTCCCACTGTATATGATTCATACACTCCAATATGTGTGATGTATTTTTAATGTACGACTGGATACTTGGAAGGTACACATTTAATTGAGAGTCCAAAAAGATGCCTAAATTCTGTAAATAATTCTGTAAATAGGCCCCTACCCCTGAAACAATCGGTCTTCCTGGGGGTTTACTTTAGGACTTTTGAAGTTTAGGAATTGCAAAAAACTTTGCATCCTTAGGGCACCTTAGATATAATTTTTCAACATCTCTACCATCGAAGAAACCCAGCCTTTCACCTCTCTCAAGCAGTTCCACCAAACCCTCATTAAATTGTTTCATTGGACTAGAGGGTAGTTCCTTATAAGTTTTTTTATCAGATAACAATTCCAAGACCATATTATCATAGTCTTTTTTATTCAAAATGACCCGATTCCGCCCCCCTTTGTCAGCTTGCGTAAACACATACTTGTCAGTAACACTACGTAACTGTTTGAGTGCTAACCACTGTTCTTTACTCAAATTACACACATTAACATTTTTAGCACACTGATCATGTATCTCTTCTATCTGTTTACACAATGCATTTTCAAATGTACAAACAGCACTGTAATTTAGTTGTAGATCATTTTTTTCTAGCATTTTACTGAAGTGGGAAGTATTGAGTTAGGACAATATTGTGAAGCAGTAGTTGGTTTGAGTAAGTTTGGAAAAAGAGTGACTATAGCTGTTTTTCATATCTGAGGAATAATCTTATTAGTTAAACAGAGGTTGTATACATGAGTGAGAGGGTGGGGGAAAAGTCCTTACAAAGGTGAATGAACTAAGGGGCTAAGTTATCTGAGCCTGGGGGAGTATAATTTGTATTTGGCCCATTTGTGTTTCTATTTCTTTGGTTCTAATCTTTTTAAAATGGAATAATGGAATGTAAAGGGAGTGGCTATGAGGGTGGTAGGTTTGTGTTGTTGCTGTCATTGATATGTGGCATGTTGCAAAACTCATTGAAGAAGTCAGTGCATAAGAGTTTGTTTGTGGAGGTGTTAGAAGGGTTCAGGAGAGTGGAGTTGTGTTGATTTTTTTCAGCCAATCGACAGGATGATTTCTATCCAGAATATTTTGGGTTTGGCTAAAAGTGAGTTTGTTTGTTTTGCTAGTGCTTGTTTTTATATCTGCGGATGGATTGCTTGGCTAGGTTGTGCAGTGAGATATATATGGCACATGAATATGTGGAGGGGTTGCATTTCTGATTGTGCCATGCTTCAACAAGTAATTTGAGGAAATATTTCACTTCATAAGATACCCAATCGTGCTTATGAGGTCAAAGTAGCCTTTGTACTAAAGGAAAGAATTAGTTTTGCAGGTCCAATATTGTGTTGATAAGGTTGTTAGCTTCTTCCGTGGGGTCTTTTGTGGCAAGTAAGTCAGAACAATCAATAGTGGTATGGTGGTTTTAAAGGATAGTGATATTCTGAATGGTTTTGTCTCTGAAGATGATAAGTTTAGACTAATATTGTAATGCATAATTATGTACTAAGAAAGTTATGGGATGATGATCACTGAAGGAGGGTGCATGTATGGTGAGGTTAGATATCACTGTAGGATTATTAGTTATTACAAGACATACTAAGGTGCGCCTATGTGATTAATGGTTTGATCTAGTAGCTTCAGAGTTGAATTGGGCAAGACTTAAGATAGCCAGGAATTCTGACATATCAGTGGCTTTTGGCCCTAAGTAATTAAGGTGAAATCTCCAAGAATGATTAGGCTACAGCTTTTGGGAGCCTCAGCATAACTTTGTTG
Organism: Protopterus annectens; assembly: GCF_019279795.1. Classification (NCBI taxonomy): domain Eukaryota; kingdom Metazoa; phylum Chordata; order Ceratodontiformes; family Protopteridae; genus Protopterus; species Protopterus annectens. Next base: position 1,616,320,305 of record NC_056741.1, read on the forward strand.
AATGAGGGTATTGAATTCTGGTATAGAGGCTGGTGGAAGTGGGTATGCACTGGCTATAACAAGGGTTTTTTGGCTGGTTGTTGGAAATTTTAAAAGGATCCAATTAGGCTCCAATTCTGAGTAACTGTTAGCTTGTGCAATGATGGTGGGGTTATGTGTGTGTGTGTGTGTGTGTGTGTGGTGTGTGTGTGTGTGTGTGTGTGTGTGTGTGTGTGTGTGTGTGTGTGTGTGTGTGTGTGTGTGTGTGTGTGTGTATGTGTGTGTGTTCCTACTGCTAGGATATTGGCCTTGCTTGTACTCACAGTACAAGGTATAGAGTTTGTGCAGTCTTGGTAGCCAGTTTTATTCTTTTGCTTCCTGGCTCCATTTTATAATGAACCCCAAATCCTGATAAATGGACGTGACAAGTATGGAATATATGGAGAGCTAGAGTGTGATATATCTGTACTAGATCTTTAGGGAATGATTTTTATGATGAGTTACAAAACCTCAAGTACAAAATAAAGTGCAATAGGCTTAATGTAATAATTATTTCATATATCATACAAACCATACTTTAAATATCTCATTATATTTCATTTATCTGTTTTCTCACATTTTGTTAAATTAAATTACCATTTCCTATTTATTTCAATGGCATGTAGTAACAGAGAAAGCTGCTTAATGACTATGTAGTCACACAGTTTCTATAGCTTTTCTTGTATATGCTGTCATTTGTTTGGTTTTCCAGGTTTAATTATACTTCACAAAAAATAGTACTTGATATGTGTGAATAAAATATACAGGCCTTTATTTCTCACACTGACGTTCATACTTCAGCCTTGCAGCCTTCTTAGATTAAAATAGATAAGATTAAGAAATTAAAGAAGCCAATTTATCAATAAATTCTTTACACAATGTGAAATAGGAAGCTATGCAGCAACAGTGCAGTACTAGTGGTACAACAGGTAGTACACTTACCATGGGTGATAGAAGATCAAAAGGTTGTTATTCCATTCTCACACCAGGTAGATTGATTACTTGCACTGCACTGCAACATGAGGAGGGTGCTGTGCTCATAAGTGTGTTGCCCTTTGGATGAAATGTTAAACTGATGTTCCATCTGCTTGAGTTAGTGGTAGCTCAGGTGAATATAAAAGACTATTTGGCACTTATAGATAAGACTAATGAAGTCCCTTAAAACCTTGGCAAATTTCTCTTAGTAATAGAAATACTACTGTCGGTCTCTTCCAAAAAGAGGCCACTACGCTAGTGGAACAAACACAGTCAAAAAAGTACAGATGGATAACAACATTTGTTTACAAGGAATGTCCAACAGGGACACAGCCCATATTCAGGGGAGGTCCGAGAAGAAACACTCCAGTCACATGTTTTTGGAATGTGGAAGGAAACCAGAGCACTGGGAGGAAACATATGTGAACACAGGGAGGACGTGCAAACTTTTCACAGAAGGCATCCAGCAGGGAGGGCATGCAGAATCTGCACAGAAGTCACACCAGCTGAGAATCGAACTGGAGAACATTTTGCTGTGAGGTGGCAACACTAACTAATGCACCACTGCACCACCCCCAGGAAAAGAAATAAACATTTTAGCAGCTTAGGCAAAGATCTGAATTTATATAAATTTCATTACACGATTATAATGATACCAGAAGCTTAACTGATACCACAAAAATGTTGAAAAATTAACACTTCAAAACTAGAATATAAAAAATAACACAAACCCGAGAAATAATACCTTAATTCTAGGGAAATTATGTAAAGCCCTATTCATTTCACAATGCGCACAACACATTTAATGAATCCTATTGAAATGAATGGGAAACAGTTAATCAAATTAAAAGAAAAATAAGGAAAAATTAATAAAATGATTATGCAGAGATTTAGTTGATGCAATATATGGAAAATATATATATATATATATATATATATATATATATATATATATATATATATACATCATTTGAAAACTTAGTTATCTGAGTCATAGCTTCACCACTCATTTGGGAAATCATAACTTCATCTTGCAGTTCCAGCTATTTCATGAATCATGCTCTGTTTCTTTATATATATATATATATATATATATATATATATATATGTATATATATATATATAGAGAGAGAGAGATAGATATATCTATATATAGGTTCATAGGTTCATAGGTAGGTACTAGGCTATTGGCCCAAGGGCCTATGTAAGCCTAGCCACTTACGCCACCCAAGAAAGTTATTTTCCTGTGCCACTGTCCAGCAGAGACACAGAAGTGATTCCTGGGGTGTATTTCCTATTTCCCATCCACTCATCAAGATTTTTCTTGAAGAGTGTTAATGAAGAACGTTGCTTGACATAGATGGGTAGCTTGTTCCAGAGTATAGGAAGTCTCTGGGACATGAATCTATCCCTCCAGCGTGTCCTGTTTATTGTGGTGACAAGGTTTAGCTCCCTAGAGCATGTAGCTTGGAGGGATTGGGATTTCTTTAGGTGTAGCATGTCCAACAGCTCTGGGTTTGACATAGCTTTATATGTTAGGCAGAGATCACCTCGGAGTAGGCGATATGCTATGGAGTAAAGCTTGAGTTTTTTGAGGCGGTCAGTGTAGGGCATTTGTTTGAGGCCAGTAATCTTCTTTGTGAGGTACTTCTGTGGCCTTTCCAGCTGCTGCAGATTTCTTGTGAGGTACATTCCAAAAGGGGTGTTGTACCCTATAATGGGTCTAATGAGTGATGAGTAGAGGGGAACAATGACCTCTTTTTTCCTGGATGAGAACTCTTTTATGATGAGGTGTGCCACGTAGAAGGACTTTCTGGCTACTGTGGCGAAGTGACTATATATATATATATATATATATATATATATATATATGGGTGTACTTCACATGCCACATAACCGACATTCAAATAACTGAGATGAAAATAACGAAATGTCTGAAACCTGAATGGCGAAATTCACCAGGGTAAGTAACTGCACGGCCGACTGTCAATAAAACTCACACCAAAATAAGTAAATCCCACCTAGGTGAGGGGCTATGCCCCCTACATTCCCCCTAACTAAATATACCAACTCTAGGATCACACTACAGTGGGAAACAGGGCATGTCGGCCAAGTGTTTACTTACCCTAGTAAACAGTCGCCATTTGAGTTTCTGAAGTTTCGTTATTTTCATTTTCATCTTGGTTATTTGAATGTTGGTTATGTGGCAGCTGATCATGTGAAGTAGACCAATATATATATTTATATATATATATATATATATATATATATATATATATATATATATATATATATATATATATATATTAAAGTACATAGGTAGGTAGGCAGCTAGCTAGATACATACATATGTACATATATATATATATATATATATATATATATATATATATATATATATATATATATAACGAGAGAGAGAGACAGAATGATTCATATCTGTAGACTGATGTCCTTTAAAGTGGCATATGATTTAATGACGCCAAATGGTCTGAACTGCATGTTTAAACATAAACACAAATTTTCAGAAAAAATGCAAAGCAACCCATATAATTAATTTATTTTTTTCAGTGGGCAAACCACTCTATAACCTCACAATCCCTTTACTTAAATATACCAACTAACAGTAGAAAGCTACAAAGACCACTTACAGTTAAAGTTCGTCCCACTGCAGCACAAACACTGCAATATCATTCCTTTTCATTAAGTGAGACTTTAACACAAAAAACACAGGCCACAGATTATTGTCTAAACTTATAAGTGATATAAAGTATACAACTGTCCCTCAATATAAATGAGAAACTATTGACAGTCATCTTGTAGTTGTGGGTTGATTTAATCAGTCTTATTTCCTTGCCTGTTTTGTGACTCGTTTCAAATGACTTAACTATATAGTGTTTCTGGTTCACCTTCTAAAGCATAGCAGTTATATCAAATGAGCTTACCCTGTTAACAAATAGCTTTATGCCTTGAATTTTGGAAAATTTTGAAAAAGGATCTAATGAACTGGATGCTTAAATGGCAGTGTATATACTACTAAGCCAGAATAAATGGCATAGCAGAAATGTAAAACCTGCACATATTATAGTGCGATTTAAATTTAAAAAATGGAGGATATAGACACATGGGTTATAACTAACTCTGCTATGAACTGTAATTCATTTACAGCTTATTGTCTAGCTAGTACCTTTTAATGCTGCATTTTTCTTTTTAGTAGGTTATTAGTCTGCAGACTTATTACAAGCAAAACCAATAACCACAGATCAAAATAAAAGCCTGTACCTCGAATCTATGAGGGAAAGACTTTAGCCATTGTGCCAACCCATCCCCCATTTTTCGTAGTATTGTTTTTATCAGGCATCCCATATATTCAGCAGGCAGCTGCTAGTATTTTCTTTTACATCCACTTCAGTGCACAAAAGCATTATGCTCCCTATTGTCTTTATTTTCTTTGTTTGTGGATAAGTAGCTTTTAGTTTTGCATTTGAAATACAACTATGGATTTTTTGTTTCACAGGGTACAGAGAAAGGACGCACACAAGGAATGTGACATCAATATATATGTGTTGTGTTCACTGGCAAACAAAGGGAACAGAGAAGCACAGTACAGCTAAGCCAAAATGAAACAATAATGCCACTCCTTCTGGAGAGATACACAATTTTCGCAAGTATATCAAAGCTCTGGTACACTTAAAATGGACTACTGTCACCTGTGGGAGAAAGCTAGAATGAAGCACCTTTAAAAGCTGCTTGGAACAATATACTGTCTACTTTAACCAAAAAAAAAGTAATATCGAGTGAGTAATTTTGTATCCAGAACTCTTAAATGACCTTGCCATCTCATCAGACAATAATCATCCCCACAGACTCCTGTACTCAACAGAAGTGCGAAAAAAGTAATCTTTCTTTCAGGCTATTACAAAGTGAGACAAAAAATAATGTAACAGTTTTTGTGCTGATGCTGTTACATAGGAGGTGTTATCTGTGCCCATCCCTCCAGGGCATCAGACAGGTCTGGAATATTTACCTGGCCTGAGTTCTCTGCTTTATGTATTTATAGCTCTGTTTCTTTGGACAGATGTTTAGAAGTTACAGTTCTCTTGAGCTTTGTATGTAAGAGCTTTTTTTAAAGCTGTGCCAAAGAAGTTTTCTTAATTTTTTCTCTGAAGATTCTGTAACTGCTAAGTTTTGACCTTTGGTTTGTAGCTTCCTTTCTATAGACATGACACCCTAAATTAGAGGATGCTTCAAAGTGGTATCCCCAGGACACAAACTGGATGAATGACAGGGGTGGACAGAGCAGGGCAAGAAAGACTCATGGAAATAATGTTATCTGGCAAAACAAATCAAAAGTAATGCAGCAAAGAACAATTTGTAAAACTGATGAACTTAAATGGACTGGGGATAGAGTCCATGAAGTCCTTTGCTGATAGTCTTGAGTAAAACTTAACAAATCTTTGGAAAATACCTGCATATATACATTAATACACACAATCGTTAAAATTCTGACATTTTTCTTTGCAGTCCATGGCATTTTAGTATAATAGTTTTGTATATTATATGGATAATGCTGTTGTTTTAAGATATTATTTTTAATCTGTATGTATCCACTGTCCACATAATAATCACAGTTTTCAGATGTGCATTTGCTAAAGATGCATGTTGAGTGACTGTTGAATGACTGCTGTAACATGACAAATTAGCAATGGAGGGAAAGTGAGATACAGAATAAGGCAGCAGAATGAAGTAAGACAGGGTAGTGAGGAGACAATGACATGGCTAGAAGACATTGTTCTAGTTCTAGATGTATGAAGTGCTTGATGGGTGATTATATCACAATGAGATTACATGAGCTCATGGTGTAGAGCTGTAAAAATGTAGATATAATTTTGAAAGGACACAGATTCACTCTGCAATGTCAAATCCTGTGTATGCTAATTTCAGCTCTGCTGGCTGATGTATAATGCAGATTTTACTATAAAATAAATTTGATGTTCCCTGAGACAAATGAAAGAGGCAAGGTGCACTGTAAGATTATGGTAAGAGATACAGTGCATACATATCAGCCCAGCATTAAACACAAACAATCAAAAGCAACAGTGAGAGGGACACGGTTATGACAGAAACAAAAAAAAAACAGACACCACAACAACTGCACAATAACTCAGCATAAATGAAACCACAACACAGACAGTCTTGCTTTGAATGAACAAAGCAGACAATGGAAAGGAGGATACCACTGGTGAACAAACAAAACCACAGCTATCAGCAGAACTCAGTGCAGGTAATATTACAATTGGGAATGACTGGCAAACTGACAATAGGTTCATCTCATCCAAAGGACACACTCAGGAGTACAGTACCCCCCTTCCTTATGCTGCACAGTAGTCTCAGCAACCAATCTACCTATGGTAAGAAGAGAACACACAACCTTCTGATACCTGCTTCACCACTGACACTGAACAACACAGTTTTGAAACTCTGTGACTGACACTGGCACACTGCAATCCTCAGTGATCGACCAAAATAAATAAATAAATAAGAGTAAAGCATTCCTGGTGGTTGGTGATGAGTTTTAAGGCACTTGCCTGCCCTTAATTATTAAGGCTCAGGGTTTGACTCTGAGCAGAGTCAGGTAACTAGACAGTGCAACTTACTGGAACATTTCACTGACACACTCATACATGCAGACACACACACATCTGCACTCACCCACCCTCTGTCTGTGCAGTCTGTGCGGCTCTGAATTCTGTTTAACATACCCATTCCTGTTCTGTATATCCATCATGCAGGTTTAGATGTTGCCAGCTTCTAAATTTCATATATTTAATGACATTAGGATGTCATCCTAATAAGAACATTTTTGGGTGTGGCTCTTGAAAAGGAAGATCTCTCACAAGGTCCTAATACATGCTGTGTTTATGTATCCCACGAGTTTTTTTTTTTAATTTCCCAAATATTTTTATTTATTCATTTTTTTATAACAAAGATGGGGCTTCACTGTCAACATGGGCCCTAGGCAGCTGCCTATGACACCTAATGCTGGATCTGGCTCTAGGATCAGAAGCTAACAAGATGGTAGAGGAGATTTTAACCAGCAACACAACATCTCATGCAACTCTTTTGAATGAGTGTCATCTGAAAGTGATGAAAGAAGGTAAATTAATATGCAGCTTCAGTCATATTTCAGTTGTAGCAATTACCACAGGATTGTGAATAAAAAAGAGGCTTCATTAAGGTTTGATTTGTTAACTTTTCTGATATGCAATTTTTAGGCCTTGTTGTATTGAGTCAGTATATAGCATGGAATTAATGGTAGCAAATGCATTTGTTCGATTGAAGAGGTTTAACTCTTTCTCATCTGGTTAAACTATAAGGGTATTCATAATAATAGCACTCAGCAAGTAGCTGGTAGAGAGAAATAATAGTGAGCAATGGGAGGGAACTTCCTGGAAATCAGAGAAACTTCTTAAGCATTTTTATTAAACTGTGTAATTAATCAAATAAACATGATAGTAGAAACGTATTATTGTATGTAAAGTTGCTGAAAAAGAAACAGACAAATCAAAAGAACCAACAGAAGAAGAATGGATTAAGTAAAAAAATGATGGTAGAAGGAGGAAGGAATGTGTGGATTTTTCCAGTAAACTGTGCTTCTAGTAAGTGGAAATGTTGAGATTGTAGTAAGACAGAGTAAAAAAAGAGGCATTTGAGTATCAAGCCAAGAAAGATTGTGATTAAATATAAAAATGTGTGCATATGATACGGCAGAGAGCAGGGACACAGATTTGCTAGAGAATGAAGTCCGTAGTTCAGAAAGAAAAAGAGACCAGCTACTGGAAAGGAACATTTGAGGGAATGCAGGAGGCACACTTGAATGAATGAAGGAGTGACAGAGTAGAATTATTAGACTGTTTAATGTTATATGTCACTTAAGATTGTCACAGCTGTTAGTAGTATGAGGAACAAAGATAAAAGAGGCTGCTTGGCCGTAAATGCCAGAAAGCACAAGCAATGAATAAACAGTGGGTGGAATTGAATAAACCCTACACCGAGCAATTCTCCATGTAAGAATAATGTTGCAGCCCAAACACAGAACATGGCTGCTGAGCAGTCCAGGAAACAGGGCTGAAGGGCATGCATGAACGTGCAGACACGGAGGTATCTGCAGAATGGAAATCACCTCATAAGCTGGTGAAAACCATACAAGTGAGGTTGATTTGTGATTCAGCAAGCAGAAAGGCACCTGTGCAGCTGCCGTGTCAGTGTATGAAGTGTACAGGACAGTAAAAGTTAAACACGGGCTGATAAAGCCCCAACAAAGGTGGACAGTACACAGTAGGCATGCAAATGGCCAAGGCTATGGCCAGTAATTCCAAAAAGCAATGCAATGTAATAAAATTATAATTTTTTTTTCAATATATATCATGTTTAAGCAGCATACAGCGATGCACAAACATGCCGTTATGCAAATAAATAAATAAATAAATAAATAAAACTTAATAAAATGAAAATTAGACACTTGCAAAAGCATTGCATTACAATACCCAGCAGGCAGAGTCATACAATGGCAGGTTACAGTGTTTGATAAGGAGACAGATCCTGGTGTAGTACAGTATCCTGGATATACGCAATTAGGTGTATGTAAATGAGCCAGGGTTATTGAATAGCAAAAAAGGCCAATGTGTCCACAGGTACAAACCATGGTAGGGTGAGAACAGTGTTGGTGTAGACAGAACAGGTAGCTGATATCACAAGGGGGTGTCTCACTCTATGTTAAAGTAGACTGGAGCTTATAGGTGCCTGTTTGAGCTCAGATAAACACAGCTAAGAAGGGGAGTGTGTCTGATGCTGCTGAACGTGTTTTAGCTAGTTTAAGAAAAGCTAAGCATGACCGTTATTGTGGGAGGGTCAAAACTGCTGAGCCCTGTTTACACTAGTGCTGTGGGTTTGGGCAGTGTGCTGCACTGCTTAGCAGTAAAAGGAATCAGAAAAAAAGTAAAAAAAAAAATTTCCTGGGAAAGCCAATCAGGTAGAAATGACTGATAAGTCCTGTTCAACAGACACTGACCCATTCAAACCCCTAATGCTATACCTATCAGGTGGAATGTAGCATAATGAGCCAATTACACAGGCTACAACTGCAGCACACCACTATAAAGTATGCATAAACCCTATAATCTGATTTTCCCACATACTCTGCATCATTGGAGTACACACTTGGGAATTTTAACTGACAAAATGCTAGGAGTTGCTGCTGCTGTGCTACATCTATATGTGCTTGAGGCTGAGGTCAGTGAAGATGATGATGCTGACAATAGACCCAGACTGAGAAGACAATTGTTCAAGCACAGGGTGACCTTCCAGGGGCTACATGAGCTGGGGATTGTAGAGCGTTACAGGGTAGACAGGGACATACTACAAGAACTGACCGAGCTCTGTCGCCCTCAACTCAGACCCAGAGCTAACAAAGGGGAACCCATCCCAGTGGAAACAAAGGTATGTGTAGCCCTTAGAATATTAGCTACAGGTACTTTTCAAAGACCAACTGGGGATATAATGGGGGTCTCACAGGCATCTACATTTAGGGTACTTCACCATTTCCTGGATGCAATGCAAGCACAAGCCATGACCACATTTATTTACCCCGCACCCCTGAGGAGAGGGTCAGCAATATGCATCTCTTCCACTGTGTAGCACACTACCCTGAGGTACTGGGTGCCATAGACTGCACTCATGTGCACATCAAAGCACCACCAGGTGAAGAGGCTAGGGTCTACATCAACCGCAAGGGGTATCACTCCATCAACTCCATCAACTGCCAGGTCATGTGCAATGCCCAGGGCATTATCACGAATGTGTGCTGGCAGCCCTGGCAGCTATTATGACTTCCACATCTGGCACTCCTCACAGCTGTACCAGATGCTTGCTAGGGGGGATCCCATACAGCCATCTAGTGGTGGATGCTGGCTATGCACTAGAACCGTGGATGATGACACCCATCAGAAATGCACACACACCTACTGAAGAACACCATAATGAGGTACATGCACAAACTAGGAACATCATAGAGCATGTGCCTCGGCTACTCAAGTCATGGTTCTGCTACCTTGATATATCCTATGGAGCCCTGCAGTTCTCTCTAGTCATGTGTGCACACATGTTCACAGTAAGTGCCATGCTACATAATATTATCCTGCAGAAACAGTTGCAGCAGGAGCATCACAGGAAAGGGAAACACAGTCCTTCCACCAGTCCCAAGGTCCCAACAGCCACAGGTGGACTCACAGCAGGAACCCCCTGAGTATATCCCTATAGGCAGATGTGGGCATGCCCAGTATGCCCTAGCCTTGGCAAAGAGTTAATGCATAGCACATCCAATGACAACTTAGAGACCTAGGGACTGACACCTCACTCCGACTCACATACATAGTAAAAAGGATGCCAGCCACACCATACAACCTGTACCTTACCATGTACTGGCTGTGTATGGCATGCATCAGACAGAGACAACCCTGAAGTACTGTTATCTCAACTGCTGATGGCACAAGTTAAGTCACTCTTCTTTACAAGAAATTAATGTTGTAGTAGACTGTGTCAGCATATGTATGGATCTGCCACATGTATGCAAGGGAATAGAGTGGGCTACCAGGACAGCTGCAGAAAACTGACAGCTGTGTGGGACACCAGGAACTCTCCGTCCAATACTGGCCAACCCTTAATAACCAGTAGGCCCCAAGCCAGCAAAAACCAATGCACTATATGAGGGAATGACATACAGTGGGGTCACAGGACAGATACCTCACTGTCAATGCTAGAGTCCCCTACCCTGAACACTCTTGTAGGCCCCAAGCCAGCAAAAGCCAATGCACTATGTAAGGGAATGAGATACAGCAGGGTCACAGGACTGATTCCTGACTGTTAATGCTAGAGTCCCCTACCCCCAACACACTTGTGTCCCCATACAACTGCAGTCACTGTATGTTTGCAAGGTAATAGCAGCACACCACACAGTCCCTGGGCTGTCCCAATCAACCTGGTGACATGTACCATTTCCCCAATATGCTGGAGTCAAAGTGCTATGTTCGTCTGTGGTTGATAGTGTCAGGAAGTAAACTGCACTGTCTAGTGGCTGTTGTGGCTTAGTGGGTAAGTGTATTACCATTGTTAATGGGGTACATGGTTCGAGACTGGCTGCACCTACTGTTTTGCATGTGAGCTACAGCTATGGTAGGAGTTCAACAGACTATCCATATGTCAGTATTTCTTAATGCAAGAAAGCTGGACAAAGACAAACACAATGAAGGAACAGGGGGACCATGGATATGGACAGTGTACAGTCCTTAGTAACCTAGACCGTGGCTATTAGAACAGCAGGTTGTAACAAATCAGTGTAGCAGCAGGATATAATGGCTGTCATGTAACTGAGTCAGTACTTACAACAAGTCAGTGAGCACCATCCATACCCCACAAATGTATAGAGTTTAACAGAATGTCCACATTTATGGCTCATATATCTGTTCTGCTTTTTATAACATTTGCAGTTTTCCTGGCAAACTATTGGCAAATGACTAAAGGTTGCTGTGAGCAACTAATAACAGACAGGTGAGATGCAGGCTTCATATCCATTGGAAAATTCATGGTAATATAAAACCATTCCACCAATTGTCTAGGTTTGAAAAAGCAATATTAAAATCCTGCCCCCATGTTTGGGCCTATGTCCCACTGTTTTATATATATATATATATATATATATATATATATATATATATATATATATATATATATATATATGGCCCTGACCACATTAATGACTGTAAGAGTATGAGTGGTTTGGCCAACATGCATCCTTATAATAACAGTACAAGACAAAACATCTGAGGAGCAGAGCAGATGAATGGGGCACTATGCTGGACAACCTGCAAAACAGGTACAGTCAGAGATGTGAAGTCTGTAACTGCTTGTGTGGTGTTACATCTCTTACACCTGAATCTGCCAATAAGTAAAGTAAACAGAATTATACTACTCAACTGGCAAGACATAATGGAGAATGAAAGACACAGTTTGTATATTTAGTTATTGAACAAGTTTAAAGGAATGTAAGGGGCGGGCCGTGGCAATTGCAATTGGAAGAATGTGAGCTTTATTGGCAGATTCAGTTGAATGCCTATGCATACCCCAGATTGAATGATCAATCTTCATTAAAATGTGTTTTAAAATTAAGAGCCTTAGAAAGATAACCTGCAACATGAACTTTGGTTATATAATTAGTGTGCAGTTGGTATATATAATATGTATATATTTTAAAATATAGGTTTTAGAAAAAAATTATTAAGTTTCATATAATAAAATATATTTGTAGTTATTTAGTTAGAATTAATGGTTGGAAGTGAAGGTTTTTATTATGTTTTTGATTTATTGTTTTTTAGTATGTTACCCCTTTAAGTTAATTAATTAGGTTGTGATGTTACGACTTAATTATTATTAAAACTGCTAAACTGGTGTATTCTGTGTCTGATAAAGTTGATGTATTGTTTGTCAATGAAAGCACTAACATAAATTTCATTTTGTTGGAGATACTGCTGCCTTGGGTGTTTTTTATTAATGTCATCCACCCCAACAGCAGTGGTAGACACTATCCAAATGTATATGCTCTGTGGCACATGCGATAACTATGTAGCATAATAGTGTAAACAGCTAGATAGGTAGCGGTTCTAATCCCATAACGGCAACTCAGTCAGTGAGTGTGTGTGCGTGTGTGTGTCAATATATTCCCTTCTGGCTGTGTGTACTTCCTGCCTATGTATGTACAATGCCAGTACATTTTAAAGCCAGTGCCTGCCTGTGATACCTACCATTGGCCTACTTTACAGGGCCTGCTAATGTCATCAACCTTAGATGCACCATTAGACACTCTCCAAACTCATAATGTCTGTGGCGCATGTGATAACTATGTAGTACTATAGTATAAACAGACAGATAGGTAGGGATTCTAATCCGAACAATGGCAACTCAGTGAATGTGTGTAGCTATATCCCCCTGCAGTTGTGTGTATGTCTTGACTATGTGTGTGCAATACCAGTACATTTTAAGGCCTATTCCTCCATGTTTACCTCCCCATTGGATTACTTTACAGGGCCTGCTGCTGTAAAACATCTTAGATGCACTGTTAGACACTCTCCAAGCACATAAGCTCTGTGGAGCATGCGTTAAGTACGTAGCACTATAGTAGACACAACTAGATAGGTAGGGGTTCTAGTCTCACAACTGGCAACAATATCAGTGTATGTAGCTGTGCATGTGTGTCAGTGAGGCATACCCCCTGTAGCAGTGTAGTTGCCTTGTGTGTACAATGCTTATACCATTTTGAGGGCCTGTTAACCCCCTCTTTGGATCACTTTACAGGGCCTGTTCCTATCATTCACCTTAGATGCACCATTAGACACTTTACAGGCACATAAGCTCCATAGTGCATGCAATAAGTATAGTAGATGCAACTAGATAGGTAGGGGTTCTACTTTCACAACTGGCAACTCTGTGAATATATGTGTGAGTGAGACATATCCCCTGTAGCAATGTGGTTGCCTTGTGTGTGCAATGGTTAAACCATTTTGAGGGCATGTTAACCTCCCCATTGGAACACTTTACAGGGCCTGCTGCTGTCATTTACCTTAGATGCACTGTTAGACATTCTCCAAGCACATAAGCTCTGTGGCGCATGCGATATGTGTATAGTACTAGAGTGGGTTCTATTCTCAAAACAAGTATCTTTGTGAGTTTATGGATGTGTGAATGCGTATCCTCTAACAGCTGTGTTATGTTCACCATCATACCTCTTGCTCCCTTAAAGCAATCTGGAAAAAAACATACAGAAAATTGTGACAAAGGGCAAATAATAGGGGCAGTTTTAAATATTGCTCTTACAAACATAGAAAGTTGATAGCATAACAGGTTGTGTATTACCATGAATTTTCAGAAAGGGTATGAAGTCTGAAAATAAAAAATATCTGACATTATTGTCTAACTTCAGTCTTTAATGATTTGCCACTAATTTGCCGGAAAACCACACTGTTATGAAAAATGGACCAAAAATATGTGGCAAACATCAGGACATTCTGCAGAAATCTGTACAGGTGAGAGGTATGGCCACTACCTGTCCCACCCTGCAGGGTGCAGTCCATGTTTGGCCAGCTGTGACCTGTGAAAGCAATTCAAACAACACAGAGGTCCCAAGAGTGTAGGACAGCAAACATTTTCTCAAATTGTATAATAGTTGCATAAAGCAGTTATTGTACATCAGAAACACATTAATAGTATGGGAAATAGCATAAGCTATGAAAATGTGACAAAAATAAGCTGTCGTTCTGGAAGACCAAGAGAAGTCCTGTTCATTGGACTTGCTGCGGGTATGGTTTGTCATGCCAGCTCTAACGATACTACAATAAGTGTCTCACATTGCACATTTCATAATGTGGCAACCCTACCCTGTGTTGCCTATGTCTATGCAATATGTAGACATATGGAGGCCCTGTGAGTAGCTGCTGCCCCCAATGACCCACATGTATCTAGGCATGAATGCTAACTGCCAACACACATATTTGGAGGTAATGCCTAAGGCTGCGGTGACTGTAAGTTGTGTGCTCTCTGTCATTGACCCACCAACTGATGTTAGTACACTGCAACAGGGTCTTACATCAGGTATGGAATGGTGGCAAGGTTCTGACCTCAATCTAAATGCAGAAAACAGTACCATCATGCCATACAGAAAAGACATGGCCACACTATTTCCCACATCAATGGCAACCCCATAATCTCACAACCTGTGTGGAGAGACCTGGGTACTCAGGTTGATAACACTGCTACATTCAGCTATCAAGAAGCATCAGTGGTCAGAAAAGCCTTGTACGTGGTTAGCCACATAGGTAAGTGGAGTGCGTCCAGATAAAAGGTAAACATTACCTCTGTATAGTCCTCAGTAAGTACAACAATAATGTAGTACCATGGGCCCATTTAGTATGTACCTATCCAAACACCTGCATAAACAGGAAAGGTCATAGTAATGACCACAAAAGGAATTCATTGCCTCCAATATCTAATCCATGCACTCAGCCTTGAATCAGTAGTGCTCCACTTGGTATTGGATAGGTTGTCCACAGCTGGGCTGTGGCATGCCTAGATGACAATGTTGTGCCCAGCCCTTCCACAGCTGGCCCATATATGTGAGACTAACTCTTCATGCATTTCCAGCATTACAGGCCTGCATCTGATATGCAACATCAATAAAACCTGATAGAGACAGGTTTGTCTCCTAGAGGCTGCTCTGTCTCAGGAATGCAGTTCCCAGACATGTCAGAGTATCATGCAGACTCTCATCAAGTGCAGCCATGATGAGTGGATGGGGAACCACAAATCCATCCCAGGGGTTGCACATGTGTCCCTCAATGACAGGGGCAACAGGTTCTGATCAATGATTCTGTCGGTGATAAAGTAATGGCTAGGCTTGTAAGGGATGCTGGAGCATTACTCTACTAACCTTCTATGATCCTATGAACCTGTGATCTTACATAAATCCCAGGTGACATGTATCAGGAGTAGCATGCTGTGTCAAGGGGTATGCGTGCAAGATTATGCTATCTTCCCCCATCGTCCCACACACACACACACACACACACACACACACACACGCACACACACTGTTCTACACATACACACCTAGGTAACCATGCACATATACAGCCATACCTGATAATGTCACATTTCTGCATTGCCACTATGCCATCCTGAACTACTGTATTGGCAGCAGATCCCTACAGTGTAGACAGACACCTGGAACAGAAACAGAATAAGGTCTGGGAGACAACAGTCAATCAGCAATACTAACAGCAATGCAGCATCATGGCACAAAGATACATGCACTTTGATGTGTTCGCATGACAATTGCCAGCAGACAGCACCTTACAGGGCATAACACTACTGAACTACAAACTGCCATTAAGTGTACTATATTCACTCTGTGCATCAGGCACTTATTAGCATGTCCATGCACCGATGGTATGGATGACAGGGATGTAGCACAGGTATCATCAAATGCAAGGGTGTGGTGTGGGACTGCCAAAGACCTAGGCTGTGCCACACAGTTGACATCATGTTTGTGTGTCTGGAGGGATGCTGGTCAGCTGGGCCATGAAGAGGAGCTGTGTGTGTCTGGTGGTGACCTGCATGTGACAGTGATGTATGAGTGTGTGCATGTACACAGTCAATCCATGTGCCAGCCCTACACAAGGGCATGTTGGACAGCTGTGGACCGGACATGTCAGAATATACAGTTCACCATCTCTAGCCATGAACACAGGAACTCGTTCCACCAAGAATGGCACTGGCACCACTGTGCCCAGGGCCAGATGCAGTACTACTTGCTGATGGTGACCGGTGTCTGCTGAGTCTGTGTCCCTCACAGGACCACCCAGGACCACGTGCCCATGGCTGGCCATGTTGTGATGTGGACAGCACCCTCCATTCGGTAGTGCTGGAGGTACTGCCACTACGGGAGTGTGACTCAGCAAAGCCATGTGGGCTTTCAGCTGATGATTTTGCAGCCTAACATCCACTTGTCTAACACCCTACTCCCACCACATTTTCAAGCACAGACATTGCACGGTTAAGGGCTGACACCATCTCACCCCACAGTCTATCCACTACATCAGTGAAATGATATAACACATCACCAGTGCCACGAATGGAGTCATGCATGCCAGGCAGTGTGGCATCCATGACCCTGAGCATCAATCTGATGTGCCATTCACAATGTGCCTGTGTCTCCATGATGGACTGAAACATGCATCAGGTGACACCTCTGACAGGTGCTGGATGGGTAGCAGTCCTCCTTTGAGCAGCACCCCTGTCAATCTGCCTGTGTGGGACCTCTCCATATCTGTAGCTATGGCTAGTTTCTACAGTCACAGTTGCCATAGTCGCTACACTCCTGTTTGATGCCACCATCTTCTGACTGTCCAATATCTGTGGCAGCTGAGGACTGGGTATGTGTGGGCATACTGACTGTGTGCAGGGACATTGGGGGAGGAAGTGGGATGCCAACCAATGGTTCAGACTCAGCCCCCAACAACCCCAACTGTGCCTCATTATGGCCACCATCATCATCAGAGTCCATTGAAACACTGACATCAGGTTGTGAGGGGGACACACTCCAACCCCCATGGTCACCTGTGAGGGGACGACAACATGACTACATTAATTCCTTCACTATAATGTTTGCTTATCCACACACACACACACATACACACACACACACACACACACACACACACACACACACACACACACACACACACACACACACACACACAGGTGAGGTGCCACAAATGCATTATTCAGACCACACCTTATGACTGATGCCATGCAGAACACACAAGCAGACCACAACAGACACACGCAAGACAGGCCCTTAACACAATCCTGTACAGCTATGTCCAGTTAATGTTCCTAGTACTATACACCTGTGAGATAAGTGACATGTCAGTGTATCAGATGGACCTTCACCTACAACACAGTGCACCCATTTCCACAATAGTAATGCACCCCTTTATAGCAGACTGCCTACACCTTTACAAAAATATGTGCTAATATGTTACAGCACCTGCAGATATGCTACTCTGATTACTGATGTAATGCACTGCAGTGCACCCGTCCAAAGTGAACATACACATACTGCAATATAGCTAAGCTTAACAGCTGTGTCCACAGCAAACTGGCAGCCCTTAACATGCCTAAGGTATAGATGAATCATAAGAAAACATTTCCACACTCACTGGCAACAGGAGGATGGACCCCTGTCACACTAGAGGTACCTATGGATTTGTTGGGGAGAGGAGTTGTCAGCAGACACAAATGTGGCACTGGTACAGGATAATATGCTCAGATATTAACATGTACAACACAAATTGTGATACTACTTAAATTGCTGACATTCACAATATGTGTGCACACGTGCATTACAACCCCCCCATAAATGCAGATTGACCTGATATATGTGTACAGGTATGTGGAGGCTACCACTATGAATGCTACAGTATTGATGTGATGACAATTGGAGACTTACTTGGATACTCCTCGGCTGTGGAAGGTGTGCCACCCACATCCATGACATATGGTGTGATCGATACTTGTGAGCTGGTGACTGAGCTCATGTTTGGCAGGAACTCATCTATTCAAGAGTGGTTGTTGTGCAGCAGGCCCTCCGCCGGTGCCAACATGGTCCCTGGCCTCAGCTGTGACCCTTTGCCGTGCATGATGTATCATATCAGTGACACAGTATCAGACCTACTCACAGCTCTTGTGGTGGTGGCCTACATGATTAAATGATACCACAAGGTCTGCCCACAGTGCAGCATGTTCTTGCTAGTTATGGTGGCTCCTTGTCAACAGGATCTGGTGATGGAGTCTTAGGGCATCAGTTGTGGTGTCAGTCTCTGCTTCTGAGAAAGGTGGAATCCTACGGTGAGACATCCCTCCTGAAAGACATGAAGAGGGGAACACATCACACAACCACTTACATTGCTCACCATTATGTACACACCTTGCATATCCACATTTACCAACACTGTCCACCATTAACTCCCACATCATACCCCACCATCTATCACCACAGTATGTATGTGGCTATCAGCAACATAGTGGCAATACATCATGCATTGCCCTCCTGATCTTGATGTTTCCTTCTACTTGCTGCATGCACTATAAGGTGTTCAAATGCATATTTTTGTCGGGGTCTATATCACATCAGTGAAAACCCCTTTACATGAATACAATTACGTTGAACCATATTGCGTGAAGTACTTAAACTTCGAATGTCCAAAACCGCAAATTCCAAAATGTCGATTTGTTTTGGTTGGCCCATCTGCTGTATAGCTCCGTAAGGTAAGTGTGCGATAGATAGGACTTTAGGGCTAGGATTTGGGTTAAGGTAAGTGCATAGATAGGTTATGTATGTAAGATTTAGTGTAGTGTTAGATGTAGGGTGTTTTTAAGTGTATGTATGTGTGTTATTTATTTTGTTTGGTTGTATATCTGTAGGGGAAGTTTGCCATAGTTACGGACCTTAGGGTTAGGGAAGGGTTAAGGATAGTGCATAGACAGTTGTGTATGTGGGGTTTAGTGTAGTGTTGGAAGTAGGGTTTTGTTAAATGTATGTATGTGGATTATTTATTTTATTTCGGTGTATGTCTGTAAGGTGTGGTTAGTGTATGTATGTGGCTTATTTATTTTGTTTGGGTAGGTACTAAGTAGCGAGTGGTAGAGTTGGCCGACTATGGCAGTTCGATATTTTATTTTTCACGGTTTAGTGCGTTTGGGATTTTCACGGTTCGAGGTATAGGGGTCGATGTATGGGTATTCGCGTGAAGGGGTTTTCGCTGAAGTGATATAGACCCTTTCTGTTGCACCTATTACTACTTGTTCATAGCCTGTCTGCATTGTATATAGTGGTGTTAGCCTCCTACTATTGAAGTAAGCATCTGGACTGTAAGCCCACCCCTTAAGTCTCCCTGGCCTTCCTCCCTCAGATTCTGGAATATATGTCTGGACAATGTCCTACAGTTCTCCCTGCCAGTCCAGTTGATATGGGCATCCTAGCACAGTGCAGCACCTGCCTCATGTACAGGGATGGACAACCATCTACAAACACCACCAAGGAACACACTGTGTGAGAGATGCTATGAAATTAGGAGCCTCCCTGTCAAGCCTGCATATCTGTCCCCATACAGGTTGGCAACATAATCAGTACACCTCACACACTACCCACACCTACACAACACACGCACACACACACACACACACACACACACACACACACACACACACACACACACACACACACACACACACACACACACACACACACACACACACATATGCAGAGATCCTCAACATACACATCCACAAACAAAGGAGACCTCTGAGACAAAGCCACACGTGAATGTCACAGCCCTACATAGCACATACCACACATAGCCACACACACCTGTGTACCACAGCCATGAAGGCATCACCACAAATCAAACATGTTACACATAGGAGACTCCATTGTGAGACACACTGATGTGCCTCTCACCAGGCTGTATATGTGGATGGTCAAAGTTACTTGTCTGTCAGGTGACAGAATCCACCATATCGCATATGCACTGCTGTCTCTCATCAACAGGTACTGTCATGAGTGTGTCACACTGCATGTTAGCATGCCTGACCTGAGATGTACCTCCCTTGACTAAATGCAGTGAGACATGAGTGAGCACACTGATTATGTGTCCCAGGCAGATATGTCCCTAGCCTTATGCAGCATTTAGCTGTTAGCCAGACTGATGTTGCAATAAAATCAGGAAATGATTCACCTAAACATGTGGCCTGTTATCTTGTGATATTCCAGAGGGTTACAGTACCTGACAGCCTGGGATGATATGGTCAACAGACCATGATGCTTTGCCAGAGATGGCCTCCATCTATCTTAACTGGCCTTCACATGTCTGGCAATGGTTCTCACCAGACTCATAGTGCCTTCATTAAGAAAATTGGTGAGGTTATCTCTACCAACATACAACTGTCAGTGCAGCAGACATTGAAGGCCATGCTGCTAACCGCTAGGAGTCTGCACATGACTCTGCCCTGCTTGCAAGCATTCTTAACTCTGTGTAATGCTGACATTTGTGCAGTCACAGACACATGGTTCAAAGCTGCAGACAGAACCCCAACCTTACCTTGTCAACCATCCTGTCATACAGTCAGACCACAAAGTGTGGGTGGTAATGCCATGAGACATGAGGTATCAGTATATATGAGAACACTGCAGGGGAAGTTCAACATTGCCAACACACCTATTCAAACCATAGCTAGCTACCGGCAATCACTGCAACCAGGAAGCCCATTCTGCCTATATGGACCTCATCAACCATAGTAGGATTTGGGTCTGTACCCTGATCCTGGGTTGCTTGAATGACCCAGACATACATTGGAACACATACCCATGCCAGCACACAAATGGCCAGAGAGCCATCAACACTGGAATTGCAAACACCTTGGTGCAGCTAGGGGCTACCCCCACATGAGGTGAAGGTGTGTTGGAGTTGAAATTACACAGAACGGGTTACCACTGCAGCATCTATACAGTATCATCCTCCATGGCAAAGCAACCATCATGCGATCATGTTTGCAGTCACCATATCCCACAATACCGCTCTAGCTAGGGTCAGACATACATACACCTCCAACATGGAATACAGATTCCTGTGAGGTGGTATACACAGTTTCACAGCCCCCAAGCACTCTGTAAGAACTGG
Source organism: Protopterus annectens (assembly GCF_019279795.1). NCBI lineage: Eukaryota > Metazoa > Chordata > Ceratodontiformes > Protopteridae > Protopterus > Protopterus annectens. The sequence continues at coordinate 1,616,341,643 of NC_056741.1, forward strand.
CACCAATATCCACACATACAAACAAATGCTATACCTGCATTTGTATAGATGCATGGAGTCAAGTATACCTGACAGGACTACGTCATCCTCTGTAAGGATAGATACACCTGTCTGGTAGACATCTGCAAGAAATAGTGTCTATAACAGGGATGACATACCACTGTCCAAGACAAAGTAGGAGCAGATGCCCATTTTGGAGCAATGTCTCCTTAGTATGAGCAAGTGAATGGGATCACTCCTGGAAACCTGCACAGCAAACACAGTGCTCACATTGTCAACATCCACTACAGACAATCATATCCCCTTCTGCACATATGTCTGAAATATCAGAGGAAGCACTTGAATCTGCTCACTTGAGGTGGACAAGGACACCATCTATGCCAGTGCTGTAGGTGTAGCATACTTGATGCCTGACAGAGTCAGTGTAGGCTTCGCCCCATCCCCCCATCAGTACATCAGGGCATTCCCAGTACCTTCTCCCTTCTCCTATATGTAGTGAACAGGTCACCACTGTCATGTGAAAGTCATGGTATACAGCTGCCATGGGAACCTATCACATCACATGATGCATCCTACATGACCCCAAGCATGACCTTTCAACACCATAAGGCACTGTATTCAAAGGAGGCCTGACTACTGCCTTTGTCCAGCCATGTGAAGGACAACCACTGTCACCCCTTTACACTAAGGTGGGAGTCCATCAGTGTGTCATGTTATACACCCATCAGCCTAACTAAGCTGATCTGCAAGGCCATAGCACAGTTTATAGTGAACTTCATTAGCAAGGACATTGGCGAACTCCACACACTCCATCAGGCAGAGTTAGGCTTTGTCAAGGAAGGGATCATGTCTGGTACACTCAGTTGACCTCTTTGGTACAGTCAACAAAGCCATTCAGGGGTGAGAGTGCACACTGCCTACCTTCACCTGGACAAAGACTTTGACAGTATAACCCTTTCAGCCATAACAGATGTATGCTCCCAAGTATGCATCACACCATATGTTAGCAGTGAGGTAGCATAGTGGTGCACTAACATGACCCACATAATCCACAAAGGAGAATCCACTTCATGCAGTTGACCCATAACTAGTGGTGCCACCTGGTGTTCTGTGTTTGGGCCTCAGTTATGTGTGGTGTACACTTCTGATGTGCAAGGCACAGCCATTGGGCTATGGGCTACCATGTTTGCAGACAACTGCATGCTGTGTGCTGTCACTGGATTACCTAGTGATGTGGACACCTGTCTAGGAGGGTCTCACAAAGACACAAGATGGGTGCCACAAACATGGCCTCAGGCTGCATACCAGGAAATGCAGTGTCAACCCCTTTGGGGAGACTGACGACCCCACATCTTATCACAGTACTAACAACATCCTAGGCACACAATCATTAGTGAGTGATCTGTGCACACAGGTTGATGGCAACATGACAGTTCACTACCATGTTGATTCCATTGTAAGGTACACCTTCTACATGACCCACCTCATACATAAGGGTATGTCATCCAGGGACATGGGGTCATAACATCCCTGTATTTCTCCCAGTAAGGCCCATTATTGAGTATAACGTCCTGTTCATTATTCACCTCACACAGTACATGCAGCAACTGGAGACATCACAGAGGTTCCCCACCAGGGAATACCAGGGCCTCAAACATTGACCTCTGCCTGGCATACAAGGCAATCAAAGACTCCACTTTGTTGGGACTGCTGCACAACTGCAAATGAAGCTCTACTCTACTAACTCCCACACATGCCCTCAACCTGGTGTGTGACATCAACTGGATTTGTTGGTGGCTCAGATGTGTGTCCCACACACTCACCCTATTGTTGGATTGGCACCCTTTCCACATCAGACAGGGTAGCTATTTACACCTTTGGAAGCGGAACCTGGATAACTGGATGGTTAACAGCACATACACCCTTGGGATACCACCTGTGTCCCTGCTGTACTACGGCATCAGGTGCTGCCTTGCATGCACATGGGCTAACATCTGGGCCAGGCTTATAGGGGCTCAGGGCTCATAGCCTAGTAACCTCATATGATCCTAGGTATACCAGTTATAGCCTGTGTGCTGTGACAGTCTGTGTTATTATGTGTCCACATCCATCACTTCCATCTACTGTGGTGTGTCCCCTATGGGCAACGTTACAGTACCATGTCATACAGCCACTATCCAACAAATATGTGAGTGGCACTACAAGTGTATGTGGACATTCCAGCAACATGTGTGCTACACAATACCTGAGAGCAGTACAAATGTGTTGTAGGGTTTCCTTCTGGTACGTGTCCAACATCTTCAGTACACAGATGTTGCGGAATGTGTACATGTGCCTGATATATGTGGACCCCTGTCAGACAAATGTGGATGTCTGGAAACCAGTTAGACAATATGTAATGTTTACACCCAGATTGTGGGGAATGTGTCTGTGACATGGCAGACACCTCAGAACACAATAATAGTACATTAATATCTGGTACTGTATTCATTCATTTACATTGTATGCTCAATATGTACATAGTGCTGCTGAGGTGAGTCTGTGTTCCCCCCACTACTGCTGCCTATAACCTGATGTCCTGCTGCAGTGGGTCCCAGGTATGCTAGCCATATCTGTCAGGCAATGAGATACAGGTGTGGAGTACACAGTGACCTAGCCAAAGTACGTCATGAACAGTCAGGGACACCTGGACCATGGTTGAAGTATGCCTGTATGACATTTACAGACTGCGGAGGGGCTCACTGACAGTGCATGATGTGATATGACAGCTGTATGCCTCAGTAGTTACTGTCACTATTGTACAAAAGACAACAACATTAGCATTATCACATGAGCTGACCATTGCTGGGGGGACTCAGGGGCCAGAGCTGTGAACTATGTCACTCCAGACAGAGCCAGAAGGGAAGACTGTAGGTGCTTGACAGCTGACTAACAGCAACATGTCATTCCAAGATATGTTGTTGAGACCTACTGTTGGAATTTCTATTTCCCATGACTGCAGCATCCCATTTGCATTCCATTACATGGGGAATTCTATGACATACCTGGTATAGTGCTGCACTCCTTTGTGAGCAGAAAGCTAGTGTTAGTTTTCCTAGGAAAGCACAGTCTGTCTTCATGAAGAAAGTCAAAGGCCTGTTTACCATAAACAACAGCTTGCCTTTTGCAGTTAATGATCATGAACAGGTGATTGCCTGTGCACCAATCTGTGACTCACACTTGCTAATAGCATCCAGAACAGCTGGGTTGCATTTTCATTAGCCAATGGCATGGCAACACAGTGCTATAATTAAGGCCTTCATGTAGGCCTTGGACCTTTTCCTGGCCTGTGAGGAGGATATTATCGAGGTGTGGGAGCTACAGCATCACAGAGGGTAGATAGAAATGCTGTCCACTGTTTGGATTGATGTGGTATGTCCACAGTTTTGCATGCTATGTTTGGCCATTGTTAACAGACTTTCTGATTCTGTGGCAGTTTACTGTTTAACAATGTGTATTGGGGTCAGTAAGGAGGCAGGCAGATGTGAGTATCATACATCATTTTGTCTGAATGTGCATGATGCTGCAGTTGATGCTGGCCTATCACCTGTGGATGTTTGCAGGTAGAGACTGTGACAGATGTCCCTGTCACCTGACAATTTCCCCCCAACCCTTTATATATGGGTGTTGTGTTGATGGCCTGTTCTAGGTATATGGGATGTATGTTAGGTCTTTAGCAGGTAGCCGGACATCCTGCTGCATGTGTAGCAGGCTGCAGCTGCTGCATTCTGGCCAGGAGTCATTCTGGGGATTGTGACCACATTGGGGGACAGCAAGCTATATATGTGAGTGAGGGAGCAGTGTCAGCTCTGTTGTGATAGCACAGCCAGGGTGAGGGTGCCCATAACAGTCCAGGTAAGGTATGTGCCTCTGGTACATACGTTACATAATAGTGCCATCCAGAGAGTGGTAGGCAGCATCAAGGACACATGTGTGACACATGTTCCACCCTATAGGCCTTTGACATGCTACTGTGGGTGGCAGTGACTGCTGTAGCAGCAACTAGTTCTGCTGGACATTGCAGGGCACAGTTATTTCTATGCTGTATTGACCATGTGGTTGTCATGCAACAGACTGGACTGTGGGCCAGGACTGTGCGTGTCCAGATAGCACACATGCTAGGTAAGTCACAGATCAAGCTACTGAGTCATTATTATGGCAAGTGTTGTTGCAAGACATATGTGCATGCAAACATAGGATTGGCATGAACATGTGTGATCGGATGGTTATGACATGTGACACTGACCTGTCTGTCCTGATTTTGTAACCTCAATCTGCAATGACTTGCCAGTACTTCAGCACACAGAACAGGTTTTATGACAAACCATGCCATAAGTAGGTGGCACAACTGTGGACATTCTGCAACAGTCTGTGCATTTGTCAGCTCTCCCTGATATTGTTGGCCTCATGTACCTCCAACAACATATATTTGGCTGTGTACTGGTAAGGTGTTTGCATCACAGGCCCAAGTACGCTGTCATTTATCCCATTATATGTATATGTATAAGTAGTGTGTCACTAGCAATCAGGATATCTTTGTAAAAACAACAGCTGTTTTTCACAGGTGAGTGGCCTAGTGGGCAAATGCACTCTTCTGTTGGTCAGAGGGTCCTGGGCTCAATTCTTAATAGGGATGCATATTTTTGCTGGTGTGACATCACTGTAATGCATGATATATTTATAGAAACAGCAATCATTCTCCAGAGCTGACCTGGCCTAGTGGGCTAATGCACTATGCTGTAGCTCAGAGGGAACTTGGTTAAAGACCTGGCAGGGGTGATTGTTTTATTGATGTGCATAACAGTGTCAGAATTAGATAAGGTGATTAAAGCAGTTTTAAGCGGGTTTGTGCGATGCGATGATGAGCAGCGCTTAGTCCTGCTTAATCCTGCACTATTTCCAAAAAATGAAAAGAAAAAAAGGTGATAGGAAAGTGATGAAATTGGAGCAAACAGGGGGAAAACAATATGAAAGGCAGGTAGGGATGTGCAAAGTGGGTTTAGGAAAGGACCATAGCTCTCCATTTCTTGCACAGCAGTAGCTGTGCATGTAGTGGACGATTTGGAATTTGGAGCCTCACGTCCCACAGGGAGGGGTGTGGGTGACATAACTTTGTTGATTAATTGCTGGGATGATTGATTGATGGCAGTGTACATGGGGGTGAATGGAGAGCTATGTATGGGGTGATTTTTTTTTTTTGAAAGACAGATGCCCATTTTTTTTTTTTTTTTTTTAAGGATAGAGTGGAATGTTGATGAAGGGATGCATGTATGTTTGGGGAGGTAAGTTGGGTAGGAGACATTGCGTTTGCAGACAGACAGGACAGTGGACAGGGGGGATGTATGACACATGATGGGGGTAAACACTTTGGATGGACAGGGTGTTTGGGAATCAGAGGACCAAGTGCCCCCAGTTGGCAACAGTGCAACTGAGCTCCCCACCCATGGGCAGTCACCACTGGTCCTTCACAGCCCCAAAGGTGGATGTGCTGGGGGTTGGGCACCAAGGCCTGCCTTCCCCTCCAGGTTTGCCAGTCTCCCCTTGATCTGGAACAGTTGATCATCCAAATCGTACTGGATACCCCTGTGCACTATCCATGGGAACTGATTTCGGGAGACAACATCCTCTCTGTGGCCCTGCCCAGGGGGGATGGGTCCCATCCCCTGAGTAAGTTCCACCCATGCATGGTGCAGGACCAATGGAGGAGATAGCTCCAGGTTGGGTCCCGGATGTGCTGGGACCCAGTGCCATGGCCAGATGAGGTGGAATAGGCGAATCCACTGGAACTAGCCTACCCAATCATGTTATGGTGTTGAGGTTTGTCAAAGTGTATTGGTTAGTCATGAACAGAACATTTCAATGTTAGTTATAATAGCATGCATGGGTGTTCCAATAAACCCAGAACAATAGAATTTCATAGCATACAGAACACAGACATAAATGGAATAACAATCATTATTGTAACAGTATGCCAGTAGCAGCTACAGCAAAAGGCAACAGCATTGGTTTTTCAACAAGGTATGTTAATATGCAACCATTGCAATATATAATCAATAATACAACACAAGGCCCAACATTAGGTTTTGAGAACATATGTGAAAATGGAACCATACTCATAGTATAAAAATAATAATTTCTGATGGTAATAAGGGGTGGGGGGAGAGAAAGACATTCCATTACCAACTGTATAGGCTATATTTTTCACAACAATATTGCTTGATACTCTACAGGTCTGCCCTTACTTTATGTCTGCAAGTGCCCTATAGCTTCTGTAGCATGTGCATTCCTCTCAAGCTATCCAGATGGGATGGTATTGGCCAAGCTGTAACACCTACAGCTACATAACTACAGGGGACTATTACATGTCAAGGGAACATATATGACTACTAAGTTGTACTCTGCATTGATGTTGTATGAGTGTGCTACTGGCATACTTCAAAAGGGTTTATATCTGTGTCCAAGGTTTTTGGCAACAATTATCACTATCCATGTGTAGCGTGACACTTGGGAGACATGTATCATGCAAAGTGCATAGAGTTTACACTTATCCTGCCATCATTGGCAGGCATGGGGTTACACTATCAGCAGACATTCACAGACACACCACACATACAGCTGTACCAACAACAGACCATTAATTTGTCTTATTAACTTGGAATAGTACTGTACTTAGTGTCATTTTATTTAATAGAGTCTTATCACCTTGCTAAGAAATGCTGTTTACGCACTAATACATCTGAACACAAACATTAGTATACCCTTCATACCGCTACTACAGACATTTATTTACCTGCAAGTCCTGTGGGGAGAATATCTGTTAACAATACATAACTGTTTCTATAAATAATCAGTTCTACTTGTCTGTTACTATAAGTATATCTTTACACCTGTCCATGGATTCAAACCCCAGTGTGTGTGTGTGTGAGAGTGTGTGTGTGTGTGTGTGTGTGTGTGTGTGTGTGTGTGTGGCAAAATGAACAACATCGATACTGCTTATCCCACTGAGCTACTGGGCCACTGCTGTGTGTTGATTGAGTGAAATGCACCTAAAGCTCACCTGCTGACAAAGTGTGACCTGGAAATATAGGTAGAGTGTCATAAAAGACTACAGTGATAGTTGAACATACATGCATGAGATTCATGCATGACAGAGATAGTAGGTGAACTGCATATTAATACATGAATGCAGGTGTACACAAATAACCCCTAGTGGATGGGAATATATGTGATCTGTACAGATCATATTGGGGTGCTGAGTTGCCTACCTGACCTATATACATTTGCAGATGGTATATTTGCAGTCTACAGTTATTACACTTTCATACTTGCCTACATCAGCATACCTACATTCAGGGATGCATAATTATGAAATGCAAAGGTTAACATAAGACAATCCTTGGAGAAACACACTATAATACCTTACACAGTACTGCTCTAGGTTCAGATCTTAGTGCAGAACAAATATCATATTGCATTATATCATGTACTACAGCTCCACATCTACACTTTAGCCTGACAGTTATTTATTGGATAACCTTCCATCACTTCATGGTGTTACACCCATGTTTACTTTACAAAACCTGTAATATTTATTTCTTGAACAACAGCTCAGAATACACACAACAATTGGTAGAACACAGATTTATTGAGGGTGAGATGACACAGTGATTGGTATACAGCTGATAATCTTTATTGTTCTACACTTTAAATAATGCAGGTGTTGGAAGACATCTGTTATTACACAATCTATGCAGTCCTACCTTTATTTCTTCACAATTCTGACTGCTGTTGTACTGTATTTCCTGTAGATTAGGAATGCAGTTAATTTATTCCCTTCACATTTTCAATGCGGGTCTACTTTATTACCAGAACATGTATTATTAATACTGTATACACATGTTATTCCAAACATTTTTAATGCTGTATTAACTTTCTTTCTGTAAAAGTATCATGTTTTATGCTTAAATCTATATTGAACTGTACCTGGCAATACTCACTTATATCAGTCCAGGTCTATGTACACATTCATTGCAATACACTCACAACAGACTATACCTATTGGCAATTACTACTGTACTCTTTCTTAATTAGATTACTATCTATTGCAAGATATATCTGTGCTCACCACACTTTTGGTACATCCTGGCCAGGCTCCCTGCATGGGTCTCCAGGCTGTGAGCCCTCTCCTTTGCAGCTGTGGGGAGAAAACACACCATTATGCATACCTGTCTATCAGATATTCATACTAGAATTTGGGAAATCAATGGCTCTTATACTAACAAACTTCTGGGGCATTGCATTCCAGAGTGTCTTGGACCCATTGGGCCAAGAGCTCCCCCTTCCTTTGCTTCAGGGCATCATAATGATGATGCACCTGCTCACCAGTGCAAGGGATTCCAGTTGCAGTGGTGAGGTCATGTGCCAGATGATTCCAGGCCTCTGACTTTTACATTCAGAGCCCTAGCACTGGCCCTGGAGCAGCCGGTTACCATGGTCTTTGACAAGCAACCCAACCATGACCCTGGACTCCAAAATGCCCCAGTGCTGTGCCTGGAAGCTCGCACTGTCTCCATCTTCAGCCATAGTTCCTGCAGTAATTAAACTCCAACAGATTCTGGCTGTATTCTTGCCTGTTCAGCTTAAATAAGGCTGCTTTCCCACCCTTTGCCACCATTGGACCATTTTTAAAAATGCTAAGTGAGGCTTAGCACTGCACAAACCTGCAAAGCTTAGTTGAGCAGTGCTTAAACTGGCAAATGCTTAGCAATGTTTAGCAGTGCACAAACCTGCTTAGCTGAGCTGAGGACTACTTAAACTGGCATTGCTAAGCAGTGCCCAAAGTAGCTAAGCAGAGGTGCGTGTTGCTAAATACTGCTAAAACAGGTCCTGTTTAAGCATTGCTTGGCTTGGCAGTGCTTAGCTAAGGGCAAACCAGGTTTTTAAATAATAAATAGAAAATATATTGACATTAATTGCTCATTAATGATGCTTTATTATTATGTATATGTATTTTACTTTACATGACCTAACCCTATGCATTTTAATTATATTATCTTGGGGTGTGACTGTAATGTATTGGACACTTGTGTGTAACTGGAGCTTTTCTCCTTGTATCTCCACTGAAAATGGGCTTCTTGACCAGCTGGCCTAACCTGGTTAACAAATATCAATAACTACATCAATAAAAAATGTTATATATATATATATATATAGATTTAAAAGCTGAATGGCCTGTCTGGGTATTCAAACCATGTACCAACTGCAACAATGGCATGGCTCTAACCATGCAACTAATGTGAATATAAAGATTTCAGCTATATATTTTTAAATAGCTTTCAGTTACGTTTAAGCACTACTGAGCAATGTGCTGCTCCACTCAAACCTGCTCAGTTATGCTTAAACTTTACCTTTTCCATTAAAATTGAAAGGATCTGGTTTCTATTTTTAGATGTCTGGCACATGTTCATTGCTAAGCACCCCACAAACACAAGGAAAAAAAATAAAAGGGTAAATGACATGTTAACATTTATATTGCAGTGCCATCCAGCACTTTGACAGTACAGGGGGTGTATTACAGACACTTTAACATGCCCACTACAAACAAAAGAAAAACTGGACAAGTAAACACATTTAACATTTCTATTTCAGTGCCGTCTAGCACTTTGAAATTACAGGGGGTGTGTTACACATCTTTGAGCACCTGTAGTAACCCCTACAGTGATTCAGTAACTGTGTACATGGCTCTCCCTCAGTAGCGCTTCTTCATTAATATGCAAGGTGCGCTGCTGAGGGTGAGCTGCAGACACAGCCATGGTAAACTCTGTGTAGGGCTTGCAATATTCCAACACTGAGTTTATTAAGTCTGGGGTAGTGAGTAGTACTCAGTATGAAAGCAAAGGTGAGGAGGGGGCATTAAAGGAAACAAGTAGGAAGGGGTGTAAAAGAGAGTGTTAAGTAATTTGTGAAATCTAGGACTAAATATAGAATAACAGTATGGGCAAAAAAGATAAGAAAATAATGCTGCATCTCAAACTATGTCATGTGTTTTATTGTTAAAACTCTTGACTGTGTTCACTGATTAACTCACATACTGATCACAGGTGTATGAGACAGCCAATGCTAATGCTATGGTTCTAACAGACTAAACAGCGCTTAATGAGTTCCTATGCTGATTATGGGCAAATAAATTATCCCAAGTGGAAAAAAGCACTGAGATATAGCAGCAGTTCTAAATCATCAAGATCTAGAGAGAAATGGAAAGAAAGTTTTCGACATGCAGATAGACAATATGGTCTGGTTTATGGCCAGTGTAAAGTAAAAGGAATATGATCCATAGAACACACACATCCCATATTTGTTATCTTATGAATTACCACTCCATCCAAAATGGGTTTTCAGCCTTATGCCTGCTACTTCTGCAGTTGGTTATGGTTACTACATAACTTTGAATATGATTTATTGCACAAGTCATTAAATAATTGATTGTGTCAATATTTGTTTTGCATCAGTTAACTGGAAATATCTAGCTGACACTTTCCATTTTTAGTAGACTCCGGGGGAGAAGGGAATGATCTAATGGTGAAAAAAAGAGCATTAGTATATAGAACAACTTCATACAGGACATAGAAGAAGCACAGTATTAAAATTAAAATGTGCTGTACAATAGCTCTACAAATGATAAAACAAGTTTAGCGTAATGGAAAGTGTATTGAATAGGTTCTAATTTGATGCTTCTTGAAAGTTAAATTTCAGTGTGAATTCATGCTTCCATCCATTGGATGCTATTGAGTTGTACTCTACTCTTGTAGTGACTCTGAACAGCTGATGCTATCCACAGAGTTTAATAGGCAAATAGTAGAATGAAAGTAGATTGCAAGGTCTTTCTTCCATGTCACAAACACACACTGCACACACACCTACGAAGAACGTCAGTCACCACTCCATTCACCAAATGCATTTATGATGTGGAAGGAAAACAGAATTCCCAGAAAAAACCACTGGAACACAGGTATATGACAAGTGATGCTCTGTTGACATGTTAAACATTGATGTCTTTATGTCAATATTGTGTATGTCAACAAGCAACTATGCATGCACCAAAAATAAATAAATCAACATAAATAAAACATTGTTTTTTTAAAGGGGAGGCAAGCCCCCTGAACCTTCTCACACCCCTGTTATTTATATATACTAACTCTAGAATTGTACAAACACAGGGTTAGGACATATTCCCCAACCATGGGAATTATTTGATCTCACCAACCTGCTGTCCAGGTGTATATTTAATCATGAACAGTTGACCAAACATAAAACTTGACCAATGGGATGGAACCATATAAACATATATTTATATCTATATGTCTATCTCTATACACACACACACACACACATATATATATATATATATATATATATATATATATATATATATACATATAAATATATATATATACGTCTATGTCATTTTGTCAAAAACCCATTTCGCCGAAAATTCTGACATAGGGTCCACATCGCTGAAAACCCATTTTGCAGAAAATAGTACTGTATCTGCCCTTTTCCCCCACTGCAGTGCAATCACAGAGTGAGAATATTAAAGTAGGGGGGTGTGGAGGGCGTAGTCCCCCACCTAGGCAGGTTATAAACTACTTACTTATCCTTTTAATAGGCACTGCACAATATAAAACAAAACTAGACAACATTAAACTGTACTAGGTGGGAGGCTATGCCCCCCACACCCCCCTACTTTAATATTCTCACTCTGAGATCGCACTACTGTGGGGGAAAAGGGCAGATACACTGTCAGTACTATTTTCGGCGAAATGGATTTTCGGCGATTTGGACCCTATGTCAGTATTTTCGGCAAAATGACACTGATCCATATATATATATATATATATATATATATATATATATATATATATATATATATATATATACATGTGTGTGTGTGTGTGTGTGTGTGTGTGTGTGTGTGTGTGTGTGTGTGCGCGTATGTGTGTGTGTATATATATAGATAGCATATATATATATATATATATATATATATATATATATATATATATAGAGGGAGAGAGAGATAGATATTTATACAGATATATGCACACACACACACACACACACACACACACACACACACACACACACACACACACACACACACACACACACACACACACACACATATACACACACACACACACATATACACACACATATACACACACATACACACACACACACACACACACACACACACACACACACACACACACACACACACACACACTCAGTAACATTTGTATATATGCTCAACATATATGTGACATTTGTAGTACATGGCATAGAAAAAATAGCTTTGTTAAGCACCTACCAGACATAAGAAAAGCACATAAAATGTTATTAAGCACCTCTTACACTACAGTATAAAAGTAGCCAGACCTATCTAACACAGAACAGTGTTAAAAAGCTCTAACACTTTTATAAGCTGCTAGACAGCAGACTGCCAAACAAAAATGTGTGGCAAAGTGAAGTATCTTAGAGTATTTAAAGTAATTTGTTCAACAGGGCAACACTTCACTTTTACCCACTGTGCGACAGCTCTAATTAATTTATGACTTTCAAAACTTTAAAACCACTTTGTGCTCTTATGCATTTTCCTTTAACTGGTAATAGATGGAACAGATATGCTTCCATGCACTAGAAAGAGTTATGACCAAGTTTCTCCTTTCAAAATTCATATTATGTATTCGAAGCATGGATATCAAGGTTTACCACTTAAGCCTTGCTTTACTTTGCTCCACTCCTGTGGTGAATTTGTTTCACATCCATGTCTGAAACACAAAATAAGTTTGTTATGATCAGAAATTTGATCATAATACTCTGAATGGTAGCAATTTGCTGTCCTTGCAAAACAAAAGCTGTGTCTGGAATCAGCTTTTACATTTTCAGCTGAGATTTATTTACAAGGGTGAATATAAAAAAAAATAGCTTTTTTGGCAAACATTACTTTAAGTATCAGAATAGAAATCCTGTCACTTTAAATCAGTGCTCATAAGTTCTTTCCAAAGTTCACTTCAATATGGTCTCTTTCCAGTTAGGACTATTTTAACATTCCTTCATACTCCCTTCCTTCTGAAGAAAAAAGCTTATGTTTGACAAGTTGATCAGAAAATTCAAACACAAGCTTTTCTCTTCAGCTCATTTTCCAATACAGGTAGGAATAAGTCTACTAGCTTCTTCTTTGCATGATGATAGCTCCTACCCCTTTTCCATATAAAAATGATGTCTTTTACACTGCTTTAATCATTTACATGTAGCTCTCTGAAGTTTCCTGATCAGAACCCCCCTAGACCGAACAGGCAGGAATCTGACTCTATCAAGAAGCATTTGCTATAATATAGTACTATAGGCCACTGTACCATATTGGCTGTAAAGGAGAGTTGCCTTTCTTTGGTTTAACATAAATGTTTCTCTTTAACTCTGATAGAAAGAGTATATTCATTTTGTCTTGCAAATGAAACTAACACTCCATGAAATGATTTTCTGTCAAACAAGCAATAACTGTTTGGCATACAAAAAAACAAAACATTACATTGGCTACTAAGAGATGTGTGAAAAACATTGCCAGAAAACAGTGGACTTGGGATGGTAGGGAGACCTCAAGGGAAATGACAAGTTTTAGCTGAAAAGCCTACATATAACTGGTCATTATCGTGACTGGCTTATTTACTTCACAAGGTTAGTCATGGAGGAGCAGAAAAAAAAAATAAAAATGCAAATAGTACAGCCACTTAGGTATGACAGAAATTACTGCAAATTTACCTATAGGTTCATAGATTCATAGATTAGTACTAAGCTAACTGGCCTTGTGGGCCATTTTAAGCCTAGCCAGTTACCCCATGTGAGAATTGAATCCTGTACCTTGTGTCTGTAAGGTAAACGCCATAACCATTAAGCCAACCTCTCACCCTCCCATGATGTTTTGAATGTCTTCCATCCGACTTCATAGGTTCATAGGTTCATAGGTTGGTACTAGGCTATCAGCCCTAGGGCCTATAGAAGCCTAGCCATAACAATTCCCTGGCTATTTTTGTCAGCATTTTCTTTTAATGTTATTGCTATGATATAAACTTTGTGAGGGACTATAATGTGATTTAATGTTGCTATTCCATAAGCAATGTTATAAGAGTGGTATGACAATCATGCTATGCTAAGTTGATGGTACATTTCATAGAAAAGCTTGTACTGAAATTCAGCACAGAGAAAAATGGTATCTATTCAATATATCTGTAGCTCATGTGTTGTCCAGGGTGATCTACTGAAGTTTGCATATGAAATGGTTATCCTAGGTACCTTTTTATTATCTGCCATCACACTTGCATATTTTGTTTGTTTGTTTGTGTGTTCATTTGCACAATTATATATTTGCTTGTTTGTTAACTGGGTTGAAGGTTGGGCACTTGACCCTTTTCAGCCATGCTCTGAGTCAATTATACCGTTTACATACAGCACATAGTAAACTTGTTGCAAGACAGAGTATTAACAGACTGAGAGTAGGAGGATGATATATAGCAGTTTAGTAGTACAATATGGTTTTAGTAATTTAAAAGCCGACAGAAAAAAAAAGCAATCTTAGAGCTCCCTTAATTGCAGAGTGGATGAAGCAATTGCACTTACATAAAGAGGTGTTGAAATAGATTAGTACGGAAGGCAGAATAGCACAATGTACTCTAAATATATTATGGTAGATTGTTTGGAGTTGCTGGAGCAGTTTTTAGGTGTGCCCTTTTACTGATACAAGAGCAAAAGATGATATTAGAGACGTAATGACGTTTTGACTGTAAATTCTTAGTAGGTAAAAGGGAGTGCTTACTCTTAGAATTTTTCAGCTGAGTAATTTGTTGAGATTGAAAACAACTTAAGTTAACAGGATGGTGGTTGGTGAGTTATCACTAATTAGATTCCCTTTTGTGAGATCAGACAATTGTGTCCATGTTGATGGAGGAGCAGATAAAGGGATGAATATTTTCACTTTTGTCTGTAATGCTCTTGTGTTGTAGGCTTGATTAGATAAAATTAAAGAAGGGGCTTGCACATGTTTGGGGATCAGAAAACTAATGACTTTCCAAATAATTTTCTCACTGCAGATGTAAGATCTGGTAAGTAGAAAAATCTAATGTACTTTACCACTCTAATATCACTTGCCTGTACATGATATTTCAAAGAGAGTTAGATTATCCAGACCCCAAGGTATTTTTGTATATGGCTTTAGGTTATGGGGAAATTGTCTATAGGGACTATTTTCAGCTCTGCAGTACCTTTAACCTTCCAGGTGCTCTTGGTCATCATACTATTCTGCAGTCACTCACACAGGCACATAAAATCTTTCTCCAACTCCTGTTGTACTGTAAATGATGATTTCCTAGTTTAAAGTGTCAGTGGTGAAACAGGTAGCACACTTGCCTTTTTGCAGAAGGCTGTGTGTTCTATTCCCACACCAGGTAGATTGATTACTGACATTGCAGTGTAGAATAAGATAGTGCTGCACTCCTGAGTGTGCCATCCTATGGATGAGATTGTAAACTGAGGTCTCTTCTGGATGAGCTTGTGGTAGCTGAGGGTAGATGTAAAAGAACCCATGCATCTATTGAAAAAGAATAGGGGTCCTTTATTTAGCACAACATAAAAAACATTATTTACATAGTTACAAAAAATATACATATTTTCTGGTCCATATATACACATTTCTATTTTTTTACTGTTTATTATTTTTCTTATAATATCCTCATTGGTTTGCTTCCATAATTGACTCCCAATCCTTCCACAATCAAAATCTAATTTTTCACAATACATCTACCAAAATCAATTTCCCATTAAACAAAATTTCATTTAACCTTTCATTCCAAATAACCCATGTTACAGAAAAATGCATTCTTATTCAGCTTTCTCACATATCCTTTCTTCTTGTTCTTATAATAACCATGCATAATTATATCCATATCTATATGGTTTGTCATAATATTCACAACATTCTTTCTTCACACTTTTTCCAGAGTTTCACCACTGTTTAATATCTAAAAAAAAGTTGCTCTGTTGTCTCTTCTTCCCCAGAAAAATAAACTCACTGTTTCAACTTTCTTTGTACATGGCATATTCCCCTTTACTGGTAATTTATTTATTACCAGTCTCCACAAGAAATCCTGACACTCTACTGTCTAGGTATACTACTGTTTCCATTACTTTAATGGCTTTGATAACTTACTCAGGCAGATTTTTCCAATGGATTTACATAATAATACTGTTTCAACACATTATTTTACCACATCCTTCCTTCTCTGTATCATCAATTTTTGTATTCCCTGTTAGTATTTTTTTCTTGAAAATGTTAGTTTCTTCACTTGCATATTCTTTTTCTTATTCTCATCATCTCCCAGTACTTTTTGTATTAATATTTAAATAGTCTCACTATTAATTTCTCATTATCTTCCATTACCCACAATAATAATATATACAAGTTTAAAGAAACAAAATGAACAGCTAGATTTTGTAACCCCAATCCCCCTTCTTAGTCACTTAAATACAACACACCACTTTTACCTGGTTTAATTGTGAACACTATATGAAGAAAAAAAAACAGTTACACAATTTCATTTTCATATATTTTTTTCTGGGATCATATAAGCATTTGACATATATGCTATTTTCCACATTAATACAAAATTCACCAGAGAAGATTTTTTTCCTAAATGCTAATCAATACATCTTCCACAGAAGATATATTTTTCATCTTTTTTCAAACCCTCCTATTGCATCATAACTACATCATTTTCCCAAATTTAATTACAAGCAAAGCCACTTCATTCATTTAAAAATGCACTTACCCAGTTTTCACAGCATCACCCAAACCCTTACTTTTATCTTTATTCAAGGTAATTCCCATTTCATTTAGACATCCATTCATACAAACCAGGACTTCCCTCATCCATATTTTGTTCTTAGCAACTCGAATTATATCATCTCCACTTGTCAAAACTACAGGAATCACCACCTCCTTTTGCATCACATACCTTGCTTCTTTCATTTTATAAGCTACTTCTCTAACACATTCATTACTAATGCAAAAAATTCTCCACTCATGGGACATCCTTGTCTTATACCACACTTCAGACATATTTCTATACTCAGCCACCCATTCACTAACATTCTCACTCTATTATCTTGATATGCTGACATACACACACTCCTAATTGTATTATCTATTCCATATTTCTCCTTAATATCCCACAAAGCATCATGTACTACTGAAGTAAATGCCTTGCTAATATTACCTACCATAAATTTCACCTCCTTCCGTTTACGTATATCATCCACAATTTCTCTCACAACCATTAACAATTCTTGACATCCCTTCATAGTATAGTTTCATAGTATAGTACTAGGCTATCTGCCCTGGGGCATTTGTAAGCCTAGCCATAGTGATGTGGCTTTTGCCACCCCATGAAATGGTACAAAAATGTACAGAATAAATCTAGAATACTGTGCCTCTGACTAGTAGTGACACAATGAAGGTCCCCTTATATAATAGAATTAGTTTACTGTGCCCCTGTCTAGCAGTGACACAGATGTGACCCCTGGGGTAAACTTACAATCTCCCATCCACTCATCAAGATTTCTCTTGAAGAGAGTCAGTGAGGGGCTCTGCCTAATATGAACTGGGATCCTGTTCCAAAGCATGGGAAGCCTCTGGGTTATGAATCTATCCCTCCAGCATGTCCTATTCATACTTGTGCTGAGGTTTAAGTCTTTAGCTCTTGTGGTCCTGATGGATTTGGATTTTTTGAGGTGGAGCATGTCCATCAGATCCTGATTGGATATGGCCTTGTACGTCAGGCAGAGATAACCTCTGAGCAGGCGGTATGCTACTGAATAGAGCTGAAGTTTCTTTAGTCTGGCAGAATAAGACATATGTTGGAGACCCTTGATCCTTTTGGTGAGGTACTTTTGTGGTCTCTCCAGCTGTTGCAAATGCTGGGTGAGGTACATACCAAATGGGGCATTGTACTCAATCATGGGTCTGATGAGGGAGGAATATAGGGGTACAATGACATCCTTGGATCTGGATGTGAATCCCTTCATGATGAGGTGTGCAAGGTAGAATGTTTTTCTAACCACTTTGGCAACGTGGGTGTCAAATGAGAGGTTGCTGTCTACTTGGGTCCCTAGGTCTCTGATTACTTTTTCCGTACTCAGTGGGTTGCTGTCTATGTGATAATTTGTGGGTACTTTGTTTTTTCCAAAAGGGATGACTATACATTTTTTGGCATTTAGTTTAAGGCCGTGACTACGGCACCAGTTGTCCGTTTCAGTGAGGCCTTTTTTGTAGGATGTGTGTGTCTGCTGGTGTATCGACTATGGCGCCTAGTTTGCAGTCATCTGCGAACTTTGTCAGCCACAGCCCTCCCATGTTTGCTTTAACATCTGAGAAATAAATGCTGAACAAGAGGGGTCCCAGGACAGATCCCTGTGGGACACCACTTGTGACTGGCTTTGAGTCTGACATTGCTCCAGCGATTTTAACTTTATGGGTTCTGTCCTTTAGCCAGTTTGCAACCCATCTAGTGACATAAAGGTTTACTTTTAAGCTGTTTAGCTTATCTATGATGCCTGAGTGGGGTATTGTGTCGAAGGCCTTAGCCAAGTCCAGGTATGCTGTATGAACTGCTTTGCCCTCATCAATGGCTCTAGTGACTGTTTCGAAAAAGTCAACCAGGTTTAAAAGGCAGGATCTGCCCTTTACAAAGCCAAACTGGGTGGGGTCAAGTGTCTGTAGGTCCCCTATGTCTCTGTTTATGAGTTCCATAATGATTCTTTCCATAGCTTTGCAGACCAGGCTAGTTAAGCTTATGGGGCGGTAGTTGCCAGGGTCTGTAGAGGCATCCCCCTTGTGGAGTGGGACCACTGTTGCTATATGCCAGTGTTCAGGTACATATCCCGAAGTAAGGCTAAGGTTAAATAGCATTTTTATGTGTGGGTTTAGCTCCTCTTGGAGTTCACGTAACACGCACCCCGGGATACCGTCAGGTCCCATTGATGCTGTGTTTTTGCTTTGTTTAGGCGGTTCTCACTTGGACATCTGAGATGACAGGGAGATTACATTCAGCTGGGATAAGTATTTCTTCTTTTGGGGGTGAAGGAGGCGAGAAATTTGCACTGAACCTGTCAGTCAGAATGTTAGCAATATCTGTGGGTTCAGTGTATTTTTTGTTGTTGTGAACCAACTCTGAGCATATCTGAGGGTTTCCCAGGTTTCTAACATAGCTGAAGAAGGCTTTGTGGTTATCTTTAGTGTCCTTAGCGATTTTTCTCTCAAAGTTTGCCTTGGATGTTTTATGAGAGAACGTAGTTTTCTGCTAATGTTGATCAGAGATGTCTTCCCTTCATGGGATTTCGCTCTGACGTGCAGTAGCTTCCTTCTTTTGTTATACAATTTGTTTATGGCTGAGGTCCACCAGACAGGACGCTTACATTTGGTGGAGAGGGACTTGGATTTGTTTGGGATTGCATGATCCATGCATTCTTGGAGATGTCCATAGAAAGCATTTGTGAAGGATTCGGCATTGTGGGATGTGGTATCCACTGGCACAGTGGGCTTAAAGGATACCATCTCAGTCTTAAGAAGAGTGAAGTCTGCTTTTGAGAAGTTTTTCACTGTGTTCTATTGTGTTGGGGGTGGAGGTGGGATATGTATATCCAGGGTGATTAGTTTGTGGTCAGATCTCAGTAGTGAGGGGTATACTTCCGGTGTGGAGCATTTTGTCCCCATGTTTGTGATGATCAGGTCTAGTATATTATCTCCCCTAGTGGGAGAGGTGACTAGTTGTTCCAGTGCATTTGAATTTATGAATTCCAGGAACCTTTGGGCTAGGGTATTAGGGCTAGAATAATGTACCCAATCATGTTTGGGTAGTTGAAGTCTCCCATTATGATGGTATCTTGTGATACATTCATATCCTCCAATGTCTTCAGGAAGGCTGAGTGGGGTTCTTGAGATTGGGAGGGTGGTCTGTAACATGCTACCAGTTGTATAGCAGTTTTGCCTATGGCTAGTTGCACCTGTATGGTCTCTGATGCTTTATGTGTTGCTACTAACCTGAAAGTGTGGGTGTCCTTTATGAATATGGACACTCCCCCACCCTTTTTGGTTCAGCCCGGGTTTTGGGGCCGAAAAGCATGATACAAGGTATAGCCTGGTAGCACTGGGGTGCTCTCAGGAGCCTTGAACCAGGTTTCAGTTACTGCACAGACGTCGATGTTCTCCATGCTGAGGAGTGCATCAAGTGCCTGCATCTTGAGATTTAGACTTCTGGCGTTGAGCAGCATTACCCTTAGTTTTTTTCCATTTTTGTTTTCTAAGGAGGTGGGTTTGTCTTTTGAGACTTGCCTAAAAAAGGCACTATGGGGGTGGCAAGAGCCTTAGCCAATATCCGGAAGCCCAGTGGTGGCAGGTGTAAGCCATCCCTTGTGAAGCAGCGTGGCTTGTCCAACATATCATCCCAGGCAGACAGACATTGGATCCCCTTAGAATGACACCAGTACTTGAGCCAATTGTTAAAGCTGATCATCTTGTCTTTGTATTGTGGTATCATTCTTGGTGAGGGCAAGATGCTGCTCAGGGTCAGGGTCATACCAGCCTGGGCTACATAATCGGAGAGCTCCTCTATGTCTCTTTTCATGTAGTCCAGGGAGGTACGTCTCAGATCATTCACACCAGCATGGACAATGACGGAGTCATATTTGTACTTGCTTTGGAGTTACCTGAGTGCGTGTGTTATGTGGCGGATCCTAGCTCCCGATAGACAGCTCACAGTCACCTTCTCCTTGTTCAGCCTGGTCAGTGGGACATCAGTGTGTCTGACTATGGAGTCACCTATTACTAGTGTATCAGGCAAGGTGTTTGGCCTTAAGGGCTGCGATTGGTCGACACACTGATTTATTGAAGTATGTGTTGCATGTGTTTTGTTTTGAGGTGGTGGATTTTTGGATGTCTGCTTTGGGAGCCTCTGTTGTTTTGGTAAGTTTTTATTAGAGCCTCCGAGTATGTCTTTGTGTTTTTATGTGTTTGGTTTGCAGTTGTGGTAGGTCTATGTGGGACTGGGATTGTTGTGTGTGTGGTTGCCATCTCCTCCTCTCTGGTCATGCCAGCCCTGAGTTGAGAGAGTTCAGCCTCCAGTTTGGCTATATAGTTGCATCTCTCACATGTATTTGTGTTTGTTGGGAGGAGGAGAGGGTTGTCTGTGTACATGAGACAATTGTAGCATTGTCTCAAGATACCCAGATTGACCAGCTGAACTGGAGACGATGCCAGTAATCTACCACTCGACATGCTAGAACAGTATAAGGGAGTGGTATACCTATAAGGGAAGTGGTTATTCACAGGGGTGGTAAGTAGATGTAGTGCTTTACTTAGTATGAGAGTGCTTACTTAGTAGAGAAGTATTGAGAACAAGTGCTAGGCTTATAATACAGTGAGTAGTCTGGTTATACTAAGAGTAGAGCTTCCTTAAGGGAAAATTTGAAGAGCAGACTTGGCAGAGCCAGAAAAAGTTTAACCTTGTTTAACCGGCACTGCGCTATGTGCACGACCGCGCAAAGCTGTGCAAACGCGGATTTTAAACAGTGAACTACAAAAGAGCTAGAAATGGTCCCAAACAACCAATTACTGCAACTTCTTGTGCTGAGGTCACTTCCCCCAAGGACAGGTAGGCTGCTCAAGGCTCCCCACTCCCACTGGTGAGCAAAGAAACTTCCTTCTATCCAAGTAAGGTAATGGACAACACAGGAACTACACCACAGCCCAGAATACAGCAATGCCTGTAAACTGGACTAAACTAGTCGAGGAAGGCGGGAAAACAAGGATTATTTTTTTTTTTTTTTTTGGTAGAAACACACAGAAAATGCAGAAACAGTGATAAATTAGTTACACAGGCTAGCACACTTTAGTGGGCAGCCTCCACAGTTAAATTAAACAAACAAACAAGCAAACTTTCGATCAAATTCGACTAAAATGTAACTTTAAGTGCAAATTTTAAAATAATGCAGCAATCAGTTAAAAAACAGTTCAGGCTAGTTCAAGGTAAGCTACAGAAGCTATTTTAAGTGAAAAAAAAGCAAAGATACTTAAATCCAGAAGGTAGTCGCTTTTCTGAGTTCCCTGCTGCTAGGACCACTCTGTAAACCCACGTGGAGCTTGTCTGAGCAGTATAGCCAGAAAAAAAAGCCCAGAGGCGGATTTTAAACAGTGAACTACAAAAGAGCTAGAAATGGTCCAAAACAACCAATTACTACAGCTTCTTGTGCTGAGGTCACTTCCCCCAAGGACAGGTAGGCTGCTCAAGGCTCCCCACTCCCACTGGTGAGCAAAGAAACTTCCTTCTATCCAAGTAAGGTAATGGACAACACAGGAACTACACCACAGCCCAGAATACAGCAATGCCTGTAAACTGGTCTAAACTAGTCGAGGAAGGCAGGAAAACAAGGATTATTTTTTGTTTTTGTTTTTGGTAGAAACACACAGAAAATGCAGAAACAGTGATAAATTAGTTACACAGGCTAGCACACTTTAGTGGGCAGCCTCCACAGTTAAATTAAACAAACAAACAAGCAAACTTTCGATCAAATTCGACTAAAATGTAACTTTAAGTGCAGATTTTAAAATAATGCAGCAATCAGTTAAAAAACAGTTCAGGCTAGTTCAAGGTAAGCTACAGAAGCTATTTCACTTTTATACTTTCTTCCATAATATCCCTAATCCTTCCTTCCATTCTCCTTTGTATTATTCTCATAAAAATGTTATAATCTGTGTTATTTAGTGTGGTGGTTCTCCATTTTTTTATTTCATTCTTCTCATGTTTCTTCCATGTAAAGTTTAATACCCAACAACATGACTCTTCATAAACAAAACCTTATTTCAACAACTCATTCAATATATTTATAAAATACTCTCTCTTTGCCAATCCATTAATTTATTGTATATTTAATACCCTCTACCATCTGGGCCTGGCACAGAATCAATATTTACATTCCTAAGTTCTTCATCCAACTCACTAATATTAATTTATTTTTCAAATGTTTCCTTAATCCATTCTTGATTGTTTTTTATGTTCAATTCTCTGTTATTTTCCTTCTTTTTACTCTTTTTTTTTAACAAGAAACATCTTTATTAAATTATAATGTATGACATAGGCAATCTTACATTTAAATAAATGAAAATAAACCATACCGATGCAATCTCAGTTGCAAAGACATTGTCAGTCAATCATTACATAGCTCATTCAAATCCTGCCTTCTTTTAAACCTTATTCCTCCTCTGCATGTATTGGTCCCACAATTCCCATATTTTCGCATGTAATTTGCACCTTCCCTTTTCTAAAGATCCCAGTTATGGTTGTTTTATCTTTGTTACTATCTTCACTACTTCTAGTAAATTTAATTTAGACTTTGATTTCCATTTTCTAGTAATTGCTTTTTAGGCAGCCATCATAATTAGACTCAGCAAGGCCTTATTATGTCTAGACAATTCCAGTTCTGTATCATAGCTCAAAAAATAATTTCCTTAGTTACACTAGTTTGCTCACCCAGCATCTCTGACAGAGCCATTTGCAGGGAATGTTTAATGTCTGCCAACTCATTACACTCCCAGAAAATATGTTTCTAGTTACCTCTTTCTTCATCATCACACCTCCAGCATTTGCTGTCTACCTGAGGAAAAATTCTTCGGAGTCTACTTGAGGTATAAAAATATCTATGTAAACACTTCAAAGCAAAGATCCTAAATTGTCTAGACTTTGTTGCATATTTGGGAGACATGCATACATCTCCCATTGTGTCTTATCTAATCCCGCTTCCAAATCCTTTCCCACCTCCACTGATTGATTCTTATAGTTATCGTGTAATATTTTACATGAACAGCAACTTGTGCTCTAGATGCTACTAAAAACTCTACCATTGCTGGTCTTTCATTTAAGACCTCCCTATTTCTTTCTCTTTGCCTGTTCTCTGATATCAATCCTTAATATGGAAGGTAATCTTTAAGCTGCAGTCCAAATATGTTCTTGGCATCTTCCCATTCTATTACTTTTCCCTCTCTAGTTATTTACTCCCAATACCTTGGTTCCTTTGCCAGTTTTCTCCAATAGATTCCAGCCCCCTCTTGCCTATTGTTTGCATCCCTAATTGCAGTCATCCCTATTGGCAGAATCTCCTTTCTCCATTCCCTTGTTGGCTTAGTTCTTAGAAAGCTTTCTGCTATTTTATTAATATAATATTCTGTATGATTATTGTTATTCTCCTTAAAGATCTGCATCCAAAATCCCAGTCTTGCTCGGTTTCTTAGATTCACTCCTGTTTCATTATCATCTCTTACCACTTTGAATTATAGTTTTCTGCTTGCACTATGTATAGGAGCCTTAACTGTGTTGCTCCGAAATACCCCTTCAAATGGGTAATCCCAATCCAGCCTGTTCTATTGGAAGAATAAGCTTATCCCACTTGACTCTTGCCATCTTCTCCTCCCAGATAAAATCCATCAGGTCTTTATTAATTGCTATCTATAACTTCTCCTCTGATTGATAAAAATATGCATGTTCTGTGTATAAGACTAAAGGCACTAAAGACAGTTTAACTGTTTGTATCTTACTATAGATATCCATATAACAGATCTTCGATTTTCTCAGTTTTGCATTATCTGTTGCTTTAGCTGCTACACTGGAATCATTTATAATCCATACTCCTAAATATTTCATTTTATAATGTCCCCATAAGTATGGATATTGCTGAACAAATTCATATATGGGTATATAATTTACCGCTCTTGCCATCCTTCTTTTTACTCTTATGCGTATTTTCTACATGCTCTACTTCAATGCTAATAATTTTCTCTTGTGTTCCTTTTGCCTCTTCTTTTACATTTTTCATTTCCCTCATTGTACTAATATCCTCCTTGACTATTTTACTCAGTTTTGTACATACCTCCTCCCTTCTCCCTTGTAAACATTTCTGCCAAAACAGTAATGCCTTAATTTCTTTTCTATTTCTTTTATATATTTCTTTTTCCCTATCATGATATTTTTTGTATTATTCTGTAAACTACGTAATACATTTCTATATATTTTCATATTCTTCACAATCTCTTCCTTTCTTATATCATCCTGCCATTGAAGAAAAGAACACTTTTTACACTTCATTTTAAATTTAATCCACCATTCAGATACAAATTTATAGAAGTCCTTCATGGTTTTATGATTCTTCCATAAATGCAGTGCTTCCCACTCTCTCCAAATTCATCCCATAATTTCTTATTCTTTTTATTCCTTTTCCTATTTTATTGTACTCTCTTTCTTCCATTACCTCCACTCATATTGCTAAATGGTCTGAAAAAACTATTTCAACTGTATCAACCATCTTTTACCCCAAGCCTTCTGATAATACAAAATAATCCATTTCAGATCCATGTGCCCCACCCTTCTATAAGTCTATTGACTTTTGTTACACCATTAATTTATCACTTCCTGTATTTTTTTACATATTTCGCTTTCATAGGTTCATAGGTTCATAGGTTGGTACTAGGCTATCGGCCCTAGGGCCTATGCAAGCCTAGCCATAACAATTCCCTGGATATTTCTTCCCACAATATTTACTTCTCTGGGCCCCTGTCTAGCAGGGTGACTGACATGATCCCCGGGGTGAATTTCCTATCTCCCATCCAATCATCAAGGTTCCTTTTGAAGAGGGCCAATGAGGCGCTCTGCTTGACATGTATGGGCAGTCTATTCCAGAGTATGGGGAGTCTCTGGGTCAGGAACATATCCCTCCAGCATGTTTTGTTCATTGTGATGACAAGGTTTAGATCCCTGGAGCATGTGGCTCTGAGGGACTGGGATTGGAGCATGACCAACAGCTCAGGGTTTGACATGGCCTTGTATGTTAAGCAGAGATCACCTCTGAGTAGATGATATGCCATAGAGTATAGCTGGAGTTTTTTTAGACGGTCAGCATATGGCATCTGCTTTAGGCCTGTGATTCTTTTAGTGAAGTATTTCTGTGGCCTTTCCAGCTGTTGCAGATGTCTTGTGAGGTGCATACCAAATGGGGCATTATACTCTATAATGGGTCTAATGAGGGATGAGTACAGTGGGACAATGATCTCCTTTTTCTGGATGAAAAGCCCTTAGTGATGATGTGTGCCACATAGAAGGATTTCCTGACTGTTGTGGCAATGTGGTTATCGAAAGTGAGACCACTGCCCACCTGTGTCCCTAAGTCTCTCATCACACTTTCGATGTTTAGTGTCCTGCCACCTATGTGGTAATTCATGGGTACATGTTTTTTTCCAAAGGGGATAACTATACATTTCTTGGCATTATGCTTGAGCCCATGGCTCTGGCACCAGGCATCTGTTTATGTAAGGCCCTTTTGTAGAATATTCACATAATTTGGGGATTCAATAATGGCTCCCAGTTTGCAGTCATCTGCAAACTTTGTTAGCCAGAGTCCCTTAGTGTTGGCCTGTACTTCAGAGAAGTAGATGCCAAACAAGAGTGGTCCCAGGACTGAACCCTGAGGTACTCTACTTGTCACTTGTCTGGAGCTGGATTTGGAGTTGGCTACTTTTACAGTCTGGGTTCGGTCAGTAAGCCAGTTGGCAGCCCATCAAGTGACATAGGGATTTATGCCCAGCTTAGTAAGTTTATCTATGATTCTGGAGTGGGGGATGGTGTTGAAGGCCTTGGCGATGTCCAGATAGGCTGTGTGGACCGCCATACCCTCATCCACAGCTCTTCCTTCTTTCTTTTTACATATTCCCCTTAAATCACAAAGTCTCCTGCAATTATAATTTCATGCTAACCCCCACATATTCTAATATTTAACGAAACAGATTATCTCTTTCCTTGTGAGTTATATATGCACGTAATGGCATAATTCTATAAACATCACTCACATCCACAGCAGTTAACCTTCCCATCCTTACCAATTTTACATGTAGTATTTTCAATATTTTTTGTACAACACAGCCACTGCATAACAACTTTCTCTTCCTAAGTTACATATTATATTTCCATCCCATGACTTTTTATGTTTGCAGCCTTTCTTCATTTGATGGCAATCTTACGTCCTCTAACAGAATAACAACCACGTCACATTAAGCACACTGTTCCAATATCCCTATCTTTTATATAGTGTTAATAATACTGCTCACATTTGCTAAAAGTACTCAAAAATTGTTGCTTTTCTTTCTTTTTAAGTTCAGGGGAAATATTTTTACATTTTTGTTTTCTTTTTTTTTTTCACTCTGTCCCCAATTAAATCTTTTTACCTGAGTTTATATATAAACGATCCTTGATCCTCTGAATCAGATTTTTCACTGGCTAGAACTTAAAAAAATATTAGTATCAATCCCTTCTCTCACCGCTCTCTTCCTTCATGCACTGTCTCTCCTCATTTTCCCCTCCATATATTTTTCTTCTTCTACAGTTTCTTCTTTACCTAGTACACCTTCTCCCACAGCCTCATGTTGTCCTTCTTCACATTTGTTTTCTTCCCTTTCCCTGTCTTTTTCATTGTTTACTGTTTGCTTTTGACAATCCATACAAAAGTATCCCTTTCTTTATGCAACCACACAGCTTCTTGCTATATGTCCTTTCTCCACACACAGGTTGCATTGTACCTTGACACAATCATTAATTAAATGCGAAAAAGTACCACATAAAAACATGATTTAGGCTCTACAGCATATCTTAATGTCCGTCTATGACTAGCCACAAAAATAACACTTGGTAAGCACTTCATTGTGTTTTTTTTTCCATTTCAAAAACAGCTTCCAACCCCCACCCTCCATTTCAGAACTTTCACAACATTATCACCAGTTTCAGACAGACCTTGCATGCTTTGTTTAACATCATCTTCTTCCAGTTCATCAGTTCTAAACTCCAAAGTAACATTTTTTACTACCAGAAAACAAATAATTATTCCAAAGATAAATGTCCTCCATTTTTTTACACAGTTCCAGAAATTTCATCATCAGTCCATCAGTTTCAAATGTTAAATCACAAAAAGTCTCTGTCCTGTTATGTATAAAAGTCTGAATTTCTTGAGCTTCAAAACCCAAAACAGTTACTAAATGGTCCCATACATAATATATATCTATTACAGTGTCATTTTTTATTCTTATTCTTACAGTTTGTCTTCGTTTCTTTTTAAAAACAGTTTTACTTACAGTTTGTTGCTGCTTTCCTTTTTTGCCTACTGTCACTGCAGATGTTTTATTTACTACATTATCTGCTGCCACAAAGCCAGACACCGTCTCAGTTTGCTGCTGCTTTTCTTTTTTACTTTCTGTCAGTGCTGTATAACTTTTAATTGTTGCATTCTCTAGTGCCACATCACCTGGTTACCTTTCCACATTACCATCCTCAGCACTTCCAAAAAAGGTACCTGCCATTTTACCACATGAAACAGCAGCTCCATTATCCGGATCAATTGTTTTTAACAGAACATCATCTGCAAACCCTCCTGATGCCAGTTCTGTTATCTGTACCACTTGAAAAGACTCACTTACTTCT
The DNA here is from genome assembly GCF_019279795.1 of Protopterus annectens. Taxonomy (NCBI): domain Eukaryota; kingdom Metazoa; phylum Chordata; order Ceratodontiformes; family Protopteridae; genus Protopterus; species Protopterus annectens. The sequence continues at coordinate 1,616,370,298 of NC_056741.1, forward strand.
TCATGGACACAGCTAAATGTTGCTCATTTGTAACATCTAATACACAGGAATCTTCGTTTACATTCTGAAGCTCCATATAAAAACAATTTTCCTTCAAATTCTAACTTTCCACCTGCAAATTCTCCATAGCTTTTATCTCCTCCTCCACATTGTTTCTTCCCTTAAGCATTTTTCTTGCCACTATAGGAGCCCTCCAGTGCCATCTACCAGCTCCAAATAGTAGTAGAAGTTTCCCAATACCCTGGCCAGATTTTCCCATTAGTATAAATACCACTTCAGTTTTCCTTCCCCTAAAAGAGGTTACTAACCTAATGAGACTAACCCGGTTAACAAGGAATAAATAAATAAAGACAGTAGTATTATGGCATATGTGTACTTAGTAATTTGGACATAGGGAGGTAAAGAAATAAGTCAGTAAAAAGGGCTGAAAAGTATAGGGCCTAGCACAGGACCCTGTGCCACACCTGTTTTGAAGACTGCTTTGACTGATGCAACTGGCCTCAAGGCCATGTGAAATGTGTTCTTTGAAGTATTTAAAAGTCAGTTCATTGTCCTGACTTTGGAAGCATATTGCTTTAGTTTATGTAGCAGGAACAATTGAGCAGGTATTTCAAAAGATGTCTCTTAGTTATTAAAGATGGTGCCTCTCCATGCTGCCAGCAGACTGTATAAAGTTATAAGAAAGATGATGCGTTCACTTGGTGATCAATGAATTGCTCAGAGTCACACAGCTGACAAATGAAATCAAACCCTACCAGGAATATCATTTCTCCCTCATCTATTGTACTACTTTAGTGATAATTGGAGCCAGAATATGATATTCTACTACCAAGGAGTATGATTTTATACCTACAAATGCAGCCTGAATGTAACATGCTACTATCCAGAAGTATGACAGTTCACACAGTAATTATTTTATGCCCATCATCCATATTTTTGTAAGCCAGGAAGGTGTTAGTGCACTACATGTTAGCATCAAGTAGCACTTAACAGCTGTTAGGCCTATGGTCTGTAGTCTCTTTTTAGCATAGCCACATGCAACACTAATTTCATGGTGATTAAATGATGTCCCGGGAAATAGAAAAACTTCCAGGTAGATGCTGTGTCCTATCATCAATTGAATGGCCATAGTTCAGAGTAGCATTTGGCCCCCTACATAAATCATATTGCTGTTAAAGAATGCTGGTGTGTGTGTGTGTGTGTGTGTGTGTGTGTGTGTGTGTGTGTGTGTGTGTGTGTGTGTGTGTGTGTGTGTGTGTGTGTGTGTGTGTGTGCACGTGTGTGTGTGTGTGTGTGTGTGTGTGTGTGTGTGTGTGTGTGTGCACGCTCGCACATGTGTGCACGTGCACATGTGTGTGACAGGGACTATCAGAGGAACAGACAAAAAGGTTGTCATGGAAATGCTATTTTCCAAATTAATACCATTACTAAAGATCAGAAGATGCCATGTCACTGCATGATGCCATCATGGACTAGTGACTCTGTCTTGCAGATAATTTATCCCCTTCATCAATGTTATTTCACAGCTCAGAACAATATAAGATTGCTACACGGGAGTAAGGTATTTATCACAACAGGTGTGTGTTCCTCATCCTTGATAGTACCACAGGGCAAAATGATGCCACAGCACTAATTGTTGCACTCAGGGAGTAGTCCAGTTGGAACTTGCATTCGTTGCCTCTCATTAGTGGCATTACCATATGTTAGCATGGGGTGAGAACATATTATGTTATTACCACTGGAGAGTAGCACAACAGTGACATGTATGAGTTGACTCTCATGAGTAACCTTGTTATATGTTCTCATTATGCTCGAGCACTACATCTTACTATGATGGAGTAACATCACTGGAACATGTATGCTTTGCTTCTCAACATTGAAATTACCTTATGTTAGTATGGTACTTGAGCACTACAGCACTGCAGGTTACTATCATGGAGACCATCACTGAGACATGCATGCATTGCCTCTCATCATTGATATTTTTATGTTAGTATTGTAACAGAACACTACATGTTGGTATCATAGAGACCAGCAGTGGGGCACATATGCATTGCTTCTATCACTGATGTTACCATATGTTAGCATGGTAACAGCACTACCTGTTGCTATTATGGAGACCACCACTGGGACATGTATGCATTGCCTCTCATCATTGATATTACCATATGCTAGTATGGCACTAGAGCTCAACATGCTGCTATCATGAAGACCACCATTGGAACATATATATTTCTCATCAGTGATATTATCGTGTTTACATTGTACCAGAGTACTACATCTTACCCCTGATGAGAAGCACAACTGAGACATGGTGCTGTATAGGCTTATAGGTAATTAGTAGTTAAGGCATCCAGGAGACCACTGAGGAACCTAAGCCATGATCCAAGTTGCAGCAGGGCACTTTCTTTCTAAATGACTTTCTCAGAGTTACATAACTGGTGAATGAAGACTGAGCAAACCAAAGATGTGACTGCAGAAAATGATTCATTGACAAGTCATAGGTTTAGTGCTCCCTATTAACTTTTAGTCACAGTCAGTGATGTAACCATAAGTTAGTATTGTACTAAGGTATTAAATGTTACCTACAGGAAGTGGCACAGCTGGGACATCTGTGTATTACCTCTCATCAGTGATATTACTTATACAGGCATAGAACAATAGCACCATCTGTTACCACCAGAGAGTACTGCAGCTGAGACATGCAGGTTTTGCTTCGCATCAGCAAGATTACAGTATGTTAGCATGGTTCCAAAGCACCACATTTTACCCTTGAAGAGTAGTACAGTTCCTAGGCCAAAGTTTTTACCCTTATTTGTGTCATTGTTGAAAGACAGAATTGTGTCATAGTGTTGCATGCTTTGTCAGGGAGCACCAGAGGTGCCCCACAAAAATTCTGACCCGCAGCAATGCCATTACCAGAGGTACACTGTAGCCACTCCTCTACAGGCTACCCTGAGGGGGAAGCACTGCTGTTCCATAAATAACTTCCTTGCTCAGAGTCTGGGCCAGATTTAGGCCAGAATGGCCTGGACCACTGCACACTAATGCAGCATTGTCAGAACATATTGTTTGCCACTGATTAGAGGTTTTGCTTAAAGACAGAATATTTTCCAAACACTAATTATTGCCATCAAGGAAAAACAACTGTCAGACAGATGTTCAATTAATATCAGTGGCACTGGAACTAGTAATAATAATTCTGACTCTTGCACGTTGTCAGTAAGGAATGCTAAATGTGTCAGATCTTGTTTGGCTTCCTCATCTGTAGGATTGTTATACTAAATGATACTAGCTACATAGAGAAGTTGAATTTATCTTTTGTTGAAATGTTTGATTATTAGAGTTGTAGTGCCACTATGACTGTAAAGATATCAATGCTTAAAGTTAATTTTATCTCTGTGAGAGAAACATTTACGTTTTATTATCTTTTCATTTATTTATTTTGCTAGATGACTTGGAATACTTGGGTTTCACAAGTTATGGTAGAATCTAGCTTTTTAATTAATAGTAAATTTTAAAATTACCATTTTGATTAAAGAGCAGTTGAGTTCAGAAAACATAGTTTAGCACAGGAGTAGAGTCATGCATTTGCCTAAATGTCTGGGTTTAGAAATAAAATAGAAGCCATGCTAAGTAGTAGCATTCACTTGATTAAATGCTTTATTGATTATCACTACAATGGCGATCTTTCTGAACAGGTGTTGGTGTTACTTTAATAAAACTTTGCGGATCCTGTACCTCTCATCCTGCACCACATCACATTCCATCCCAAAGCTTTTATTTCCTTTTCCCATGTGCCCTGGCTTAATTTCCTGATGCAGTACTAGCTATTTAACTTAAGCACAGTTTCTTACATAGATGCATACCTTCATTCTACGTCTGGGACAAAAGCTTTAACTATTCCAGGCTCTAGCTGTATAATAGCAAGTAAATCACTAACAGGTTAAAGTTAGTCGTTTTATAATACTATTACTTCCAAAAAAACTGCCACATAGCATAGCAAATCAAATACAATACAGGAGATGCAACAGAACAAAAGTGGAGGAATGGGTCAGGTATACAGGCTGTGGGTCTGACTTTTAATATCATGATAGGAATGGACCCTGTTCCTAAAGTGGGGTATAGTTAGAGTTCATGAAGTTACTATTGTTTCTGCCTTTGATGTTAGCCAAGAGTGCTCTGCTCACACATGGATTTGTGTATTTTTGATTTCTCCAAGACTTTTGGGTTTCTAATACCACGATGAGAATGGACCTCATTCCTTAGTCAAAGTATGATTAAAGGTCATGAAATTAGTATTGTTTCAGTCCTTGATGTTAGCTAAAAGTGCTCTTTGCAGCACCAATTCTAAGCAATGTGTCCAGAATTGACTCCATCTGCAATTTGTATGGAGTTACATGTATCGGTAATTTAGCTAAATATGACTGTTAATTCTTTTTTATGAGACCCATTGCTCCTACAACCATTGAAACTATCTGAGTATCCTTCTTCTACATTGCCCTCATGTTGGCCTGCAAATCCTGGTAGTTTATGACTTTGTGTCTCTCTGTACATCAGACACTGTAGTCACTGGGTGTAGGAATCAATACTACTTTTGTCTTATTTCCTGAACTACTATATCTAGTTCTCTCACATCTATTTTTTGAACTGTTGGTAACTGGTGATCCTATGTGATATAAACTTCACCATTTTCTATAATGCTTTGTGGCTCATGCTTCTAATGCTTGTTAGCTACTTCAGTATTATAATATTTGCACAGTTCCAGTGCAACAGTCTTGCCACATTATTATGCCTTTCAGTATACAGGCCTTCTGGCATTAGTGTATCACACCAAGCAAGAATATGTGTCACTGTTTCTAATTCTGTTTTACAACACCTGCATTTGTCGGTTTCCCCAACATGTCCAATGGACTTCTTGGGACATTAATATTAACCTTTCATCTTTTGGTTTAAATGCACCTCTCTTTAACCATTCCTGTAGTAAATTATGATTAACATATGGTTGTTCCAGGTGTTTTCTGTACTTACAACTATATTTATGCATTTTCCAAATGTCTTGTCTTCTCATCTAATCCTTCACCTTATATTATTTCTTTTGTTTTTGGTACATTCAGTTGCTACCAGATTTGTATCTACTTGTGGTTTGATTTCCATTCCCACTTGACACATATATGCTTCTTCTAAACTAAGCAAGGAACTCATCTTAGGCTTGTTTTCCCTATGTTTTAAAACTTTCTCTGTGTTTGGATCTTGTGAGGTCAGCAAATATGTATGCAGTCCTATGACTGCAAATTTATACATGTAATCAATTTTGAGGAGGCCCATATCTCCATCAGAATGGGGAATATATAATCTTGGTATAAACTTCTTCTTCTATCGGCTGCTCCCATTAGGGATCGCCACAGCGGATCATCTGTTTCCATTTCTTCCTGTCCTCTGCATCTTGATCTGTCACACAGACCACCTGCATGTCCTCTCTCACCACATCCATACACCTTATCTTAGGCCTTCCTCTTTTCCTGTTACCTGGCAGCTTCATCCTTAGCATCTTTTTCCCAATATACTCTGCATCCCTCCTCAGCACATGTCCAAACCAACATAATCTTGCCTCTCTGGCTTTGTCCCCAAACCTTCCAACCTGGGTTGACCCCCTAATATACTTATTCCTAATCCTGTCCACCCTTGTCACACCCAGTGCAAATCTTAACATCTTTAACTCTGCCATGGTCAGCTCTGACTCCTGACATATTGTCAATGCCACTGTCTCCAACCCATATAGCATAGCTGGTCTCACTACCCTCTTGTAGACCTTCCCTTTCACTCTTACTGGTACTCGTCTGTCACAAATCTCTCCTGACACTCTTCTCCAACCACTCCATCCTGCCTGTACTCTGTTCTTCACCTCTCTTCCACACTCACCATTACTCTGAACTGGTGATCCCAAGTAGTTAAACTCATCCACCTTCGCCAGCTCTACTCCCTGCATCCTCACCATTCCTCTATCCTCCCTCTCATTCACACACATATATTCTGTCTTAGTCCTGCTAAACTTCATTCCTTTTCTCTCTAGAGCATATCTCCATCTCTCCAGGGTCTCTTCCACCTGTTCCCTTCTCTCACTACAGATCACAATGTCATCCGAAAACTTCTTGGTATAAACTGATTTTTATAAATAAAATAAAATAAAATAAATAAATAAATAAATAATATGGATGAACTGACACATGGCCAAGGTAAATATAAGCTAAAACCAAATAATTTTATTGCATAGGGTAAGCACTTTCACAGGTCAAAAGCCCCCTTCTACAGACCATATTACTAGCAGTTATATAAGCACACCACTTTATAAACTTTTGAAACCAGTTTACCCAATAGAATACAATCTTTCTACAAAACTTCCTATAACGTCACTAAGATACAATATACATAAATAATAAAAAGACACTCAGACATCTTATCAAACACTCATTAGCATAAATGTATGTGCCGCTAAAATAAATTATGCAGATCAATCTTTCGTAAATACAAAAAACACTAAAAATATAAATAAGTCTCATGAATCACAGTGTACATCCTTCCTATAATGTGATACATGCCGTGCTTACTATTCCATTTAGCACTATGTCTTCTCAACAGTAGCATTGCTATTGAATAACTGCATCTAATCAAAATGAAAGTACTGCTATTTATACCAAACAAAAGAAAATATAAATCTACCTCTAATAAAAACATAATCCCATTATCGACATTTGTTTAAAGATTTTGTTCAAAATACAGTAAAATTAGCAAATGTTAAACAGTGTACTGTAACTGTTGATTACACATAAAAGTAACTATTTATAGTTCATATTATTTTGCTCTTATAAATATGAGCCCTATCTAACTCCATTCAATCATCCCTTTTAAAGTAGAACTACAGCAAAGGTACTTAAACACCCTGCTTCAGCTATGAACCATTTATAACATTATAATACCGTCTAGTACCCATAATATCCAGGGCTTATTTTTACATAGGTGTGAGCATAGATGTTTGTTAAATAGCTACCGCAACTACATAAATATAGAGATAACCAGTATTATATCACAGAGAAGCAAAAATAGAACAATGGGATGTTTAATTATCTGGGTCTCTTAAACTGCCAATTTAGTACATAACACTACTTGTATGATCTGTTTAAAATGCTATGTAGTTAAGTAACTACAACATTTCACAAATACTTAAATAAACATCATAAGTATAATAAGCAAATATTCTGAAGCTAAATATAAAATAATATTGTAACAATAACATATTTTTATAAATTATTTGATAAGCATGAAGCATTTTTCTTATTTCCCGGTCCAACTGATTCAATACCTTTTAGGGCCAGTCAATCTTCCAAAAGATGTAAGTTAGAACAGGAAGAGCAAATTGGTTAATAACTTGGACTTTGTTCCTTGATGACAGAGCTTTTCTCAGTATTCATTTTAGTCTTCTAAAATATTCCATACTAAGTTTTATTCACATTTGCTCATATTTTATTGTTGATCCGTCTTCATTTCCCAAATATCTATACACTCCCGCTTGCTCAAGTTCTTTTATATCACATTCCTGTCCCAGACTAATAATGTATTGGTGCTGCAGCTTTCCTGCTTTAATTGTTGCTTTTGCACATTTATCAAGACCAAATGACATTCTTATATCATCTGAGAAAGTTTTTTACCACTTACAGTTGTGCTTTCAGTTCCTCATCTTATGAACTATGCAGTTTTAAATCATCCACAAAAAGAAGATGAGAAGTCTTTACACTTTGCTGTTTTCTGGGAGGAAATTGTAGCCATCACCTAATCTGTTAAGTACACAGCTTAATGGGTTTAGGGCAAGACAGAGAGTCACCCTGGAATATCCCCCTTTGAATTTTTATCCCTGGGATAATAATTTGTCCTTTATCGTGGCCTAGCTGCAAAGTGGTTTGCCACTGTTTCCTGGTCACTGTAATGTAATTGATCAATGTAGGGTGCATCTTATACAGTTGTAAGCATTTTTTTATCCAGGAATGTGGGATGCAGTCAAATGATTTTTGTAGTCTGTCCATGCCATTCTTAGATTCTTCCCATTTTTACAATACTCCAATACGTCTTTATTTAACAACAAATGATCCTTAGTTCTATATGATTTTCTTTTGTTACTAAATTTTCTTCTAAATGATTACAAACTCTGTCGGCATTAATTCCAGTGTATAATTTATACATCGCCGGAAGGCAACTTATTGGTGTAAAGCTTTTAGGATATCTTGCAGGTTTACTCTTAAGGAGCAGTCTGCAGTGTGGGATAGATAACTATGAGAAAAGGCAGGTTGCTGTGATTGTAGAAAGATGAATTATTTAATGAGATAGAAGTTAGCTATGTGGTAACTATGTGGTAACACTGCATAGGTGAAGAACTAAATGGAAACACTGGCAGTTTGAAGCAAGTCTAGAGGAAAATCATAGAACCGTGGAGCTTTTTTTTCTCATGTTGCTTGCAAAAAACAGAAGATTTAGAGATGTATGGTATAAGAAATTACTATAGACAATATAAGACAGAATTATAAAAAGCAACAATAAATTTAGAGGATGCAAAACATGTTATAAATACTTGAAACTCCAGAACAAAGTGCCTGAAGATGAGGGACGCAAAAGTATGGTAAGGTTTGACAAAGGGGAAAGGGACAGCGGTATTGCTGAGGAAAAGATTACTTTCAATGAAAAAAAAAAAGACAACAATATTCCTGAAGAAAAGGGGTGGGAACAGTATCTAATGTTAGATACTGGCACATGATAGGAATCCAAAAGTAATGGTGTGGAATGATATGTAGAAAAATGCTGAAGGGAAGATGCAAATAGGAGAGGAGGAAGAAAACAGTGCTACAGATACACTTAACAGGATACTTTTATTACTGTGATATTGGGGAAATGAGTTAGTCTGAAGACTGATGAACTCAAAATGACCACATTAATCAAGTTCTACTGATGGGCATTTGCAAAGACAGAGATTAAGCATTGCTATCTCTTCAGAGTTGAGGCCTGTTAACTCTGTATTGCATGTAAGACAAATAAAGAGATGATAACAAAATGCAGTGAGTGTATTAAAGAGTGTTGTTATAAAAAGGGTTATGGAAATCTTCAGTGACTATGGAAATGCATACGATGATCCAAAGCCATATGCCATTGACCATGTATGGTCAGGATGTATATTCAGAACTGATATAGAGAAATATGTAAATACAAGGGCTGCTTTAAACTGAAATCATAATAGCAGTTAGAAGTAGTATCAGTTCTGACAAACCAGGGGTACTTCAAGAATATAGAGGGGGAAAAGGAGTGCAGGAGGCCATAAGCAGCAGAAGGTTTGAAGTGAGTGGATAGAGAATAATGCCTTGCAATGTTGTAGAAAAAAAATGATCTGTAACAGAAACATAAATAGTAATAAATAAGGACTTCTTCACAGTGATACGCAGATTCAGACAAGCAGAATGGAATGGTAGAAGAAAAGTGATGTGAAGTACCACTTTATATTCTAGATAGGATAAAAAGGACTGTGAAAGATTGTCAATAATGGGGAATAAAGGGATAACTGATGTATTACCTTGAGGTGTGACTGGGAACCTAGATTTTTCAATAGGTTGCTGAATTATTCAGCCCATTTGATGCAGAAAACAATGATATTGTTAAGGCTCAGACATAACATTAATTTATGGGTAAGGAGACTGAACACTCACAGGATATCATCATATCTCAGCAGTAAACAGGAAGGGCTCACATCTAAAGTTAAGACAAAGATAAATAGGATAATCTTTAAATTAAGCTTGCATATCCTTAACACAATCCTGACACTGAGGTGGTGTTCTAAACTTTGCATAGAACTACAAACCAGCAGTAATCAGGCCTCTGAATGGTTAGCCATCTGAAGAGTATAATGTGGCATGCCACAAGAAGACAGACTTATGATTAGAGGAGGGTACGCTTTAGTCAATTCAAAACTAATGTGGTTATGGGCATAGCCAGGGTTGCACTATGTATGCCATGGCATAACAATATTTATTTGATTTGTGCAATGAGGATATGCTAGATTTTCTGAAAGTCTGACATATTAATCATATTTCATTATTTTATGTCTTTTATTTTTAAGCTTGTTTACAAAGGTAGTGCTCCAACCAAAACTGACATTTTTCAGACACAGCCTCAGTGAATACATCACATTAAATATATGGAGCTGTTAATGAGAAACAATTTAAATTTTATCAGGTAATAGCGGTACTCAATACCACACACTAACAAATACAAGTAATATAAGATTTGTCCATAAAAAAAGAATAAACATTAATATTAATTCATGGTTGAAGGAGACAACAGTTTAGAAGCTATAATACAGCATATGTTATTGGAATGACTGCATTTATTCACTTAAAATTGCTTCACATTTACACTGCTTGCAAAAGGAGTCATTATGCCAGTGATAAGGTGGTTAGAATTAGAGCAGTGTAAGAAGAGAAAGAGAACATGAAAAAAGGATAGTTGTCTACGTAGGCAGGAACACTGGGTTTTAAGTAAGTGGTTTCTGAATTGAAACAGAAAGCTGAGGTAAAATGTGAGTTTGTACATGTGTGTGGGTACAGACTGCTAAATGATAAAACAAAATGCTGTAGAAGAATAAAATATTAGGTAGAAGAAGCAGCGTTTTGTCTGGTGTAGTTTGGTTAAGGCCGCAGGTGCAGGAGTTGTCTGACATCACCTTTTGAGATTGCATGAAGAGGTTTTCTCCATAAGTAACACTAAATTAAAAACATGAAGAGGTTTCCTCCATAAGTAACATTAAATTAAAAAAAATTCTGTCCTGTACTGAAATACCTGACTTCCTCACTGATTGTTTTTTTCATTTAACTGCTGCACCTACAGGAAGGTGCTACGCCACCTACTGGCACTGCCATAAGTCACTTATCCCAGCTGTAGTGACATTGCATCACTACCCCCGTCTCATAACGCATTGCACTTGTTAAAATACACACTTAGGCTTCTGCACCATTTCTCTCCCATCCTGTCTGCCCCTTAATGCGGTGGTGTAATACGCTGACCAGGTAAGCTCTCTACTTGAGCGGAACTCCTTTTTAAAGTTTCATTGTAATGTAATTGCAACTGTATTCTGCCTTCAATTGCGAATCTACCAAATAGTCATCCTTACATTGCACAATGTGTGCTGTTTGGCCTGTATAGTGTTTTTTGCTGAAACTGCTTACTTAACAAAGTTTTAATCTAACTTAGCAATGTATAAGCTTATGAGAGTTGCATTTTGATTTGTTTTGCAGTTATCTTTGAATTTAAATATACTGTGCCCTGTTATTGAATTTTATGATGCTGTGAACTGTTGGTAAAGACTGTAACATGTGTGCCCACTATAACACTATGTATACTTTACTGCATTAGCATCTATACCTATGCAACTGCATTTATTTGTGAAGTAGTTGTAAACTGTGTGCATCTTGCCTGCAAATTAGCAGTTGACTGCTATTATTAGCACTTTAACCAATCTCTAGCCTGTATTACTTGCTACCTCTGTTCTTCTGTCTGTCCCTACACTACTCCGCTTCTAAGCTAACATTTCCCTCCTACTCCCCTCATTTCTCCTTCCTATTCACATCCCTACTTAGCCTTATTCCTTTATAATAACTTATCCCTCAATACTGCCCTGTTTCAGCTAATACTGCTCTTACTCACCTCATCCTTATCCTCTTTCTCACACTTTGTTTTTCACGTCCCTGGCATCAAACAATTTAAAGACTTTGCTTAACTCCAGTCAACTTTGAAGATGAACCATTCCCTTTATGGGTGTTGTTCCTTCGGTGGAATTCCTATCCAGCAGCAGTGCAGTTAATTAACAATGTATGTTACACGGTATATTTACTACTCCTGACCTTCTTTACCCACTTAATGTAAAATATAACTTTGTGCCTACTGTGTGCCTCTTTAAAGTACTGCTCCTGGTCAGCTACAGCACACCTCTATGTACCCCCACCCCACTACCCCTGGTCTCTCTAGCCTTTAAGTCATTCACTTTCCCACATAACCTTACACCCATTTGCTCTGCTAGCTCTTTCCCTCAACTTTCTTGTCTCCTACTGGCATAGTCCCTCATACCTCTACCTACCACTTCTGTCTGTCTCCTTCTTCTGACCTTTGTCTCCCACATAGAATCTCTACTCTCACCCTCAAACCCAGAAACACAGAGCATCCTCTTTCCCTACCACAGTCTCTTCATTCACCTCCCTAGCCTTGCTCCCAGCCTAGAGACTGTCAGTTCCTCTTCATAGATATGTGCAAAAAAAAAAAAAATATATATATATATATATTTACATATATATATAAAGTAATTTCTAACATTAAATTAAAAACATTTCTCTCCTGTACTGAAATACCTGACTTCCTCACTGATTGCTTTTTTTTCTGTTTAAATGCTGCAGTGCTGCCTGCTCCATTCGCTCTCGCAAACACTTGGGCTCACTTTGCTCCCCCACCCTACCCCATTCCAATCCACCCCCACATCAATTACATTTATAGTTATAGACCACACCCCAACACTCCTCAATCCCAATTATCCAATCAAATCTCACCTATCATCCCCTATGCCAACACACTTCACCACATCCCTATTCAACAGCAAACCTCTACAGTTACTGATAGCACTCCTATACACACCCAACTCCTTCTACAACTCAATAAGATGTCCTATACACATCACACCCACCTACTAAAAGTATTATTTTACTCATTAATTATCTTCTCTCTCCTCTTCCTGCTGTCCATCCTTTCCTCCTACCACACACAACTTTATATCACCTCCTCACCATTATGGCAGACAGAATGCATAACCAATCCCACAAAACTAAGACATTTCCCTATATCACCTTGCAACCTCACCTCCACTCAACCTTTTTCCTGCCTATATAATAATCTTACATACAAAACTAGCCCTCAATCCTCCCCAAAACAAGCTAAAATATTACACAAGCTAAACAAACTTTATACCTACTCCAAAAACTCACTTGCTGTGGAGACATTCACCCTAATCCAGGACCCAACAAATCTAAGAACACAAACTTAAAACAGCCAAATCCTCTATATCTAAGACCTACCTCATCTCTCCGCCTTTTAAACATTAATGTAAGAAGTATACTTAACAAAACACAGGACCTTCATGCCCTACTAGCTCTATACAAACCAGGTATCTTTGTGTTAACGGAAACTTGGCTTAAACCTGAACATCTCAATAATGAAATTACTGCTCCTGGCTACAATATTATACATAGAGATAGATCAGGAAAAAAGGGAGGAGGTGTAGCAATACTATTCCAAAACCACCTCACTATTGAACAATTTGAGTGTATTTCCCAAGAAGTCAAAGATGTAGAACTAATTCTAGCCAAATTAAAACTTAACTCCAGCAAACAAATAATTATTGCAGGTGGATATATATCCCACCAGGCAATAACACTACCATACTGGAAAGCATACTAAACTGGTTGTCATCCTCCCTTCCACAAGAAACCATACAATTAGGTGACTAATATTGACTGGTCTGACTGTTTCAGCCAAAATCCCTCTATCTACATTCACCTCCATGGATTTACCCAAATTATATCTGCCCCCACAAGAACTGACAAAACCTTCAAACACCAGTCCATCTTAGACTGGATTCTGCTATCAGACCCCACTCTGGCTCAACAATTAGACTGCCTTCCTGACAATCTGAGTGACCATCAAGCAACTTACCTAATTAGGAACCGATCCCACCACAATAAACAATGCATCCTCAGAGTAGTATGCAACAAACAGGCCTTCAGAGCTAATGACCTAATCATTTCACTAAAATGCTATAACTGGACTCCCCTAAGACAACTATCTCTAGATGAAGCCGTGCAGTACTTTAACTCAACCTTCCCAAAAATCTTAAATTGTCATGTAGCCCCCCCCCCCCGAACCATTAGAATCAAAACTAACTATGCCCCATGGCTAACAAAAGATACTAAAACCATAATGAAAGAAAGGGATAAAGCCTGGTCGCAATTTCACAAACACAAAACTACTTCCTTGAGACAGAATTATCTTGAACTTTGCAACAAAGCCAAAAAACTAATAAAACTTGATAAAACTAATTACCATAAAACCATGCAGGAAAAATATGCTCACAACTCTCAAAAATTCTGGGCCACAATAAATAGTTTACTGCACCCAGGAAACTCCACCACTCCTACCCCTGTATTACCAAACGACCATGACAGCATCCCCACCCAATTTAACAAATGCTTTACTGAAACTGTCCAAGCCCTAGCAAACACACAAAGTACTACTAGTAGGCCCTTACCTTCAGAGACCCCCTACCCATTTCAGTACAAAAAACAACTCCTCCAATTTTTTCCTGCACCCAGTCCCCACTAATACAATTGCTAAACTCCTCAAAAAACTTAAACCAACCACACTGGCAGGTGACAATCTGCCTGCAGATTTCCTTCAGATAGCAGCAGAAGCTATAGCCTATCCCATGTCCATTCTTATAAACAGGTCAATACCAGAATGTAAAGTACCTCACTCATGGAAAATATCACGTTATACCACTGCACAAAGGGGGTAACTCGCTTGAGCTTACCAACTACTGCCATATTGCAATTCTATCACCTTTATCAAAAATATTAAAGTAGTTCATTCCCAACTAATGCAGTACCTCCTAAAAAAATTACCTGTTTTCTAAATCCCAGCATGGCTTCAGACCTTCCCATAGCACTACCACAGCATTACTTTCATTTACCAACATTGTCAATCCCCATAGAAACAATGGACTATTCGTATCCTCCATATTCTTAGACTTATCCAAAGCCTTTGATATGGTTAACCATAGTATGCTTCTAGAAACTCTATCTACCCTTAACATAAGCTCTTCCACCATATCATGGTTCAATAACTACTTATCAGACAGGCAGCAGGCAGTTCTATGGCAAGATCAATTGTCCCCCCCATTACCAGTAGCCATAGGTGTCCCTCAAGGATCCATCCTCGGTTATTGGCTATTCTCACTATTTACTAACCAGATAGCCCCATCCTCCCTCTCTGACTCAGTAGTGCAATACGCAGATGATACCCCTATTATATGTGGCACCCCCACCCTACACGAGCTAAAAACCATAACCCAAAATAACTTTTCCTTAGCAGAAGCATGGTTCACTAACATCAAACTTATTCTTAACCCCCAAAAAAAACAAGCTCATTTTCTTCAGTCCTGGTAGATCTCCACTAAACAATGATTTTACCATAAAATCTAAAGATAATATACAAATCACCCCAACAACACACACAAAACTATTTGGTGTAGAAACTGACTATAATCCGAAATTCAACATACATATAGCCCAAACAATCAAGAAAGTTAACAAAAAGTTTGGTCTCCTTTACAGGAACAGACAGTTCATCACTAAACATACCAAAGCCACTATTGCAAGGACTCATCTCGTATCCATCCTCCTTTATGAATCCCCTATCTTAACTAACCTTCGCCACACCGGACTAAGCAAAATGGAATTTTGCTACAACAAGATTGCCAAGTTTGCTACGGATGCCTCTCATAGATCCTATCACTTTCTAGACCTCAAACAACTTAATTGGCTTGCGTTACCTCAACTACTCCTACTCAACCAACTCTCAATAGCTCACAAGCTCTACTACCATCTTGGCAAAACCCCAGCACTTCAGCATCTAATTCACCCCTATACTAAAAGTAGAGCCTTAAGACCTAGTAATCAGAACCACATAAATGTCATCAAACATAAAATTGATGGTGGTAAATCTCTCTTTGCCTGCTCCATTGCCAGAACCTGGAATTCACTCCCAAGCCACTTAACTTCTACCACCTCTACTTCCCAATTTAAAAAAATTCTCAAAACCCACTACTTAAATAACAGGCATTGCTCATGTTACTCCCAGGTTAAGCCATATCACTGCACCATTGCTAGGATTCTGCTAAGGATAAAATGGTTGCTCCCCGCTTCCCATTTATACTTGTTTATCCAATGACAAGTCTTCTACACTACTGGTTGACTGATCAGCCAATGTTATGTTCTCAAGAGAACTAAAAAAAAAAAATATATATATATATATATATATATATATATATATATATATATATATATATAAAACTTTCAATTATTCATATTTGTATGAAATTACTCACTATTAGAAATTTAGAAATTGTTAATCTCTGCTATGTATGCTGGATTGTATTCTTACTATGTATGATGATATATTTTCTTATATGTTGCCATGTTTTCTCTTTTGTACTGTATTGGTATTTGGAGCTTTTCTCCCAGGCCCTGCGCTAAAAATGGACCTGTGTACAGTCGGACTTTCCTAGTAAACAAATGTAAAATAAAATAAAAATAAATAAAATAAGTCTGGCAGGAAGGGGGAGTATACTTTAAGATGTAATAGTTTAAAACATGCAGGATTATTGCATGACTTTGCTAAATGTTTTTTTTTTGTTTGTTTTCAGAAAGCCTGGCTGGCTAAATGAGTTTCTTTTTTAAGCCTGCATTTTCTGAAGTTGGGGATACACTTGGGAGGGAGGACATATTATGGAAGTTGACCTACAATTCCAAAAATCTTGGGTATACTTCATATAGTGACAAGTAATAGAAACTGTGTCAACAGAAGAAGAATGTGTCTGTGTTAAGGACTGTGTGAAGATGGGAATAAATGGGCTTGCTAAGAGAAGAAGGAAGTGTGGTCAGAAGTGACAATCATTCTAGTTAAAGAAAAATGGAGACAAGTTTTAAATGACAAAAAATAATGTAAGAGGATCACACAGAAAACGCATCACAGCTCATTCAGCTAGCTGACTTAATCATAAAAGAAGAGACAGTTAATATTGCGATGGAGAACATTTTTTATATTAAGCATTAGAGAACTGAAGAGGAAGGAACAGCTGGAAATAACTTCAATGGAAGAGAAGGAGATAGGGAAGCCAAAAATGCTTCAGATAAGACAGAAAAGTGAATGTATTCTTTTATCTCTGTTTTCAAACAGAGACAGCAGGCAGTCATTGGGGTTGCATATAGAGACATCATCATTATAGGAGGGTCCTTGTTTCCTGATGTGTGCATTACAGCACAGGTAAAGTGGTAATACTTTACACATTTTTTTATCATTAGTTAGTTGACATCTATATTTGTGTGTCTTATGCCCCTTTCTCCACTGTCTTCCACTTTCCTGATAGTGTCACCTCCTCCTCTAACATTTGCATTGGTGTTTTATGTTTGTTTTGTGTGGCCCTATTACTTTCCTAACTTCATCTTTATTCTTTTACTACTATCCACAAGTTATCTTCTCTCTCTATATATAATTGTATGAAAAATACATTCAGCACAGACTCCTTCTGACCCTGTAGGATTACCACTTACTTTATTTATTTTGCTGCAGCTGTGCACACGAAAATGCACTGAACACCTTCAGGGCTTTTTCCTCGATGGATGAGCGTTACCACTGCTCATAATTCCCTGCAGATGCACCATACTCCTACATGCTCCTCAGCCAGAATATATTATCAGCTGCTTGTCCAGCTTCATTTATTGTTAAAGAGCATCAAGTCTCATCCCATTTGGAAAGAAAACAGAGGAGGGCTGGCCACACATTTATAAATCCCAGGGGATAGTCAGTCAATCATGGCTGGTCTACTTATGACAGCTTTGTGTGTGTCTACCGTTTGGTAGTCTGATTCCATTTTGCTTGACAGCATTTGTTTGAACAGAGATCACCTGATATGTGTTTTCTCAATTCAGTGCTTTGCCAAGTAGCCTGAGCTTGCTGAAGGTCTGACATCTAATAAGAAGCTCTTTTATGTTTCTCATTTGTCCTGAAACTGTTTTTCCCCTCCCTCCCTATTCTTGTAGTGTTGTTATAGTTGGTGGCTTTGCAGTTGCCCGCCCCTACTGTAAATTTGATCTGGGACTCCCCTCCCAGTCTGGTGTTCACTCTACTCAGTACATAGAGAAGATTTGAGAAGGCCAACCCCACTTAGGTTCTTAACCTAGAATTTTTCTTCAGTGCCTCCTTCCTCTCTCCTTGCACTTTACTAAAAAATGTACTTTATTTTGCTTTTGCCTCTTCTTAAAAGTACTCAATTGTATTTATTCTGCTGCATTTATTACTGCTTGGTAGTAGCCTGAATAAATTGTAACTGTTATTCTAAGCCTTTTGGTTTAAGCACTTGGGCTTCAGACCAGTTGTATTACATTAAGAAGGTTTGTGGTCTGCACTGTTGTGGCAGGACAGGCAGCTTACATCCTTCTAAGATGGGAATTGCTGATTGAAGGCTCAGTGTCTGTTATTCTAAAAGTGTATTCGTTTTGGTTTAAGCACTTGGGCTTCAGGCCAGTTATTTTACATTAAGAAGGTTTGTGGTCTGCACTGTTGTGACAGGACAGGTAGCTTACATCCTTCTAAGTTGGGAATTGCTGATTGAAGGCTCAGTGTCTGTTATTATAAAAGTGCATTAGTTCTGGTTTAAGCACTTTGGCTTCAGGCCAGTTATTTTACATTAAGAAGGTTTGTCGTCTGTACTCTTGTGGGAGGAGAGGCTAGATTTTCTGAGCTGAAAATTTCTGGTTAAAGGATTATTATGCCTGCTTATCTGAACTGTTTTTTTCTGAAACTGGTGCCCCTTGTTTGCTGTAGCATAGACTAGATTCAGGTATGCTGAATCTAGCTTTGTCTGTATAACTTGAGCACTAACCCAGGCCATCTTTTTGGAGACGTTTCCCCTGCACCCTAGTGGTAGGAGTGTGCAGTTAGAACTTGTCTGATTGAAGACTGCTGGAACAAGGGCTCAGTTTTGAGCTTTTTTACTGGTTAATTGGGTAATTTGTTTAAATCAGTTTGCTTGTTTTCAATCATTATATAAAAACAATTGCACTTTATTCATCTGCTTTTATTGTATTTGTGTTTCTTCCTACTTTATTGCATTTATTCTGCTGCATTTATTACTGCTTGTTAGTAGCCTGATTAAATTGTAACTGTTACTCTAAGCCTTTGGTTGAATCACTTGGGCTTCAGACCAGTTGTTTTACATTAAGAAGGTTTGTGGTCTGCACTGTTGTGGCAGGACAGGTAACTTACATCCTTCTAAGTTGGGAGTTGCTGATTGAAGGCTTAGTGTCTGTTATTCTAAAAGTGTATTAGTTCTGGTTTAAACACTTGGGCTTCAGGCCAGTTATTTTACATTAAGAAGGTGTGGTCTGCAGTCGTGTAGGAGGAGATGGTAGATTCTGCCCTTCTGAGGTTGGAGTTTCTGGTTAAAGGCTTATTGTGCCTGCTTATTTGAACTGTTTCTTTCTGAAATTGGTATGCCTTGTTTGCTGTAGCATAGACTAAATTCAGACCTGCTGAATCTAGCTTTGCTTGTATAACTTGAGCACTAATCCAGACCATCTTTTTTTTGAGAAGGTTGCCGTGCACCCTAGTGGCAGGAGTGTGCAGTTAGAACTTGTCTGATCGAAGACTGCTGGAAGTAGTTTTTAGCTTTTTATTGGTTAATTTTTTTTAAATCAGTTTGCTCATTTGTTATATTAAAAAAAAATACACTTTTTGCATCACCGCTTAGCAAGGGTTAAACTATTCCCGGCGCCATAAAGTCTGCTCTTCAAATTTTCCCTTAGAACTAGCCAGTTTTTTTTAGTTTTAGCACTCAAATCTGTTTCTCTGAGCTCAGTACTTGTTCAGAACTTGTAAGCACTAAATAAGCTACAAATTACTACAGCACTCAACTTTCCTCGCCTGTCAAGAGGAAAACAGTTTTTAGTACTTAATAAATAAGCACCTATCCAGGCATGTCTAAGGGTCAGCTCCCAGTGTCTTCTCCTGTCTACCTGATGAATCTGGGCATCTTGGGGCAATGCAGCAATTGCCTCATGTACACAGACAACCCTCTCCTCCTACCACCCAACACTACAAATTGTGAGAGATGCACTTATATAGCCAAACTAGAAGTAAAGCTCTCTTCACTCAAGACTGGACTAGAAAGTCAAGAGGAGAAGATAATCACTTGTACCTTACCACACTCATCACATAGTCCCTCTAAACCTACACTACCAAACACACACATAGCAACACAAAACACACACCTACATTCATGGAGGCTCTCAATAAAAATCTGCTCAAGCATAGAGACCTCCAAAGCAGAAACGCAAGCAACCTCCACCCCCTAACACAACCTAAATGACACAGAACCCACAAACTCAGTGTGCCACTCAACCACAGCCCATAAGGCATAACAATGTACCCAACACTCTAATCATAGGTGACTCTATAGTCAGGCATACTGGTGTTCCACTCACCAGGTTAAACAAGGAGAAAGTTACTGTCAGCTGCCTGTCGGGTGCCAGGATCTGCCACATAACACACACACTCTGGTCACTCCACAACAAGTACAAATATGACTCTGTCATTGTCCATGTTGGTGTGAATGACCTGAGACATACCTCCCTGGACTACATGAAAAGAGACATGGAGGAGCTCTCCGATCTTGTAGCCCAGACAGATATGACCCTAGCCCTGAGTAGCATCCTGCCAGCACCCAGAATGATACCACAGTAAAAGGACAAAATGATTGGTTTCAACAACTGGCTAAACTTCTGGTGTCATTCTAAGGGGATCCAGTATCTGTCTGCCTGGGATGACATGATCG
This sequence comes from Protopterus annectens, assembly GCF_019279795.1. Classification (NCBI taxonomy): domain Eukaryota; kingdom Metazoa; phylum Chordata; order Ceratodontiformes; family Protopteridae; genus Protopterus; species Protopterus annectens. The sequence continues at coordinate 1,616,391,041 of NC_056741.1, forward strand.
ACAAGACCACTATGCTTTGCCAGAGATGGCCTGCACCTGTCACCTTTGGGACTCCAGATACTCGCTAAGGCTCTTGCCACCCCTGTAGTGCCTTTTTTAGGCAAGGTTCAAATGACAAATTCACCACCATAACAGGTACAAGCAAGCAAAATCTGAGGGTTATGCTACTCAATGCTAGAAGTCTAAACCTCAAAATGCATTCACTCGAGGCACTCCTTAAAATGGAGAACATCAACATCTGTGCAGAGAGAGAGAGACCTGGTTCAAGGCTCCAGAGAACACCCCTGCATTACCAGGCTATAATGCATACCACACCTTTCAGCCACCTAACCTGGACCGTAACACTAAAGGCAGAGGCGTGTCCATATTCATTAAGGATATCAACACCTCCAGGCTAGTTGTTCAGCATAATGCATCTGAGATTATCCAAGTGCAACTAACTCTGGGCAAAATCGCAATCCAAATTGTAACTTGCTACAGATCCCCCACCATGCTCCAGGATTCCCACTCCTCATTTCTTGATACACTGGAAAATATTAGGGTACAACCCAACACCTTAATAAAGGGCAATTTCAACTACCCCACAATTAACTGGGAAAACTACTCATGTACCAACTCTTTTGCTCAACGTTTTCTGGAATTCATAAATTCCAACACCTTGGATCAACTTATCCACAACCCCACCAGGGGCAGCAATATCCTGGACCTGGTCATTACTAACATGGGCAACTGGTGTTCCACACCAGAGGTCAATTCCTCATTGGTCAGATCTGACCACAAGCTAATCACCATAGACATCCACATCCCACCCCCCATTAGAGAAACCACCATACAAAATTTCTCCAAAGTCAACTTCACGCTTCTTAAGACAGAAGTGGCAAACTTCACGGCACCCATGCAGAAGGACAATAGAGGTATGACTGCTGAATCCTACACAAATGCACTTTATAAGCACTTACACAAGGGCATGGATCATACTATCCCTAACAGAAGCAAGATGCTATCCTCCAAAAAAAGGAAGCCAATCTGGTGGTCCCCTGCCATAAACAAACTCTACAACAGAAGAAAGAAACTGTTGCAAAAAAGACCAAAATCCCATGATTGGAGGAACTCCCTGGTCAGCCTCAGTAAGAAGCTAAGATCCCTCATAAAATCCTCCAAAGCTAGTTGCAAAAACAAAATTGCCACTGATTCTAAAGACAACCACAAATCATTCTATAGCTTTGGCAAGAATCTCAATGACAAAGATCTGCCCTGAGTTACAGCACAATGGCACTAAACATACAGAACAAACTGATATTGTCAACATTCTGGCAGATAGTTTCAGTACTAACTTCACCCCCCCCCTAAAGGGCACATCTCTATACTGGAAGAATGCAAATTTCCTGTAATCACAGCTGCAGAGGTAAAAACCACACTCTCCAAAGCCAAGAACACAGCATCCATGGGACCTGACAACATCCCAGGCTGCATTCTACATGAACAGCAGAATGAACTGGCAACCCACCTAAGCACCATTTTCAATCATAGCCTCACCGCAGGCTTTGTGCCCACTGAATGGTGCACAGTGATGGTTATCCCACTCCACAAAGGCGGAGCCACCACAGACCCTGGGAACTACTGCCCCATTAGCCGAACAAGCCTGGTCTGAAAAGGCCGTAGAACGTATCATCATGGAACTTATAAACAAAGATTTTGGTAATCTCCAAACTCTGGACCCCACCCAGTTCAGGTTTTTAAAAGGCAGACCATGTCTCCTAAACCTGATAGACTTCTTTGAATAAGTCACCAAAGCCGTAGATGAGGGTAAGGTGGTTCACACAGCCTCTCTAGATCTTGCCAAGGCTTTTGACACCAACCCCCACTCTGGAATTATAGATAAACTCACTAAACTAGGTATAAATCCCTATGTCACAAGATAGGTTGCCAACTGGCTCACTGACCGAACCCACACTGTGAAAGTAGCAGACTCCAAATCCGACTTCAGACCAGTGACAAGTGGAGTACCACAGGGTTCAGTCCTGGGTCCTCTCCTGTTTGGTATCTACTTTTCTGAAGTACAGGCTTACACAAAAGGTCTTTGGCTAATGAAGTTCACAGATGACTACAAACTATGAGCCATAATCAAAACTCCTTAAGATGTAGACATCCTACAAAAGGACCTCACTGAGACAAATGCCTGATGTCAAAGCTATGGCCTCAAGCTCAATGCCAAAAAGTGCATTGTCATCCCCTTTGGTAAAAACTCTGTACCCATGAGCTACCACATAAGTGGCTGTCTACTTAACATTGAAAGTGTGATAAGAGTCCTTGGGACACAGGTGGACAGTAGTCTCTCCTTTGATAATCACATCAGCACAGTAGTCAGGAAATCCTTCTAAGTGGCACACCTCATCACAAAAGGTTTCTCATCCAGGAAAAAAGAGGTCATTGTTCCCCTCTGCTCATCACTCATTAGACCCATTATAGAGTACAACACTCCTTTTGATATGTACCTCTCAAGACATCTACAACAACTGGAAAGGCCACAGAAATACCTCAGAAACAGGATTACTGGCCTCAAACAGATGCCCTACGCAGACCATCTCAAAAAACTCCAGCTTTATTCCGTCACATATCACCTACTCAGAGGCGATCTCTGCCTAACATACAAAGCTATGTCAAATCCAGAGCTATTGGACATGCTCCAATTAAAGGAATCCCAACCCCTCTGAGCTACACACTCTAGGGACCTAACCCTTGTCACCAGAATAAACAGAACATGCTGGAGGGATAGATTCCTGTCCCAGAGACTTCACATATTCTGGAACAAACTACCTATCTATATCAAACAAAGCTCCTCATTAGCACTCTTCAAGAAAAATCTTGATGATTGGATGTGAAATAGGAAATTCACCCCGGGGATCACCTCTGTGGCTCTGCTTGACAGGAGCACAGGAAAATAATTTTCTTGAGTGGCGAAAGCCAGGGTACCTTTTTGGCTAGGCTTATATAGGCCCTAGGGCCAATAGCCTAGTACCTACCTATGAACCTATATACATATCGCTGCATTTTTCTGCTATCTTATTCTTCTGTCTTCTTCTTATGACAAAATGCATATAATTAAATCAGGCCTCATGTACTATTTAACTGCACCCAGTGCTGATTATGTTCCTGCAAAATATAATTGCTTATTTCATAATTGTCTGCTTTATTCATCCTCAGTTTGTATATAACTCTGCTAATGTTACCTAAGTATTCTGTACATTATATAAATACTTCCGTAAATAGTTCTCAAAGAGCTTTGTATACAGTGCTGGTAAATATTTCCTGAGTATTCCGTATGTTCTTCTAGAGCTTTTTTTCCTTAGCCTCCACTGAAAAGGAGCTTGTTTCCCTGTAAACAAATGGAATACATAAAATAAAATAAATAAATAAAGGGACGAGGGGACTGAAACATCAATAAGGAAGGTAGTAGTGCTTGCTTTCATGCTAAGAGCAGTTCACGGGGTGGGGGGGGGGTTGACTGTCGTCATGGTCATCCCAATTCATAAGATCAATTATATCTACCTGGTTCTTTTCTGCCCCCGGTACAAGCACTGGCTCCCACCCAATCAGTGAGGTGACATTTTATATGCCCAGAGCCAACTTCAACTGACAGGGTCCAGTCTATTGTAATCCATCACACTCCCACCTGTCACTTGACTGGCAGGGCAGCTATTCCCCACTCATTTTTATGTGGGTGGTGAGCTCATACTGTGGCTCCAAACACCTTCTCTAGTTGAATGTGGTCAGGCCCTATAAGTTATTCACTGGAAGTTCTGTTTTGTCTGCCTAGAAAAAAAGTCAAGCAATTTTCCCAGCCAGCATCAGGTAGAGATTATAGCAGTATCTTCTTACACTGACATATGGTGGGCTCATTCCTCAGGGCTTTGCAATCAATGTAGGAAATTTGAAAATTGAGAATAGGGAAAGGAAGAACAAAAACTGCTAGACAACAATTTGACAAATGAAGTTAAAAAGTCAAACAGTAAAGTATTCAGAGCAGTAAGATCAAGCCAGAGATATCTAGTACAGTACCATAGACTGTACAAAGACTGAATCAGTCAATATTTAAGGAAATAAATCCAGACTGTTCACCATACCTATCAACCATACCGAATTCCTCGGTAAATACTGGTTTTGAGGGCAACATATTGAGGTACTATGAATTCCCGAGTGGCCCATTTAATTTCAGAATTTCAAATTTCCCTGTTTTTTTTTTTTTTTTTTGACAAATTTGTTCCCTGACATCATCACGTGCAGGGATTGCACGATGACATCAGCTTCGACAGCCTGTCAAAATGCCAAGCCAAAATTTGACTTACTACAGAGTTCGCAGCATTCTTCTTCCATGTAAACATGATTAGTTCTGTGCTTGGCAGACTTGGATCTGTTAACTTAACCTTAATTCTCTGCTCAGCTGGGTGTGCAGTCTGGATTTTGAAATGTAGTTGGGTGGATAGTTTTCATTTGAAGTGAATTAATGGGGTTATGGCATTTGCATCTGTGCTTTTATTTCCGTTAAGCTGAATGGCTGTGCTTAAGTATAGTTCAAATGTTTTTATTTCTGTTAAGCTGAATGACTGTGCTTAAGTGTAGTTCTGTACATTTGCAGTGTAGTTAAGCTGAATGGCATCTTTTAAGCAGAACACATTTGTACGTAGCGCTCGGAAGACGGGTCCATTGCTTTTTGGCAGATTAAGAAGAAATACGTTGCTCAGCAAAAAAGCAGTTTAGTTGGTAAATAACCATATGGTGAATAAACAGTCCCAAGTAGCCACAGTTTAATCCAGAAGAAAACTGAACATAAAATCCCTTTAACGCAAGATTTATTAGATTACACAAAACTAGCGTTTTCGCTGGAGCCACAGCTACAGCTTCTTCAGAAGTGCAAATGTGTAAAAAATGCAGTAACCTCTTTTAAAATACGTAATGTGTGCGGGCTTTACGCTACAGAGTAAAATTAAAGGCGTACATGCCCTTTTTAAAGTGCTACGCACCAACTCGAATTATACAAATGTCAATAAGAATCCGTATCAATAAACTACCTTAATTCTTTACCAACCCTAAAAAATGCTGAACTATTCAACATCTAGAAAATATAAAAACATGAAAATGTTTAAACTGTTACATCCTTACATGTATTAAATGTCAAAATTAAATGTCAAAATTAACCAATTGTCACTTACATAAACCCAAAAGTTTAAAAAGTTAGCAATACCAATAATAAAGAAATGTATATGTTTGTATATACCAAACTATCTTATTTATATATTAATTAACAAACTGTCTAATCAGTTTCCTAATATGTTTCAAAACTAGTATTTACTTAGTGGCAGTATACTACAACAAATTAACATAAAATTGGTTCTAATCACGACACACACCTTTGTAAAGGTAGTAAATTCCACATGCTCCCTATCTGAATAAGCTATACAACCAAGATAATGCAAATTCTGTAAAATTGAAACAGTCCTATCTTATAGCAACGTATTTCTTCTTGCTTTGGACTTTCCTCTCCTGGGCGTCAGCTTTGTGTTTCCGTTACGAGTTTATTTTGTCTGTTCTTTTGGTGGTATGGCGTGCGACAGCCCTGTGAGTCCAGTCAGTCCGGTGATTTTTGCTACATTAAGGAACAACAATGAAAAAGAAGAAACAAGTGAGTTGGCAGTTTTAATCCGTTCATTGTCTTCCAGAATGGATAACTTTAACAGCAAACTTGATGCGCTTGACAAGCGTGTTAGCGCTGGTTTGAGAACCAGTATTTCTGTAACGGACCCTCAGCCTGCAGTACCAATTATGACTCAAACTTGTTTGCTTGGGGATACGAATGTTACAGGCTCGGAAGCGAGCACATTTTCCATACCACCAGGGCAGCGGTCTAACAGTCAAGGGACATCACTGTTTGCAGGTGAAGCTACAGTTAATAGACCTGTAGCATTGTTTAACGGGTTACCATCAACGAATTCTATGCTACCTATGCCCCCAGGGCTAATTGGAGTTCCTAATTGCGGTGTATGGATCCACAACACCAATAATTTTTTATTTAGTGTTGATCAGGAGCAACCGGCTAGGGGGTTACAAGAAACTTCGAACAATGAAATTAACATTACAGCTTCACTTAAAACACTTGATTCTAAACTGCTGAAACTTAAAAAGCTCCAGCTCGAAGTTGCTTACTTCCAGCAGTGTTTAAAAGAGAAAATTATCCCAAAAGGATTACGTTCCACCTTTTGTCCTACTAATTTGTTCAACAGTATTGATTTCTGCACGGACTTGACTCTATTTTTTGAAAATCAAGGGAGTCAACTATTAGACTTGATAGTTAAACATTACAACATTCAAATTACTGCCCTTATTGATGAAGTCTATAACTTGGACACTAATTTGAAACAAAACTTGTACTTTGATAGGTACAAGTACGACTATTCTAGAATTTTTTCAAGTATTGATGGGTTATTGGAAAAATTCAAAGCAAACAAAAATAAAAAATTAGCCAGGGACAGGCAGAGTTACCTCAATAACTCAGCCTATCCTAAGTTAGTTGTAACTACGAATACACCTCAAAGTAACCCTTTGGAAGTTGACCGTAATATGACTAATCACCCAGAGGAGCACGGGGATGGTGCTCAAGTTCACACGGAAAATGATGTTGAGACTAATGTACATGAACAGAGTACCAGACCTAAAATTCACAACACAAGAAGCAACCAATCTTACAACAATAACAACAAAAGGGATAGTCACCCTGGGGACCATTTTTTAGGCAAAACGAATTCTCGTTCATTTCCGAAGAAGAACTGGAACAATCGGAAATAAATCCATGTATTCAATCTTCTAATTCCTTGGGTGACTTAAAGATTTTAAGTAATGCTAAGGGGGATTTTACAATATATAATTTCTCAACCTTTGAAGTAGTTCCATGTTTGATTGAACTCTTAGCTTTTGGGCACTCTTTTGTTCCGACATCAAGATGCAATTTGGTAAAGACATTAATAGATTTGAAGTGTTTCGTAAGAAAGTTGAATTTGAAGTTGTTTTTCAATGACAGTTCTGTCATCTGTCATGACAACTTAAAATTAGCTAGTACCTTTAACCCCCCTTTACATACTGGTTTGTTTTTATTTGAAAAAATTTGTGAACTTGACTTCAGATTTCTGTCCAGTTCTAAAGCATTGACAAATAACAACTTGAAATATAATGCTACGCAGGAGCAATTGACAGCTCTGGAAGAATTGTGTAAAGCCCCAGTCAGGGTCTTAAAACCAGATAAGGGAGGTGGGTTGGTTATCTTCGATAACTATAAATACATTGAGAAAATGGAAAACATCTTGGAAGGCCCTGCATATTGTCCTTCATCCTTGAGTGAAATGAACACCTCATACTCTAGGAACAGAGGTTACTTTAGGGACTTGCATATAAATGGGAATATTGATTTAGACACTTATAATTACATTGATATCATCTTGCCAAAAACTCCTGTTGTTTTCGGCATTCCCAAAATGCATAAGGACTTATACAACCCACCTTTTCGAGCTCTCATTGATAATCGTATCTCTTTAACATACCCTTGTGCGCAACTAGTTGATCATATTCTGAGTAAATATCTGAAGGAAGTTTCTCAAATATGTAAAGACTCTTGGTCTTTTCTGGAGAAGATACACAAAATTGAATTTAGAGGCACACTAAATTTTCTTACCATCGATGTCATTGACCTTTATACATCAATACCTCATACTGAGGCAATAGAATGGATTACCCTTTTATTAACAGATTTGCAAGCTCCAAAGCAAGAAATTGATATTATCTCCCAATTACTTGATATTATGTTAACATCAAATTATTTCATCTTTAATGGGAAATATTATAAACAAAATCAGGGAGTAGCGATGGGGTCTCCTTGTGGGGCCTGTGTTGCAAATCTCTTTATGGCATATTGGGAGAAATATTTTTTGTTTAATAACAATGATAGAATGGGTCCAATTAAATTTTACACCAGATATTTGGACGACATCTTTATATTATTTGATGGAGGTAGCACATTGGCTAAGAATTTTGTAACATCAATTAATAGCACTACGGCATTTCTAAAATTCACATTTAAATTCTCTGAGTCAGAAATTGACTATTTAGATGTTAGATTGACTAAAGATTTTTTAAAAGGTGAATTTTATTCCAATATATACAGGAAACCAACTTACTGTAACTCCCTACTACATTTCAAGAGTAGCCACCCCTTTAAACAAAAGAAGGCTATTATTAAGGGGCAAATTATACGGGCCTCTAGAAAGTGTAGCAGTGAGAGGTTGTTTTTGGATGAATGCGAGCTTTTGAAGGACATGTTTATTAATAGAGGGTACCCGGTTTTGTTATTCAATGAAATTTTTGAGGAGGTCACCAATAAAAGAAATTTAGGTTTATACTCACCTCTTTTACCGCAAGGTGATAGTTCTACAACTATTACTGTGGACATTTCCGGTACAGTCATGAATAGTGACAGTACAAATAATGTGCTCACTTCTACTTTGAATGTTGCTAGTGCTGTCAAGGGTAGTAGTTTTATTACCAGTTTTAGTTTAGACTCAAATGCTATTGAGTCCATTCTTTATAAAAACTGGTATTTCATTACTAATGATGAGGAACTCTTGGAAAAACATGGCCTTAAACCTAAGGTCATTTATAGAAGGGGACATAATTTGAAATCTATTTTGGAAAGACCTAAAGCATCTGACTGGGCATCAAAAAATAAGGGTTGTTCCCAATGTGGCACTTGTAATTACTGTCACTTAGTAAGGGTAGCTAACTCGTTTATAGTCCGTGAAAAGAAATTTAACATCAATCACAAATTGAATTGTGATTCGAGATCTATTGTGTACTTGGCTACTTGTAATTGTTGTTCAGCTTTTTATGTAGGAAAATCTGATAGAAGATTGCGGGATAGGGTGTATGAACACTCTTACGCCATAAGGAAGAAGAACAAAACTAACGCATTAGCTAAGCACATAGATAAACATGTTGGGCATAGTTTTCAGTTTTTAGCTATCGACCAAGTTCTCAAATCGGAAAGAGGAGGTCCAACGTCCCTGTTTTTAGAAAACAGAGAATTAGAGTGGCAATTACTATTAGATTCTTTCTCCTTTCCTGGTTTGAACGAACACTGCAACATTGCTTGTGTATTAAAAATAAAAAGCTACAAACGTTAATTTATCTAAAGGTTCTGTATAGTTGCAGTTTTCAGTATCTAAGAATTGTTTCAATTTTTATTTTTTATTTTTCATTTTTATTTTTATTTTTATTTTTATTTTTAAACTATAAGATAGGACTGTTTCAATTTTACAGAATTTGCATTATCTTGGTTGTATAGCTTATTCAGATAGGGAGCATGTGGAATTTACTACCTTTACAAAGGTGTGTGTCGTGGTTAGAACCAATTTTATGTTAATTTGTTGTATTATACTGCCACTAAGTAAATACTAGTTTTGAAACATATTAGGAAACTGATTAGACAGTTTGTTAATTAATATATAAATAAGATAGTTTGGTATATACAAACATATACATTTCTTTATTATTGGTATTGCTAACTTTTTAAACTTTTGGGTTTATGTAAGTGACAATTGGTTAATTTTGACATTTAATTTTGACATTTAATACATGTAAGGATGTAACAGTTTAAACATTTTCATGTTTTTATATTTTCTAGATGTTGAATAGTTCAGCATTTTTTAGGGTTGGTAAAGAATTAAGGTAGTTTATTGATACGGATTCTTATTGACATTTGTATAATTCGAGTTGGTGCGTAGCACTTTAAAAAGGGCATGTACGCCTTTAATTTTACTCTGTAGCGTAAAGCCCACGCACATTACGTATTTTAAAAGAGGTTACTGCATTTTTTACACATTTGTACTTCTGAAGAAGCTGTAGCTGTGGCTCCAGCGGCGCTAGTTTTGTGTAATCTAATAAATCTTGCGTTAAAGGGATTTTGCGTTTCAGTTTTCTTCTGGATTAAACTGTGGCTACTTGGGACTGTTTATTCACCATATGGTTATTTACCAACTAAACTGCTTTTTTACTGAGCAACGTATTTCTTCTTGCTTTGGACTTTCCTCTCCTGGGCGTCAGCTTTGTGTTTCCGTTACGAGTTTATTTTGTCTGTTTTTTTGGCAGATTAGTTCATTGCTTTTCAGCAGAAATCTGCATCCATTGCCGGCAGATTTATTAAGGTGCTTTTCAGCAGACGTCTGCATCCATTGATTTCTTAATTTTCAGCAGAAGTCTACAGATTTGTACTTAGTTCTCAGCAGATTGGTTCTGTTAACCTGATTAAGGGGTTTGTGTGCAGATTTGTACTTAGTTCTTGGCAGATTGGTTCTGTTAACCTGATTAAGGGTGTGTGTGTGCAGATCCGTACTTTGCATCCATATTGCTTTAAGCTGTAGTGTGTATGCATTACTGCGTTTAACCTGATTAAGGGGTGTGTGTGCAGATCTGTACTTTGCATCCATATTACTTTAAGTTGTAGTATTTGTGTGTGTGTGTGTGTGTGTGTGTGTGTGTGTGTGTGTGTGTGTGTGTGTGTGTGTGTGTCTGTGTGAACTGTTAAAAGTTTTACAGGAATGCTTGGCTAATACTTGTGGTCTGTTCCTTTTAAAATTTGTGTTTTTCTGACAAATCAGTGAGAAATGAATTCACTAAATAATGAGAGCCATTTAAGTTTCAGTCTTCCTATCTTTCAGGAAATGCATGGTAACACAAAACATTTTATTCTAGCTACTTTTCTAAGATTATAGGTTCATAGGTTCATAGGTTCATACTAGGCTATCTGCCCGAGGGCATTTACAAGCCTAGCCCATAGTTTTGTGGCTTACGCCACCCCTTTAGTATGGGGAACTATACCCATTATTTTGCTGTGCCTCTGTTGAGCAGTGACACTGAGGTAATCCCTGGGGTATATCTGCGATCTCCCATCCATTGGTCAAGATTTCTCTTGAACAAGGCCAGCGAGGTGCTCTGCCTCACATATACCGGGATTTTATTCCACAGCATAGGGAGTCTTTGGGTGATGAATCTATCCCTCCAGCACATCCTATTAATAGCCGTGTCGAGGTTTAAGTCTCCGCCCTTGTGGCTCTGACGGATCTAGATTTTTGAGGTGAAGCATATTCATCAAATCTGGGTTTGACATGGCCTTGTATGTTAGGCAAAGGTCGCCTCTGAGCAAGCGTGGCGACTGAATAGAGCTGGAGTTCTTTCAGTCGGGCAGCATAGGACAGATGTTTGAGACCCTTTATCCTTTTGGTGAGGAACTTTGTGGCCTCTCCAGCTGCTGCAAGTGTCGGGTCAGATACATTCCGAATGGGGCATTGTACTCAATCATTGGTCTGATGAGTGATGAGTATAGGGAGACTATGACCTCCCTTGATCTAGATGAGAATCCCTTCATGATAAGGTGGGCAATGTAGAAGGTCTTCCTAACTACTTTAGCTACATGGGTGTCGAATGACAGACTACTATCAACCTGGGTCCCCAGGTCCCTGATAACTTCTTCTGTACTCAGTGGATTGCCACCTATTTGGTAGCTAGGGGTAACCTTGTTTTTCCCGAAGGGTATGACTATGCATTTTTGGCATTTAACTTTAGGCCATGGCTCTGGCACCAGTTATCCGTTTCTGTGAGACCCTTCTGAAGGATATCTGTGTCAGATGTGTTTTCTACTATGGCGCCCAGTTTGCAGTCATCTGCAAACTTTGTCAGCCATAACCCTCCTGTGTTTGCTTGTACTTCGGAAAAGTAGATGCCAAACAAGAGTGGGCCCAGGACTGAGCCCTGTGGGACACCACTTGTGACAGGCTTTGAGTCTGACATGGCGCCAGCAACTCTGACCCTGTGGGTTCTGTCACTCAGCCAGTTTGCAACCCATCTTGTGATGTATGGGTTAACATTTAAGCTGATGATTATACAAGCAATCCGAAGCAATAAAATGAAACAACTTGAACAACCAAAAAGGCGACTAACGAAACAAGCCACCATCCAGCAAGATGTAAAACAAAAATGTATTACTGTTAAGCAATACACTTTTCTCTGCTTTTCGTCCTGTGTAAATCACAAACTTCTTCAGACAAATTGTTCTCAAGTGTCAATGCTTATAAATAAAATAATTAAACAATTAAGAACAATTCAATTAAATAATTAAAAAGGCAATTCAGTAAGTAACACATGTAAATACATAAATACATAAATACACACGTTCAACTAACACTTCTCCCAAAAGGATTGCCCTATTTTAAAAAAACTAATATTTTTAATAAAAATGTTAAAAATGTTAAAAATCTATGACCAATGTTAAATAAACTTGTATTTGTGTCTTTCGGCTTTTCCCGGTTAGGGGTCGCCACAGCAGAAACTCCAGTCTGCTAATGATTGACAGTTGATTTTTTTTATGTACCGGCTTATAAACAGCACTAATAAAAATGTCGAACGGTGTTATCTAGCTAGACTCTTTAGCCTCAAAATACACTTAATAGATAATCATTTAAGCCAGGATAACTACTTGCATCCAAACAAAGTTGCCAAAATATAATGCTGTTTATGGTATTTATACAAGTTTATTTAACATTGTCATGAACCTGTTATTAGTTTGCCATCCATTCCTTATTGCAATATTACTAGCTTATCATTTTTTTTTTATGTAACATAGGCAATTTATTCCTCAAGGGTAACAGGCACTTGATTTGTAGATGAAACAATGAAATATAAACTTGTTTGCTAGCAGCATCCTCTTCATTCATTACATATCTCTTTAATGTGGAATTATTTAGATGACTTTTACTTCTGCAGAGATTGTGCATATTTACTGATACTGGTGGATTGTAGAAGTTTGAGTAGACTATTATGATGAAAAATGTTCTGAATTGGGCAGTTTTGTCATTATTGGTTCACGCATTTTGTTTTATTGCTTAATGGAAACATTTTCAAAACATTAAATTTAAAAGTCGCTCTAACAAGTATGCTGTATTATACAAGGAATATAATTTAATACAATAAGGAAGGTGTATTAAAGAACACATGCATGTTTTGTGTGCAAGGGGCCTATGATTTGAAAACAGCCCAAAGGGTAATCTTTATTCACCACTGGCCAGATGCCTTTTCTTTGACTGGGTTTCAATGCTGTTTCAATGAATGTGAGTTTCAAGGGCAGAGAAGTTTTAATGCTAGGTCTATTTTCATTGTGAGACTGTATTGCTTTGTTTAGCAGATGTCTGTTAGTGTTTGTGCTATAAAATGTAAAATAAAAGTTTTAAATGAAATCCAGATAATCACTGTAGAAGTAAAGCAGTATGCATTACAATGTTTATGGTAAATGAGGCAAAATAGCCAAGTAATGGGATATTGAAATGGCTGCAGGGGGAGGGCTGTCCAAGGGGGGCCCCATTCGACCATGATTTTGTGAGAGGGGAAGGATGGCAAACTCAAAGACAGCCTAGGTGACATAAACACTAGCTACACCACTGATCAGTAGGCCATGGAGAATGACTTAGCAAACTATATTATTCTTTTGCTAAGATTAGAATATTGCCTACCAGTAAATGCCCTACTTTTTACACAAAACCCACATACTGCAAGCCACCAAAAACAAAATCCTAAGGTTCACCATCTTCTCCCTTCCCTGTGAACATCATTCCTACACATTTCAAAAAAATTGTTACCATTTACTACAGGGTCTGGGGGGGGCACATTTTGGTTGGCTGTTCTTCAGTTTGCATTTGAAAGTTGGTATCCCACAATTCCACTGGAGTGTGTGAGGTTTACATAATTATGTATGCAAATTTGTTAATCAGCATACATATTTGTACCTATTTTTCATGGGCCTTTGTCCAAATGTTTGATGTTTCCAGGTTGAGAGGTATTCCTTTCACTGGAAGGCCTCACAGTAAAGTTAAAACTCATATACTTTGGTGGCATAATGCAAAGACAGGATTTATTAATGAAAACACTGATGCTGGGAAAGACTGAAGACAGAAGAAGAAGAAAGGGATATCAGAGGCTAAGTGTTAATAGAGGTTAAGATGGATAGACAGCATTACTGTATTTTTTTTGTGAGCCTTTAAAATCTGGTCTCAATGATAAGGGTGACTCTCTACCTGATGAATTGTTGTGTTATTTATGGATACTTATTAGGCTCATTATTTCTACTCATATTACATTTCATATGATATCATGTTTAGCAATGATTAGTTTAACACTTATTTCTATGTAAAACATAGCTTTATTTATTTTTGATGGTTTTGGATTAGCTTTACAACAATCGTCACTTTAATGTGGCCTTTAGTCTAGTTTAAATATGTTGATAATAAAGTCGATGTTATTATTTACCTGTATGTTTCTGAGTTATCCTCTTCATTATAAAATTTAGCAATGTGTTATATTCAATACCACATAATAGCAAATTTCAGACACATTAGAAAGTGAATCAGAGTCTGGTAATCTCATAATGTAAGGGAGTAATCACACTACAGAAATTAAAACTTCAAATGTAATAGGGAGAGAAAAACATTTCCCAAAACTGCCACAATGTTATAGAACATGCATGCTGCTGATTTAAGCTACAGCTTTAAACCAAAAACATAAAGAAAAATATTTACACTTGCTAAAACTGGAAGCCTGTGTAAATGCTATAGCAAACATGCTTAACACAATTACAACAAACAGCAGAGATAAGCTGGAAAAATTATTATTTTATGATGACAGGTCGTTGCCATTCAAAATCATGCATGCTGACTGGACAGTACAACCAAAGTGCCTTTTTTAAATAGAGAATATACCAATAAAAAAAGTCCAGCTGCTGAAGTACCATTGAGCACCACACTTTTCTATTGGAATGTACTATGGAGAGCAAAACAAAATACAAGAAAAATCAGGTATGCTCTGCAAAAAAAAAGAAATGTACCTGATTTTCCTTGAATTTTTTTCCTGCTCTCCTTAAATTTCAGCATTCCCTCATAAGTCTCAACTTTCCAATTTTTCTCAGAATGCCCAGATTTTTGCCTCCATGTTTGGTCTTTTCCTGCATAAAAAAAGATTCCTGGCAAGCCACTGGGGATGGAAGTCATTAAATAATGGCAGACAATTTTAGTTTAGGCTTCATAGCCTTCAAAAATATGTACACTAACAAAAATAACTCTGAATCTAGTAACTTTCTAAGTTTCTAAAAGCAATACATTCTGTCCCTTGTTTGAGCCTTTGCACCCCCTCCCAAATTATGTTTGCTTTATCTAGATTTCTTGCATTTAAAAAAAATAACATCAAGGAGATGCTCTTTTTTCTGTTGCTTCTCTTGAACAGCACTGATGTACTGTGCAAATGTGGGAATGTAAGTCCCATATGCACATGCAATACATCAGAAGAGGCATTACAACATGGAGGAACAATATAACATCATTATACAAAGACATTATTTACGAAAGGTAAGCAATTTCTTTCTTAAATAATGTCATTGCATAATAGCAATAACTCACAAGTAGATGAGGGTATATCGGGATTTACCCAAGGTTGGCTTTCTTTCATCACTCGGGCTTCATCATTGTGATCAAACTACACCAGCTGTGGGTAAGTCCTGATATAGAACCACCAACTTGTGGGTTTTTGCTTAACGATACCCTTCTTGTGAAACTCATTCACTCTTTAAACTAGCACAGAGCTATTAAACTAAACTAGATTAAAATCATATAAACTAATACTTTTTATGTAGGTGGCTCTATTGTGTTTACACTGACCTTAATTAACTGTTTTAATAATGTTATCTTCTTTGGGTTGTAGAAACTTTTTTATGTTTTTTTTTTTGGTAGTAGAAGTCATTTTACTTTATACTGTGTGTTATGATTGATTAAAACCATAAAACTATGTTTGCTAATATATAAAGATTTTAATTTGTGCTTCCTCCCTGGATCATAGCTGAAAAAGAGCTTTAGCCCAATTCAGTTACCTGGGTAATCAAACCATCAAACCTACCAAACAGATACATTTAATGGATCAAACAAATGCTTGGCAAAAGGATATATACAGCAAGAGTAGATGGGATGCACTTTAAAAAGTACACTATTGAATTAACATACTGATCAGTACCTGACAGATTCTTTATAGCACCTGTAAGAGTGATAATGCAGACACAAAAAGGAAACTGCAATTTTTTCAGATATAAAAAATAGTAAACGGTGTTTGCACACAAGAAGGAAAAGGAAGGCTGAAACAGAGACTTAGCAAGAGTTGTTGAATGATATCAAACAAGATAGCTCAATAAAGAAAATTACAAACAGATATGCAGTGTAATCCTGGCTCTAAATGATTGTCATTGTTGAAGTGACACCCCGACCCCACATGCAAAAATGGGAAAAGGGGTTCAGGATAGATTGGATGGATGGATGGATGGATGCATGGTTGAATGCATGGTTGGATGGATGGATGCATGGTTGGATGCATGGTTGGATGGATGGATGGATGGATGGATGGATGGATATCTGTAAACAATAATCCACTAAATAACTATACAGCTGAAGGTGAAACAGTACCGAAAACAAAAGCACAAAATTCTATGGATATCGGTCTGTCTGTTTATATATCTACCTTTCTACCGAGAATCAGTCCTAAAACTCTTTTCAGCCATGATCCATGCTCTTAGAGATAAATATTTATTAAATTAGCTAAAGAAACAAATTAATATTATAAGAAAATATCAGGGAAATATACTTACATATATATATATATATATATATATATATATATATATATATATACACACACACACACACACACACACACACACACACACACACACACACACACACACACACACATATGTGTGTGTGTATGGATGCAGCTGATATGAAAGAACACTCTTTTTTTCACTTGTTTTTCAGCCCACAAGGTGCTTTCTGTGCATGACTGCTGTACAGTGGAGTCTGGAAATTTCCTCTTATCCTCCCAGTGTCATGTGATCTTATGGCTGGTATATATAATTAGCAGGGTGTGGGGGGCATAGTCCCCCTGAAAGAAATATATATATATTTTATAGTTAGATCATTTTAGATTCACTCTAAAATGATAACTTTTTTCATTCTCTCTCTTTGGAGTATTCAGTCTGAGACCCTTTCCATTTCCCTCCGCTATGTGCTCTGAGCCTGAGAATTTTCACATACATATACTTTCTAAGTTCTAATTACACCTCTGCTTTTAGCAGCATAATTCTTTTTTGAGTTCAGATAACCACCATAATTTTCTCCTCTGGCATCACAGTATTTCACACAGAAGTAAATCTCATTGCAGTCTGTTTGATTATTATTTCCTATAGAAATATACCATAAATACAGGACTAGATGTTTTCTTTGTTATTTGTCACTATAGCCATCACACTGATTAACAGCCACATACACAGTGGCTTTGTACTTAGAGTAAACAGCACCAATCACAATAAAAATACAAACTAAATATGTGCCAGTGTTTCAGTCACTGTCACTGAATGTGATCTGTTTATGTGCTCTTGGATTATTGCCTTCATTGTGACTTGCATGTCTTTTTTATACGGTAAATTGAAAAGTATATATTACTTGTTACTTGTATGTATAATGTAGATATAACAAAGCTCTGACAAGAGTGAAAGTGCTTGCCTTTTGTTTTTATTTAATAAACAATGGGTTAAGCAATCAATACCAGCCTGAATCCTGTTTTATTATTTTTAATAAGAATGCAATGCGATCTTTAACATGGATGTTATATTAGTATTTATGACAACAGTCTAGTTTAGCATATCATGTTGTTGTTGTCTTTTGGCTTTTCCCGGTTAGGGGTGCCACAGCGGAACTCCAGTCCGCTAATGATTGGCAGTAGATTTTCACGAATGCCGAGGTGCCAGCTCGACATTCAACCTTCAGCGAAGGCATGCCCATTTACGCATGTCTTTCGAATGCCCACCCAACCACGGGGAGGACATGCAGACTCCACACAGATGGCACTCCTCACACTCCAGCCGAGAATCTAACAGGAGAACCTCTTGCTGTGAGGCAACAATGCTACCGCTGCAAGACCGCGGCTAGTTTAGCTGATATAATTCCTGTGCAACTAGTTTTCCCTTTTTGTTTTTTAGTTTTTTTTCCTTAAGGAAAGTGTTTACTACCCTTAAGTCCCTCTGTACTAGGTTTCATTTTGTCTGTAGAGCAGGGGAAGTGCATGAAGTTACGGGAAAGAGTAGTGGAAGCTAGGTTAAGAAGGGAGGTAATGATTAGTGAGCAGCAGTATGCTTTTATGCTGGGAAAGAGCACTACAGATGTGATGTTTGCTCTGTCAGTGTTGATAGAGAAGAACAGATAAGGTCAGAAGGAGTTGCATTATTGTATCTTTGTAGACTTCAGGGCGCCTAGAAAAGAGTTGTGGTATTGCATGAGTAAGTCGGGAGTGGCATAATATGTACAAGGGCAGGATACAGAATATGCAACAGTGGTGAGGTCTGCGGTAGGAGTTATGGATGTGTTCAAGGTGAAGGTGGGTTTGCATCAAGGATCAGCTCAGAGCTCTTTCTTATTTCCAGTGGTGATGGACATGTTGATCGACGAAATCAGATAGGAGTCCCAGTGGACTATGATGTTTGTGGATGACATTGTGATTTGTAATGAGAGTAGGGGGCAGGTGGAGATAACCCTGGAGAGGTGGAGATATGCTCTAGAGAGGAGAGGAATGAAGGGCAGCAGGACTAAGACAGAATATATGTGTGTGATTGAGAGGGAGGACAGAGGAATGGTGAGGATGCAGGAAGTAGAGTTAGTGAGGGTGGATGAGTTTAAATACTTGGGACTAACAGTTCAGAGTAATGGTGAGTGTGAAAGAGAGGTGAAGAAGAGAGTGCAGGCAAGGTTGAGTGGGTTGAGAAGAGTGTCAGGAGAGATCCGTGACAGACTGGTACCAGTAAGAGTGAAAGGAAAGGTCTACAAGAGGGTAATGAGACCAGCTAAGCTGTATGGGTTGAAGGCGGTGGCACTGACAAAAGGACAGAAGTCAGAGCTGAAGGTGGCAGAGTTAAAGATGTTAAGATTTGCATTGAGTGTGACAAGGATGGACAGGATTAGAAATGAGTATATTAAAGGGTCAGCTCAGGTTGGACATTTTGGAGACAAAGCCAGAGTGGTGACATTGCTCTGGTTTGGGCATGTGCTGAGGAAGGATACTGGGTATATTGGGAGAAGGATACCAAGGATGGAGCTGCCAGGTAAGCGGAACAGGAGAAGGCCTAAGGTCTAAGATAATGTGTATGGATGTGGTGAGAGTGCACATGCAGGTGGTTGGTGTGACAGAGCAAGATGCAGTGGACAGGAAGAAATGGAAACAGATGATCTGCTGTGGCAATCCCTAATGGGAGGAGCTGAAAGAAAAAGAAGATATATATATATATTTATATATATATATATATATATATATATATATATATATATATATATATATTTAGATGGGCACTTAATATTCTGGCTCTATGCAATACACTAGGAGGGCCAATGAATTGATAATGTTTTGCTTACTGATAGTAGCCAATGAATGAGGAGAGAGGAGGAATTGTGTGGTTAAATTAATATAAGGGGCAGGCAGCTAGAGAGGTAGTGAGTTTAATTTCTATGTGACTCACTGGAGAGACAGCTCTGTTTTTTTTTATTTCACAAGTTTTAATATACAAAAAATAACAGTGTAGTTAAAATACACCACAATATACAAAATAGAAGAAGGCAATAAAGCAATGCAAATTACAAGAAAGCAGTATAAGGAAAAACAACAAACCATTCCTCACAGCATTCTATGGCAGAGTTTGAGTTATCTTTTCCATTAGAGCCTTGAAATGTTTTATTTTACCCCTCAAATACATGCTTTAGCTCTTAACACCTCCCTCAGTTCACAGGTATTTAACTTCAAGTGACCTGTTCTAATTTCTGTGTGATTCACAAGAGGGAGAGATCTAGTTTCCTTACTAGTTTAAGTGTGTGTGTGTGTGTGTGTGTGTGTGTGTGTGTGTGTGTGTGTGTGTGTGTGTGTGTGTGTGTGTGTGTGTGTGTGTGTGTGTGTGTGTGTGTGTGTGTGTGTGTGTGTGTGTGTGTGTGTGTGTGTGTGTGTGTGTACAGATATAAATATATGCAGCTTTAACTATACAAACATGTTAACATGTTGATTTAAATAAAAGCTATGTAAAAGCAGGTACAATTTAAGGTACTAACATTTAACAGGTTCTTACATCAGATAGTCTAAAAAGAAATAAATGATCATGATCTGACAGAGCAATAAGGAATTTGGCAATATCCTGGGATGCACTGGATATTCATTACTAATAGAGACAATAAGCCGTTGTCTGTCTTTAGAGACACTGTTGTGTGCCATTCTAGAGAGCTGATATTTGTAAGGACATAAATATGAAAGAAGGGCTTCAGAAAATGGCAATAAGAAGTGTGCATGAAAATCAGAGAAAATATTATAAAGAAAGAATACACAAGCTTAATAAGTTCATATTAGTTCAATGCAATGTACGTTTATTCACTACTATATCCAAACATGTGCTGAAATCCCATTCCATCAAAATACTCTAAATAAAAAATAAAACAAAACAGTGTTTTTGCAGGGGGCAGGCCGTCCCATACCCTTGCATATCTAAATATATCAGAAAAGTACAAAAAAATCAAAACATTATTACTGCATTTTTATGCAGATTTACTCTAACTATTAAAAGCACAAGTCCAACACCTAACACAACTAAAATTGTATTTTTTGTAGGGAGTAAGTCCCTCTGCATTAGTAATTCTAGTAAATGGAGAAAATTACAACTTCCTTATACCACTTAAAGTCACACTTGTGGAAGGGAACGGCTTTACAATAAAAGTCAGTGAAATGTACTTTCATGCATCACATGGAACTAGCTTAGCATCCAATGGGCAGAGACAGGGAAATATTTGATAAGTACATTGGGAAGTACAAGTGGCTACCATCTTAAAGGACACCAACAGGATTCTATTATTAAATGCTTAACTGTCTCTTTTCTCCCTATTTACTGTCCCTACTATGAATAAACAACAATACAGCATTTGAAATATTTTAAATTGATTGTTTCTCTCTACTAGAACAGTACTTTAATGTACTGTGGTGATTTCACTTTCAAAAAACTTTTATCCCACCCTGGAAAAGCTTGCTGCAGTCTCCAGTTCATTGATGTCATCAAGGCCATTGAAAACAGGTAGGTTTCTGACCAATTCCCTTCCCAACCTGACATCACCATAACTGTCCTAAAATCCCACCCATGCTGTGATGTCACAGCTCCCTGATCCTTCCCCATACCCATGCAGAAAGTAAAGGCTAGAACAAGGAAACAGTACGTAAGTCAAGTCTCTTGCTGTGAGCTGTCAATCACAGCAGGTAACAGCACAAATTACCCTTAGCACTTTGACAGCTAGGGAAATTATGTATGGGATGGAGATGAGTCAAAATAGTACAACTCAGGTTTCCCAAAAGATTGCAGTTTAGCCATTTTAAAAAAGAAGCAGCAGTAAAAAGCACTTTGCAAGTCTGTTCTGTGGCATTTGCACTGTTTATGTTTTATGGAGTCATTGAATGGCATGAAATGTTACTTAAAACTAACTGACTGAAAGACAGCAGTGTTGTTGTTTCTTTCGGCTTTTCCCGGTTAGGGGTCTCCACAGCGGAACTCCGGTCCGCTAATGATTGGCAGTTGATTTTTATGTGCTGAGTTGCCAGCCCTAACGCACAACCTTCAATGAAGGTACACCCATTCACGCATGTCTCCACGCAGAAGATGCTGTAGCTGAGAGTCGAACCGGACAGTGTCTT
This sequence comes from Protopterus annectens, assembly GCF_019279795.1. NCBI lineage: Eukaryota > Metazoa > Chordata > Ceratodontiformes > Protopteridae > Protopterus > Protopterus annectens. Next base: position 1,616,412,923 of record NC_056741.1, read on the forward strand.
CTTGTGAGGCGACAGTGCTACCGCAGCACCATGCATGTAAAATCAATGCAGTAACAAGAGCTTTAGGAAAAAAGAGGCCTGTGTAATGTAATATTTTACAGACAAGCACTGCATTGTGGGATACCTAGAGGCAGACTAAAGAATCAGAATTACTTCAAAATGCTGGACCCCATGTGGTCAGACTCAGAAATTACATATAAAAATATTTAAAAACCTGTAAATAGCCCCAGAGTAGTGTTATAATGTATAAAACACCAAACCCTGATGAAATAAACATGTTTTTTGAGTCTGTGGATGTGTTCTCCTTTAAACAAACAAAACATAAGTGTAAGAGAGGCAGAGATGTATCACAGCAAGAAAAAAATAACAGTTTTAAAGATATAAGGCCATTGGCTCTGTAGAAGTACTAGGAAGCATTTTTTTAACTGAAAGGAAGATAGATTATTGAGCCATCCTTCCTGAAGAGGCTATAAACCAAAAACAGTAGCACTCTTCAAAAATTCAAAAATCCATGGGGTAGATGTAAGTGATTTCTTAGGAGTGGGTTGAATAAAACTGAATTATTCATTGAGCAGATTTATATTGAACCCAGAGGATACGAAAACGGGTCAACATGGCTGGCAGTGCAGTCCATGACTGAAGTCAAAATCTGTCTTTCAGTATTTTATTTATAACAGCAAACGTGGACTGAATTATTGCCTCTTTGATAGAGCTTTATATCTAACAGTATCTCCTTTGTTATTCTACTTTTCCTTAATGATAATTAAAACTGGGTTTAACTGCCTGATGACAACTGTTCATCTTAGGCTTCTAAGTAAAATTTTAAGCAGAGTTTGTAAGAGGCAGCTCTGCATTATTTTAAAAAGTATCTTCCCTCTCCACTGTTATGTGATTATTAAGTTAGCATATGCAATTTTTTGGGTGGTTTGCCCATCTGTTAAAAAAAAAAAGAAAAGAAAAAGGGGGGCTGGGGTAAGTACATTGTATTCTGATTGGTTCTGATTGATCCATGTTCTCTGAATCATTCAACTGTATATTGGTCTTTCCTAGAGGAAACTGTCACCATGTGTATGAACAAAGTGTTACATAAGGAGAGATAAATGTCTTAAATATTAAACTTTCCAGAACTAAAATCTAGGAATCTCCAAAGGAATTAGCCTGTAGGACTATCTCAGAGGCTGGGCAGCAAAATTAAGAAACTCTTAAAACCTACCTCTGCCTTTTTGTAAAACGTTTCATTATCCATTTTATAAAGAGATGTTAAACTAAAGTAGGAATTTTAGTGCTGATTTGGGAGCATTACAATGGCCAGTTATTTTGTTTGCAGTTGCACAAAATGCAAGTGAAAGTTTGGGATTCAAATACATGGTCATGGGTCATTACCATATTCATTAAGCAGTACTCATAAAGAGTAATACAAACAGCACATTGGAGAGAAAACTGATTATTTTATCAAAGGAGGGGAGGAGAATTACATTATTTGATAATTCTCCAAGTAGTCAAATGTCAGTTATTAACTAGTTCCTCTAATTGCTAAGCTATGTAGATAGACTTTTTTTCCCTTCTTTTTCATTCACTTGCTGAATCTTCCCACAGAGTGCACCGTCATGGACTGAGAAGATATAAGTGTTATAATACAGTGGACATATGGACATATGAGCATGGTTCATGAACATATAGGCCTGGATACCAGCTGAATGGAACATTAGTATTGCATCATAATTATATCTGATATTGGATGTTCACCTTGTCCTACTGTTCATCTCATCAACTCTTATGGCCCTTTTGACTCAGCACCTGGCCAAAAACTTGCTGAATATAAACAGGTTACTGCTGTAGATTGAGTTACAGCTTCTGTTTTTGTTGAGGCTAGGCAATGAGAGAGTGTGCATGTTGCTGCATTTAAAGATAGTGTGTATTAAAAATGCATTAACGGGAGAAACTGGTTTTGTCCAGAGCAATTGAACATCATATGCATTTCTGACTATTTACAAGTTTTTTTTTTTTGCCATGTGTAATACCTTGACTCAGGCTTCTAAAGTATATTCCTCTCACTTGTAATAACAGTACTATACATACAACCATGCAATAGATTCCACTGATCCAGGTTTAATACCTAGATCTTCACAATGCCACCCATTTTATGCAGACTTAAAATTATATAAACTTGATGGTGCAGTGGTGTGGCAGTTTGCATTGTTGCCTCACAGCAAGAGGTTCTCTGGTTTGATTCTTGGCTGGGGTGCCTACTGTAGGAGTCTGCATGTCCTCCCTGCATTTGTGTAAATTTCCTCTGGGTGGAATCGTTTCCTTCCATGTTACAAAGACACGTCTAAGAGTGTTTCTCCTTGGGACTCTGCTGAAAACTGGTTTGTTCCAAGTCGGACTTTTGTGGTAAACAAATGTTAAATCAATTAAATAATAAATAAATAAAATCTAAACTTCATTTGCTTCTCAGATCAAAAAATATATATTTCAGGTGTGGTGTGTCCATAATGGATTAAAAAATAATTCTGTAAAGCTAGTTTGAAAGTAATTATGCGTTTGAAATATTTTGGACAGAACAGGAAAATAAAATTCTGGTTCAGTCAATGTCTAAAAGAAATAAGCTTTAAGGATTCTCTACACTTCTGAAAATAAATCCCAAAGTGGATTTGAAAACCTCATAAGGAATTAACAATTCAAATGAAATTCTAAAATAAGGACTTGTGAAGAGCTCTTTTATCTTTTGTACCCACAAAATTTACACTTTCCATCACTACAGGAAGAAGAAACAAAGTTCCTCCCTCACTGGGAAAACTGCCATCTGTTGATTACATTCTCTGTCACAGGCAGCTTTTAATCAAAGAATCAAGAAACATATTAAATATCTCAGAGACATAATCAATTTATGAAATGTAACAAAGATTTTATAGTGATGCCTCTGTGACATAGCAACTTCATTTTTTAAACTTCCGCTCAAGGAGTGGTTAAATATAGGTGTCCAGCTGCATGTTGAAGTGTCATGATATCCAACTAGTCTTTTCCTCAAACTATCTACTTCATGTAAACACAGAGGGTACCCTGAGTTTTCTGCAAAATTATGCCTTAGTTTACAGCAGTTGCTGTAATCAGTGACTTACAAACAAGAACACTTTTTTAGCATTGCCAAAAGTGTCATTTAGGAGTAGCCTGTGATCAAGATGGAAACATCTGTTTCATTTTTTCTTGTCTACACTCCTTTGGCATCACTTTGCAGCCCCTATGAATACTTTACATGAGGATAATATGTGATTTGTTTTAGTGTAAAAGGGAGAAACAATGAGTCTTTTGCTTACTTGCAGTGACCTGCAACTTAAGTTATTTATGTGGTTGTTCTGAAATTCTGACACTGAAAACTTTCTGGTATGCCATGATAGTGTTGCTGACAAAACCCTCTGTTTTTTTACCTACAGAGCAAAAAAAATAAATCTCTTCATAATAACAATACTGAGCAATGTACAGAAGTCCAGATGCTCCCTATCAATCACAGTAATCCTTTACCTACTTGTTTACAGAATGCAACAACTGTGCAGAAGAACCAGATAACCTCAGTGAAACTGTGACAGACGTTTGTTTACATCTGGCTGACAACTTCATTAAAGCACACCTATATTCTGTGTTTACCATCTATTTTATTACTGCTTATGGTTGTAAGAGCAGTAATGTAGTTTTAATACTGAATAAATAAAAAGCAATAAAGACTCAACAAGAGAACCTGGTATTCTAGTTAATGTAATCAAATGTAAATATACAAAGCATAACTATTATCAGTTTGTTTGTCTTTTCTCAGTTAGGGGTTGCCACAGCGGAACTCATATCCGCTAATGATTGGCAGTAGATTTTTATGGTGCTGAGTTGCCCACCCAATGCCCAACCTTCAGCAAAGGCACACCCATTCATGCATGTTTTTCAGAGGCCACTCGACCGCGGGGAGGACATGCAGACTCCACACAGAAGGCACTGCAGCTGAGAATCAAACAGGAGAACCTCTTGCTGTTAGGCAACAACGCTACCACTGTACCACCGCAGCTTAATAACTGTTATCAGTATATGTGGGTATTTAACATTCTTACAATGTTGTCTCATTCCTTGTGTGCACAAATGTATCCATACTCCCAGTGGTGCAAATCTAAGCATAGGTAGTAATTAAATAACATGATTTGTGGACCCTCTGTTATGATTTTTGCTGGCTTGTGCTATAATACTCGAGGGCTGATGGGTTGAGAAGTATACCTACATCCAGTTCCTTCTGATAATACATGCTTATGTCCTTCCTTATATTTGTAAATTGCAGTTAATTCAAATAATGTGTTTATATTCTTCATATGTTTGGAATCCTCACTGCATGCTGCCGAAATTAAAAATGTTCCTTCTGCTATCACTCTTCTCTACCACACTCCATGTAATGCAGTCTCTGACACTATTTACAGAAAGGACTAAGTCTAACATTGTCTGAACAATAACTAAGTCTAAAACTGTCTGACCAACAAGGGTCACATTATAATAGCCCAGGCTGTGCTGCTTGACCCACAAGGTGAAGCCATGTTCTCTTGCCACACAACAAGTAAGGGAGTCACCTCTCTGTTACTTGCACTTGATGTGTTTACTTTAATTTTGCAAAGGGTATGTAAATGGAAATTCTGAGTACAATTACTGATTTTTAATGTTCATTTAATTTGAGCTAGTATAGCAGGAAACTTCTTGTAGATGAAAGTGTTTTATGTTTTTGGCTTCCCTAGGACCCCTGGTTTGTGGCTTCTTTAAATGAATAAATTAATATTTAGAGGCTATGAGAGTGGTGGTAGGGAGACATTCCTGGGCTAAGTAAAACCCTACAGTGCATTCGTTCCTGCCTGGGAATCATGATCGACCCTCTTTTTGCCCAGTGTGAGTTGGGTGTGAGGGAATGGGCAAGCTTCCTGGTTTTGGGGGCATGCCTACCCTCTCCCTTTGGCAGCAGCCCTACTACTTCCTCAGCAGTTCTTCTAAGCTATGTAATCATAGCTTTTCTCTGCATACTAATTTCCCATCAGCTGCATAGTATGAAGGCATTGTTGACAGTATAGGTACGCTACTTCAGTACCTCTAGGTGAGCACCTTGTGCTCCTGCTAGATTTCACCAATGTGGTTAGCTAGTAACTCACATACACACACACACACACACACACCAAGGGACAGGATTGCAGTAGTAACTTACTTCATCTCTCCCTGTTCCTACAGGCATGGGAACTGCTAACAGAATTTGTCTTAGTTATGTCTTTATCTCTCTAAGTCCCGAATGTGGATTCTCAGACATGAAAGTTGATCTTAGTAAATCAATATACAGGAAACATTGTACTGATTTTATATATATTGCTAGAAACATTGACTGAATTCTTAGTTATATTACAAGGGAAGCGACAGCTGAAAATGGATAAAAGGGTAACTGTTGCAAATATCAGGACCCACTAGAGTGAGTCCCGAAATATGGACACTGAATGACTGAAAGAACAAATTTACATATACCAAGTCTGAGATGCCCTTTCACAGAATATTCCTTTTTCTCCAAGGTATAGTGATCTCTGAGTAGGTATATATAAGACTGGGGGATGTGGGGGTGCTGGATGGGCTTGATCCCCCTGTAAAAAGAAGTTTTAAGGAGAAGAATGATTTTTGAGATTCACTCTTCTCTGGCGTTTCTATTTATTGATTAATTGATTGGCTTTTTGGCACTCAGCATTTCGAATGCCAAAATTTCAGTGGATAGTTTAGATGACACAGATGCAGTATCTGACAACAATATCATCTGAAATACTTATCTTTTTTGTTTTTAGGATGAGTCAGGAGTTGTATATAAGGCCACTATAATGTAATTTCAGGTTTGTTGATTTTTTTTCAGTTTTTGAAAACCAGTAGTATAAAAAGTTAAAAAAATAGGAAAAACTGAAGTTTCATTTACTGGTATATAACATGCTGAAAATATTGCATTGGTGAATTTTGCAGAATGACGTTACACCCTTTGATAACTTACCAAGATAACAGGGAATGAGCCAATCTAGCTGCATCTCAGTCAGCAACAGACAGGATAATGACATTGTAGATGGACTTTGAGCATTTTCCCCAATCTCTTTGCCACTCTTCACGATATCAGTGTATAAACAATAATACAGATTTACAATTTTATGTCAGGTCAGCTGACTTGTTCCTTTTACTTTCAGTGTGTCTATATCTGGGTGCTCACTTTGGTACTGCCCAAAATCCCTTTTACTGGTAACGATTTTCCTACATTTCAGGAAACTGCTTTAGTCAGCATTCTTAGCTGTAGCAAAATACTGTAATCAGTGACTTGGAATTATGGTCTAACTTTATTGTTACATTATTTACAGTTCATTCTATTCCATTTTAAATCAGACATACCTACTCATACAAACATGGTAAAAAATACTTTCCATACAAATGAAACAGACACACACACACATACACACACACACACACACACACACACACACACACACACACACACACACACACACACACACACACACACCATTTATTTTATTAGTTCTGAAATTGTCAATTTCTGAAACTGAAAACTAAGTAGACTAACTGTGAAAAAGTATTTAAGTCTTGGGAGAATGCTCAGCTAGACATGCATGATAGAAGTTCATGTGTTTCACAGCAGGGAATGGTGAATGCTAAGTAGAGGGGTGGCTTGAGTTAGCTGGAAGAAAGTACTGTTTAACTCAAGTTACCAGTCAGTAGCAGACATATTTATTACTAGAGTAGAAAAAATAGCACAACATGTGGCCTGAAACTATGGTGGCATTAGGCAAAGGTTCATTATGGTGGTCCAATAGTGAATCAGACATGTTCACAGAAACTTCACTTTAAAAATGTTTAGATACGTATTCTGTATTTTTTATGAAGGTAATATGTGTTTTTGTGCAGCAGTTATCATCTTATAAACTTTACTGCAATCCTGATTTTCCTAATGTGGTTTATTTCTTCTTAGAAAATGGGCAGAATTTAAATGCTGTACCCTATTAGAGAACAGGAGAGTCCTGGAACAAGTGTTTTACTTTATGGCAGCAAATCAAGCAAATCATACCGCACAGAGAAAAAATATACCACCATATTGTTTTTGCTCACTAAATGCAAACATGTAGTGAGCTTAAATTAAAAAGAAAAAATAATAAAATAAATAAAACTGAAAAAAAGGAAAAATAACAAAAAAAAAAAAAAAAAAGAGCTGCTGCTTTACTTTCCCCTTATCTTATCATTGTGAGGACAATAAGGAATTCCTTGACATGCTCGATGTCTACTTCAGCAGATTCAAAGAAGGAAACAAAACCACAGAGGCGAAAATGCCCACCTGTCAAAACAAAGAGGCACTTATCCTTAATACAACTGATGTCCAGAGGTCATTGCTCAGGGTTAACCTGAGAAAATCAGCTGGGCCTGACAACATCCTTGAGTGAGTACTCAAAGACTGTGTAGTTTAACTAACATATGTCCTCAAAGATATCTTTAATAGTCAGGAAATAGTTCTCAAATGCTTCAAAAACATGACAATAATGCTAAAACCAAAGAAGTCACCACCATCATGCCACAACAACTACCACCCTGTAGCTTAACCTTCATTGTGATTAAAAGCTTTGACAGGCTGATCAAAGAAGCGATAACATCTAAGCTACCTGCGGACCTTGACCTGCTGAAGTTTGCTTATTGAGCAAACGCTTCACTGTGGACACCATAGCACTGTCACTTCACTTATCGCTGGACCATCTGGAAAGTAAAAACAGCTATGTGAGGTTACTATTAATTGACTTCAGCTCTACTTTTAATACTGTCATTCCTATACAGCTGGCAAGGAAGCTGCTTCAACTAGGTGTCAACAGACCACTTTCTAATTGGATTCTGGACTTCCTCAGGAACAGACCTCAGAAAGTGTGCATCGGAAATAACTCTTTGGATAGCATCACTCTGAATACGGGAGTTCCTTAAGGCTGTGTACTAAACACTAAGTACATCATCAAATTTGCTGATGACACAGCAGTGGTGAGTCTCATCAGCAATGATGATGAGGCAGCATACAAGGTTGAGGGGGAACAACTGATTGCTTGGTGTAACAGTAACAACTTAGCGCTAAACATGAACAAGACAAAGGAAATAATTGTGGATTACAGGAAAAACTCAGGAAACATTTTCCTCTAACCATCATGGAGAAACAGTAAAGAGAATGAGTAGCACAATGTTTCTGGGGGTGCATATTGATGAGGACTTGTCCTGGTCTACCAATACAAATGCCATTGTCAGGAAGGCATATCAGAGGCTGCACTTTTTGTGAAGGTTGAGGAGCGCAAACATACCATCAACAGTTCTCATAACTTTCTATAAGGGTACAATAGAAAGCATCCTGACAAATAGCCTCACAGTGTGGTATGGAAGATGCTCCCACCCTGCTCAAAGACTGTTTGTGTACCTATCATCTAGCAAGTGCATCCATAGCATAAGATGCAGAACTACAAGATTCAGAAACAGCTTTTTCTCACAGGCCATCAGACTGTTGACCTCTGGCAAAAACCATGCTCCATGCTGACCATCTGAGCCATCAGTTCAATGTGGAAGACCATCTGAAATTGTGCAATAACTTGACTGCCTGTCTCAATCCAATATTAGTGCAATACTCAGGAAATTGAGCCAATTAACTGGTCATCAGACACAATAGTAAGGCCAGAGAAATGTCTCAATATAGTGAAATATCAAATGCTAGTCTGTAACTCAGTCACAGTTCAATACTCATGAATGTCTCATTATGGGCAATACTCAGTGTAAGTCTTTAAAACAATGTCTTACCTCAGTATTGTGCAATACTTAAAGTGACTTTAATTTATTTGTAATATTAGGATTATCTATCTAGAACATTATGGTATATGGTAAGTAGTTATATATGTATTGTCTTGTTGTATTAAGTCTATGTTATATCTGCACATTTTAGTCCAGAGATATGGAATTTCATTCATTTTGCACTTGTGTGATTCTGAATGACAATAAAGTTTAATTTGACTTTGAATCCATGCCACTTAAAAAGACACATTTAGTGAGTGTGGGAAAATAAAATAACCCAGTAAGTGCATTAGCAGAATGTGTGTGTGTCTAAATATTGATGTGTGTGTGTGAGAAAGACAGAGAAAAGGATTTGGGTATGTATTTATGAGACAGATTTTGTGTGTGTGCGCAAGTGTGTGTGTGTGTGTGTGTGTGTGTGTGTGTGTGTGTGTGTGTGTGTGTGTGTGTGTGTGTGTGTGTGTGTGTGTGTGTGAACTTATTTGCTCAAGAACTCTGGATATGTTTATTAGACATTTATCAGAAATACACACATTTTATTTAATGGACATATAAATACATGGCGAAAATCAAAGACAGTCTACAACCAAATAATGGACAGTTGAGATATGTGTGAGGAATGGAACTGTATTGCTTTGCACTGAACCTTTTTCATAATATTATAGGAAGTTACTAGGCTATTGGCCCTGAGGCCCTTATATGCATAGCCAAGAGTTTAGTCCATGTTTAGACAAGTTAGCACCCAATGCCCTTGTCCAGCAGGGACACGAGTAGAATCCCAGGGTTGTATTTTCTGTTTCCCATCTAGTTATCCAGGTTGCACTTAAAAAGAGGTAAAGAGGTACTCAGCTTAATGTGTGGTTGAATAGAGCAACTAATGGTGCTGCAAGGATGCAGCTTGGAATGTTATCAGGTCCCATAGAGGCTGTATTTTTGCCTTTGAGAGAGTAGTGATTACCTGTTTCCCAGATATAAGGGGAAGGGTTAGGCACTGGGGATGTTCTGATTTACTGATTGGGGGGGGGGGCGGTGACAGAGGGGTGAAGTTTTCACTGAATCTGTCAGCCAGCAAGTTTGCTATCTCTACAGCATTTGTATATGTGGTGTCCTTGACTACCAGTTCTGAACAGGTCTGGATGTTTCCATTGAGGTTGAGGACATATGTGAAGAAGGCCTTGTGATTGTCTCTAGTAGATGTGGCCAATTTAGACTCAAAGTTTGCTTTGGAGGATTTCACTAGTGTGCTTATTTAGGCAAAATCTGAGGTATAAACAGTCAAATAACTGTCTGCAATTTCTGGGTACTTGTGTGTGTGCGTGTGTGTGTGTGTGTGTGTGTGTGTGTGTGTGTGTGTGTGTGTGTGTGTGTGTGTGTGTGTGTGTGTGTGTGTGTGTGTGTGTGTGTGTGTGTGTGTGTGTGTGTGTGTGTGTGTGTGTGTGTGTGTGTGTGTGCGTGCGTGCACCTCTAGATGTGTATGTATGGATATATATCTTAGTTTCTGAATATGTGTGAGAGACTATCTACCTCTGCATTGGTTAATGTGTGTGCATATGTGACATCCCTCCTCATGGTCAGTAATCAAGAAGCTTCAATCCTCATCACTGACACTGGTGGGGAACATTTACTTAGAACAAGAATGGATACACACAGTGTCTTCAGATGCAGCTCTCTGCACCGAGTACAATTTCCCTTAAGAGCACACAGGGAACACACTCCTGCCCTGGGGATGGGATTCCCTCTCCAGGCCCCAAATAAGACTCCACCTTTCTCAAAGTAGAAATCAGTGGTCTGTGTCCCTGTTCCAAGTATGCACACTCTTTGAGATTTGATTTTCACACACACACACACACACACACACACACACACACACACACACACACACACACACACACACACACCTGGGAAATGCTGGGACAGATTTACCCACTATGCCACCTCTACCCAGACTATAAGGTAGATTCACTGCTACCAGCCAGCTACTTTAAAGCTTCTACCAGGGTACCCATTTACTCTCAGTAAAATTAATACTTATATAAATGGTAGCATTAACTACACTGCAAGACTTTTGGGAGCATGAAGAGATGGTGTCACCCAAATAAATGCAATTACTCTGAAATGCTAAAATATTTTCTAAAAGTCCAGCCACAATGAAAGGTTTAGATATATTTAATAATAAATAACATAGAAAACATGAAAATACTGAATACCTATTTAAAATAAATAACAGAGTTTCAATTCACAGGAAATAAAAAAACAACACTGATGGAAAGATTCAGACAGATACAGAAAATCAATAAACTAGCCTCACTATATTTTCTAAAATGACTGTAGAATTACTGTTCCCTACTTACTTGCTAGAGCAAGGCAAGATGAATTGGATGTGTCTCTGTTGTCATTTCCAATAATATAGTCCTGAATGACACTATCACATCTCTCACTAGTATATAAATACAATTTTAGTAATAGCTACAGGATGATGTCACATCTGCTCACCTGATTCTGTGGTTCCCAAAATAACCTCTCACTGGAAACAGAGCAAGGATGTAGCACAGATGTGTCACAATACAATCCCAGAACCCTGCTAAAATTATTACAGCATCTGGAGACTGTAAAACAGTTCAGGTACTTTCATTCTTCTGCAAAGACTAGTCAGCCATGTTCTGGCACCTCAGGGTGGTAGTTAATTCACCACTAAGGACAATAAGAGCAGGACCCCAGCACAGACATTGCATATCTGCTGCATTCAGGCCTGAGAGATAAAATCTTTATGGAGTAAACCAAGTCATTTAATTTCAGGCTATTTTTCTTAAAGTTAGTTGGGCTAAGATTATCCCCTTCCCTTCCAGCATCCTCTGTTAACATATATACATTTCATCACTTACAATACAGTCTGGCATACATGTATATTTTTTTCTGTCTATCAAAACTCACTCTTGATATATTTTTAACACAAGCAACTTTACAAATACATTTTAACACATCCATCTGTACAAATCAGTCTGGTATTCAGATGACATAAAATTCTTTACAAAACTCTAGCTAGTTATGCTGGCATATGTTACACATGCACTGCCCTACTCTCTCTGGCATAGCTGGTACTACCTCACATCATCACAGCATATATAAAACTCTTTTTGTGCACGCGTACATACATTAAATGCTTAAATAATGTATTTAGATATATGTTCTCCACCTGCAATTGCATATCCTACAGCACCTATAAAACATTATGCAGAAGATCTAATTTACATCAAGAACACAAAAATGATTATACTAATAATAAAACAAATGTAAAACAATTTAATAGATGGCTCATTTACTAAGTACAATAGTGCCATGGAGGGTGGATGTTATAGGGGAACAATTCGGCCTTTTTTCATAATGCCCACCCTTTTTAGCATTATTACTTGTTTTGAAGCCTGTTCTTTGGTTATTCATCATATTGAAGGATAGTGGACTCATTTGTTTGCATTGTGAGGCACTCCACGTGGAAACAATGCAAGAATAACCATTGTAGACATAGCATAATGCTTTGTTCACAATGACTTTCCCCCAAAGTTATTCATATATTTCAGAAGATACACATTTGAGTGTGACTCATGTAAAATAGTATAGCAACATTGTTTTAACTGCATTAAGATCTGCCTTCCATATTCTTTGTGACAAATAGGAAAGGGTCACTAGATCATGAAGTGGGTAGCTGTATTCAGTGGGTACTTTTTTGTTTCTTTCTTTCTTTTTTAAAATGCAATTAGAAGTATCACAGTCACTGCTGCATCCTTCTGCAGTATGAAAACCACTTCATGTAAACATGCTACCCTATCATGAAATTTTGATACCACCAAGCTCAAGGTATTTGAATCATTTTAATGAAAGGGTTAATTTACATCCATTGCTTTTGTGATGGCTTACATGCATGTGCAAGCCTATCTTATTGTTTAATATGGCAGAGATACAGCAACTGGTAAAGAAATAGACTAATAGTTAATTGTAACTGACTATTGTGCAAAGGTGTGAAACATAAAATACACTGAAGTGGTCACTTAACACATTTTTTACTCATTTTATTCCCTTTGTTCTGCTTTATACAATAATGTAACTGCACAAAAGAAGCAACCCCTTGTTTGATGTAGAGGAATTGCTACAGAATGCATGTGGTGACTACATTTTTTTACAGATATTAAATGCATTGTGGGAATGGTGCTGTGCAAAGTAGTAGATGGAATAATTTCAGTGACTGAAGCATGCTGATTTGCTTGACTAATACTTTAAGCAGCATAATACATTAGTAAGGGTTAGTACACATATATTTCTTTTTACTGCAGCTCTGGTAAGCAGCATGAGCTTTGTTACATTGCTTAGTTTCAACCATAATGCCCAGAAGTAAGTCACAAAAATATAGGGAACAAGAAAAAAAAACAGAACTTAACTTAAAGACTACAGTACATTGCCTTTGGTGAATAGTATTAGAACATTATGTGCAAGAAAGAAAATATATTGCTTTTATAAAGCATCAAAAATGTAGAAAAAAGATTTTCTTAATAATGTCAATAGGAATGATATGAATGCGGACAAGTTAGGAATTTTTTGAAGACTGTTACACTTGTATGTAGTTTAATGCACAGAAAGGAAGGGCCGGATTCACGAAACCTCCGTGTAAGACTTAATATGTCTTACTCGGAGGCTGCAGTTGAATGGTATGATGTCAGCGTGCCATGAATATTCATGAGGGCATGCTGATTCATCCGTAACTCTTACACGGACTGAATAGGCAAGCAGGGGGCGTGTCCGACTGCCGAGCAGTGTAAAAGTCCACGCCCCTGCAAGGTTTTAAAAAGCATAATGTCAACAGACAAGAGTGAGTCCGCACTCACCCAACACCACACTCCCTGACACTGTAAACCCCCATCAGAGTTATAAAATGGAAAATATAATGTTTTTTAAATCCACGATATAGCTGCGCGTATTTGCGCTTGTTTGCACGGGTGTGCCCATTGCTTAACCACAGTTAGCAATTGTGACATTGAAGAGCATATAAGAACTACTTATGCAAATTAATCCAAATAGAAATAGTGTAATGGTAGAATGTATGCACAAAGAGAAGGCATTCACGGTTCGAGTCCCACCAGTCCCCTTCTTATTTATATTTTAAATCAGTATTTGAAATAATGCCCAGCTGGACACCACTGAACAATAGGGCAAAGTAATTTATCACTCAGAGACTCCCTATGCTATGGAATAAAATCCCGGTCCATGTGAGGCAGAGCACCTCGCTGACTCTGTTCAAGAGAAATCTAGACCTGTGGATGGGAGATCGTAGGTTTACCCCAGGAATCATCTCTGTGTCACTGCTGGACAGAGGCACAACAAACTAATGGGCACAGTATTTTTTCATATAAGGGGTGGCGTAAGCCACAATAATTTGGGCTAGGCTTATAAATGCCTTAGGGCAGATAGCCTAGTATAAACCTATGAACCTATGAACCTATAAAGAAAACCTCTAATAGCTCCCAAAGACACACTTTGCTTTTGAAAGACAGTGAAATACTAAAACTGTGTTCCAGCCTGTCTCTGCACAAAATATCTGCTATCTCCCAGCTGGACACCACTGAACAACAGGGCAAAGTAAAGAAAACCTCTAACAGCTCCCAAAGACACACTTTGCTTTTGAAAGACAGTGAAATACTAAAACTGTGTTCCAGCCTGTCTCTGCACCAAATACCTCCTATCTCCCAGCTGGACACCACTGAACAATAGGGCAAAGTAAAGAAAACCTCTAACAGCTCCCAAACACGCACTTTGCTTTTGAAAGACAGTGAAATACTAAAACTGTGTTCCAGCCTGTCTCTGCACCAAATACCTGCTATCTCCCAGCTGGACATCACTGAACAAAAGGGCAAAGTAAAGAAAACCTCTAACAGCTCCCAAAGACACACTTTGCTTTTGAAAGACAGTGAAAGTATGTATTGACACTGGTACACATAAACTGTTATCTAATGGTTGAAAAGACCCTTGCTTGGAAAACCAAGCCTCTCAGACAGGTTTGCCAGCAGCCATACCCTCTCAAAAGCCTTTCTTCTCTGTCTTGTATTGTTTCAAAAGCTACTTCTAACCCCCTTTTCTCTCTCTCTTCTGCTTTTCCTCACTTCCACTCAGACTATCAGTCTCTAACTGGGCATCTCCCTTTTGCTCCATAGTATCAGACCTTCTGGTGTTGTCTCAAACTTAGTTTCTTGCATCATAATTCAGACCTTATTTCTAAATTCCTTACCTTATTTACACTGTTCTCAGCTTGCCTTACTCTGCTCCTAGCTTTCTCAGTCTCGCCTATACTCCTTCTTTCCTTGCACTAGCCATTCATACTACTTTCCCCTCCTTTAACACCCTGACCATCTTCCTATCAGTGTCCAAACCTGTGGCTACACTCTCTCACTCCTAGACTTACCTGCTGAATTTTTCATACTTTGCTGATTGTCTTCATCCACACTCTGCTCTCTTGTCTCTGTTATTCTCTCGTCTGACTTTTTTATATGGCTTGTTCACTAACTCACCTAATGTCATCTTATCATCTCCTTCTTTTAACTTGAGTCTTATCATACACTAGCTCCTGCTCCACCTATTCATCTTATGCTGCTTATCTCCCTATCTATCTTCTCTGCTACCCCATACACTCTGCTATCGTGTCCTATTAGCTCCTTCTCCAACCTAAACCTTTCATAGCTACTACCTGTCCATCATCTTCTTATCTTACGTCTACTGCCCTATTCCCGCCTCTAGGCTTTTCCCCTCCCCCCTCACCTCCTATCTCACCTTATAAGTATACCCCGTACTCAGGGTCGCCATCTTTTTTACTACCCTTCCTCTGGCTGCTGTGCTCCCTGCTCCGGAGCTTGATTCTGGGTAAGCAACTAAATGCTCAGTCTGGGTAATCTGCTTGTTCTTTGATATTATATCTTCTTACATTGTATTTTAAGTGTTTTTCTCTGTTATGCGTCTTGATACACTGTATAAACGCTCGCATAGTCAGCGATGTTACTGAGTATACATTTACTGCATATTTAGCCTACTCTGCTTATTATCATTGATACCTTATGTTACCTTGCTGCTGTTTTAACTGTTTGTTAAGTAATACAACCTTAAGCAATACTTTTCTGCCTCTGCCGCATACATACTAACTCGTGGCTTGCTGTTTGGTGTGAATTGTTAACTTTATTCAGCTAATTACCTTGTGTTGACAACAGTGTCTCGCCAGACGGATTATATGTTTTATTTTTATCAATAACAAGAACTGGCTTAACTGTTGCTGTTGTTTGAAGTGTTGCCCAAGCAACATAGCCCTAAGCAATACTGTCTGAATCTGCCGCTCATATATTATTAGTGGCTTCTTGCTCATGTAATTCTGCAGACTATACCTGCACATTGCTCTATGTCGACTACTGAGTCTCGCCAGACTGATTACAAGCGTTACTGTTCTAAACTACATCTTGTAGTGCATATACGCTATAATTCAGGCTGAGCCCCTTTCTGTGACCTTACCACCGCTATAGCGTTTGCCACGTGCTAAATTCCTACCACTGTAGGGCTGTCCTATAATTTAGATGTCCTGATATTTGACCTGTATGTATTGTGACTATATTACTACCTTAGTATACATATTATTTAATCAAATATAGTTTTATCTACTGCTACTTTTGCTTAATGCACTCGGTCAGAATTTGCTTAGATTTACAAAGTAATTGCACTCCGTATTTAATATATACTTTTAGCTACTGCTACTGTTGCTCGATACACTCAGCTAGAATGTGCTTAGATTTACAAAGTAGCTGATCTACGTATTATATTTGAATTAGAGCCTTGTTGCTTTAGAGTGCTTTCTATTTTATTATCCTGAACAGCGGACTAACCTCGAAGGTGTGCTGCTAATCTTGTAATACGCTAACTTACCCGTGTAACTGTTGATGTTAAGTATTGTATGGAATTTTAAACAGTCTCAGTATTTCTCTCTAAGGCCTGTACAGTATTAATAGTATGATATAGTGACTTTAAGCAATACTTATACTAGGCAATTTTCTTTGATATAGCAATATAATTTTGTCAAGTTACTCAACATAGTGTTTTCCCTTGCTATTATTGCAGCACTTTATCCAACCTTATATAAATTTAGTCCACTGTTTAGGCTATACATTGCTCTGCTTTTACAATAGTACCTGATACTATTTGAATTGTATAGATTCATGATTACTATGTAGTATTACTGCTTGCTATTTTAGAGTGTTTGAAACTTCCACTTTTACTTTTTGTGCTGCCTACCTTACTACCTCTTTTTCTCCTTATCTATAGTACTAAAACTGTGTTCCAGCCTGTATCTGCACCAAATACCTGCTATCTCCCAGTTGGACACCACTGAACAATAGGACAAAGTAAAGAAAACCTCTAACAGCTCCCAAAGACACATTTTGCTTTTGAAAGACAGTGAAAGTATGTATTGACACTGGTACACATAAACTGTTATCTAATGGTTGAAAAGACCCTTGCTTGGAAAACCAAGCCTCTCAGACAGGTTTGCCAGCAGCCATACCCTCTCAAAAGCCTTTCTTCTCTGTCTTGTATTGTTTCAAAAGCTACTTCTAACCGCCTTTTCTCTCTCTCTTCTGCTTTTCCTCACTTCCACTCAGACTATCAGTCTCTAACTGGGCATCTCCCTTTTGCTCCATAGTATCAGACCTCCTGGTGTTGTCTCAAACTTAGTTTCTTGCATCATAATTCAGACCTTATTTCTAAATTCCTTACCTTATTTACACTGTTCTCAGCTTGCCTTACTCTGCTCCTAGCTTTCTCAGTCTCGCCTATACTCCTACTTTCCTTGCACTAGCCATTCATACTACTTTCCCCTCCTTTAACACCCTGACCATCTTCCTATCAGTGTCCAAACCTGTGGCTACACTCTCTCACTCCCAGACTTACCTGCTGAATTTTTCATACTTTGCTGATTGTCTTCATCCACACTCTGCTCTCTTGTCTCTACCCGCTCTGTTCGCCCTTCGGGCTCACTCCGCTCCCCTACCCTGCCCCCAAATTCCACCCGCCCCCAGTAGTCCTACACTTATACCACCGGTAAACACCCCCCCAACCAATCAGACATAATCTCCTAATTTGCATACCCAACCCCTCCCACCTCATACCACACCCACCTTTCTCAAATCTATCCTCCCCTCTACCACTTAAAGTCATAATACTATTTCTCTTCTCTACTTCTATCTACTTTTCTTCGTCTCTTTCACCTCCCTAACCTACAAAATGTGTACATTATTCCTCCCATCTATACCTTCGAACAGTTATCTGCTTATCACTTTTACCTCCTCTTGTAACTACTTATCTCCTAACCTCCTACGAACACCCACTCCTCTCTACTCCTGTGTTTCCCTCTAAACACACCTCTACACCTACCTCACCTTTCACTCCAGCCACGTTAAATCTGATTACCAAACCTAACTACCTATTTTCCAGATACCACAGACTTGCTCACCTTAAGCTAAGCAAGCAAAAAACTAAAAAATTAATTTATAACTTACATAAACAGTTCCAGCTCCAATATTTCAAACTCCTCCAATCACTGTTGGATGGGGATACTCACCCTAACCCTGGCCCACATTACATAAATACCAATAGCTTCAAAAAACATGACAAAGCTTCTTCTATATCATCTATCACTTATACCAATTCTCTCACAATAGCTCATCTTAATGTATGAAGCATTTGTAACAAAATTTCTCAACTCCATGCCCTTTTAGATGCTCAACAATTTGATATCCTATGTTTGTCAGAAACATGGCTAAAACCTACCATTAAGGATAATGAAATTACCCCTCCTGGGTATAATATCTTTAGACTGGACCGCAAAACCAAAAAGGGAGGAGGTGTAGCAATTCTCTACAAAGCACAACTTCAAATTAGTATAATAAATCTGAATCTTCCTCTAGACAATAATGCAGAAGTAATCAGCTCCAAATTTCAAATCAACCCTAGTAAAGCTATTAATATCATTTGTATATATCTCCCTCCAGGAAATAACACTAGCACTCTAGAATGTATCCTTAGCTTGCTGTCGAACAACCTCCCCCAAGAAACACTAGTCCTAGGTGACTTTAATATTGATTGGAATTCCTGCAATAGTATAAACCCCACCTCCCACATAAACCTATATGGCTTCACACAACTCATTAACTGTCCTACCAGGACTAATAAATCCAACAACCACGAATCCATCTTAGACTAGATTCTGATTAATACCCCCCAACAAACCTACCAGTCTGGTACCCTTCCAGATGATCTAAGTGACCATTCATTAACTTATGTCATTAGACACAAAACCAATCTAACTTTACCTGCCACTTATAGAACACTACGGACAAAAAAGCATTTTAACTCTGAACATTATCAAGCTGAACTGAAACAATGTACTTGGTCCCCACTAAAATATCTTCCCCTCAATGAAGCAGTAGATTACTTCAACTCCACATTCTTACCTATTCTGGACCAACATGCCCCAAGTTGAACCATCAGAACCAAAACAAAAGTAGCACCCTGGCTAACTAATAATACTAGGCATAGAATCATTCTTAGAAACAAATCTTGGACAAAATGGCATACCACTGAAAATCTAACTGATCGCCAAAACTTTAGAGAGCTAAGAAACAGCACAAAAAGAGCTATCCTGACAGACAAAAAGAACTATTACCTTCAGTTGCAACAAACCACCAATAAGGAACCTAAAAAATTCTGGGCCAGTATTAATAATCTACTATCTCCTGGTCATTCTATTACACCTAACCCCCAGGACTCTAACCCAGAGAACCCTACACAAATAGCAAATGACTTCAACTCGTTCTTCACAAATACTATCCAAACTCTTGCTAGTCATCTATCTCCTGATACCTCTAACCTACTTCCACCTACATCAAATCCACCTCCCACCCTCCACTTACAACCTGTTTCTATATCCTTTATTTCATCACTGCTCCAAAAGTTAAAACTTACCACTCCCTCTGCAGACAAACTGCCTGCAGAATTCCTGCAGGTAGGAGCTAAAGTCTTAGCCTACCCTATTTCCATCCTGATTAATAGATCTATAAAGGAAGGAATTTTCCCCTCTATCTGGAAGATATCTCATATCATCCCACTACATAAAGGGGGAAAGTCCAATGATCTTTCTAATTTTCGACCAATAGCACTCCTTTCATCAATCGCTAAAATCATGGAAAAATGTAGTCACAAACAAATACTTAATCACCTTCTCAATAACAACCTACTTTCTAACTGTCAGCATGGTTTCAGACCTTCACACAGTACCACTACTGCTTTACTCTCCTTTACTAACTCCATCAACACTAACCGTAACAACAACTATCTATCATCCTCAGTCTTCATCGACCTATCCAAAGCTTTTGATATGGTGAATCATAAACTTCTACTACACATACTAAAATCTCTTGCTCTCAACCATCTTGCCTTATCCTGGTTTGCATCTTACCTAGAAAATCATCAGCAGGCAGTACTCTGGAAAAATTCACTTTCAAATCTTCTACCTATCTCTTTAGGTGTACCTCAAGGCTCTATCCTAGGCCCTCTTCTATTTTCAATTTTTAATAATGACCTACAGTCTGCTATCCCATATACTACCTGCATACAATACGCAGACGACTCTACTATAATCTGTACTGCTACCTCTCAAACAGAACTCCAGTCTCTTACTCAAAAAGCTTTTAACGCTGTAGAACATTGGTTCTCTCACCGCTGTCTACTTCTTAACCCCAAAAAAACCAAACTGTTACTTTTTTCACCTACTCGTAAATCTACTCCACTATACTTTACTCTTACCTCCTCTGACGGTACTCTCATTTCTCCTGACTTGACCACAAAACTATTAGGAATAACTATTGATAATAACCTCAACTATGACTCTCACATCAACAACACAATAAAATTAGTTAATAAAAAAATAGGATCCCTTTACAGAATCAAACCATTCCAAACACCTACAGCAAGGTCCACCATAGCTAGATCTCACCTAATCTCTACTCTTCTCTATGCTTCCCCCATTTACACTGATCTTTCCAAAAACAACATTAAAAAACTAGCAACATCCTATTATAATATAGCTCGATTCGCAGTAGGATCTCCTTTTCAAACTCATCACTGCTTGAACTTAAAAGAACTAGGCTGGATTGAACTTCCTAAACAACTTGTACTTCAACAGCTCTTAATAGCTTATAAGATTCTATATCAGCCAGCCAACACACCAATACTTTCTAACATTATTTCACCATGCAATAACCTGAAACAACTACATTCTTCAAATAAACTTCAGATTAATATTACCAAACCCAACAATTATGCAGGCAACTGTCTATTCTCCAACTCTGTTGGAAAAATATGGAATAAACTACCCTCTGATATCACATCTTTGACCTCTTTCCTACTTTTTAAAAGACAACTAAAAATTTATCTCAGTAAACATTGGCTTTGCTCCTGCACTAATCCAGATTAACCTCACTTTTTCCTTCACCCTTTCCCTTGTTAACTTTCACTGCACAAAAAAAAAAAAAAATTTTTGTGTTCAATTTATATTATCTGTTTAACTTGGTATAACTACTTATGTTTCTAATTTAACATTTTAATGCCTTTTTATGATTATACTTGTTACAACTAGTGGAGCTTTTCTCCCCGGGCCTCTACTGAAAATGGACATATATCCAACTAGACTAGCCCGGTCAACAAATGTAAAATAAAATAAAATAAAATACCAGACAAACATGATTAAAAATTTATTAAAAGCAGTGACATGGCCAATGTATCAGCGTACAAAATATATATTTTGAAAAGACCCAGATATATAATAGCATGCCATTAAGCAACATTTTACACAGCTAAACACAGGTGCCCATAGTTTAATAGCACTATACCCATCTAAACAGAAGTGCCCATAGTTTAATAGTACTTTATCCAGCTAAACAGAGTTGCCCATAGTGTAATAGTGCTTTACCCAGCGCAATAGAGTTGCCCAATGTTTAAAAACGCTTTACCCAGTGCAATGTGTTTGCACGGATGTGCACGCTGCACCAACCAGGGTACCGTAGGGCACAGGGGAGCAACGTAGAGCTAAGTTGCTTAAACGCAACCACACCCCTAGCCTGTCTAGACAGTATTAGAATAAAAGAATGACAAGGTTTGAACCCAGGACCCTTTGCATCATAATCAAAGTACAGGACCACTAAGCCATGACAACATAGGGGAAGCAGCCACTATTGACATTCATAAACTTAGGAATGGTAGTTTAACCATTACTAAGCAGGTCTGCAGTCAGCTGAGAATTTTACAAAATGGCCAATCACAAAAAAGTGTGGGAAATGCGGCATATTTAAGCCCCACAGGTGGGAATACACACCATAACTGATTGTAGCTCACATCTGCAGTCAGAATGTCTGGTGTCAGAGAGGGAACGCGCTTCCGAGCACAGAGATGGAGCATCAAGGAGTCCAAATACATGGTTTGGCTCCTAGTCCACCATCATGAGGCAAGACTCCTGCAGGGTGAGTTCCAAGGGACGGAGTACAAGGCAGAGGCTTGGAACCAGTTAGCTCGTGACCTCACCAGTACCACAGGCATTCCTCGGACTGGTGAGCAGGTCTGTCACAACCATGCGGACCTGAAGAGACGAAAGGAGGACCGCCTGAATCAGTGGATACAGGAGGCCCGTGGGATGCGGGATGCCCCAGTACTGAGTATGTAGCCATGGAATGCAGTATGTAAGAATTTAAAATGGAGTATGTATAATGGATAGGAATGTCTCAATATCCCTTCATTTACTTTACAGCTGCAGGTGACCGTGTTACGAATCAGCAAGCCTATGCTGATATGCTGCTAAGGCTGCACCGCCAGGCAGGTTAGTAATTATTTTGCATGTATTGTTATATAAAATATGGAAGAGAGCATGAAAGAAAGTGTTGTAGTCCAATAATACAGCCATAAAATGGACTGAATAAGTCCTCTGCATGTACTGTCAGATAAAAACGTTAGAGGCAGAAAAAGAGTGTAGTAACCCATTAAGAAAGGTAACAAATGTCTGGAATAATATCTCTGCAGGCACTGTCATATAAAATAATATGTGAGTGAGCCTGAAAAAAGAGTGTGCTAAGATATTAATAAAGGTATAATATGTCGTGAACATGTCTGCCATATATACCGTTAAAACAAATAAAGGAGTGAGCCTGTGGAAAAGTGTGTAATGTCATTAATAAAGGTCTAAAACCCAGAGTGTGTCTGTTTCACTTAGTATGAAATGTTGTTGTACCCTTTCATTATACAAATAGTACTGTGTTAGAAAGTGCTGGCAACCCAGAGTTCTGCAGTCCCATCTAAAGTGGGTGATGGAAGTGCTAGTAGCTGTGAAGTATATATATACAGTCCTCAACAGTCAGTTACTGGCTGGCATGCATAAGTAAATCTGGCACACGATTAGCATGCCAATATGTTCCCCAGAAATGTAAGTATGCTTCAATAAATGCAGGGTTCTGTGCAATTTGAAGTGAAAATGTCATGTGAAAATATCCAGATATGTAGATAAAGAAATATAAATGCAACCATGAAATATGTAGCAGTAACATCTGCATCCTGGACAGTTAGTATGTGAGATATAGGTCAAGTATCGATTGAACTAGCCAAACCCACTACATAACCTAATGCATGGTGGCAAGTGTAATAATACATGTAGGGAATATACATCTGCAGTCACTAGGAATGTAGTGTAGAGTAAAAGTGTTTATAACATGTTAACGAAGGTTTTTTCTACACCCTACTGTTTGTGCATAAACCATGCAATTCCACACCTCAGTGGGTACGTGTAATCTTAAATATTTGTTGGGATATATGTCCTATTGTTCTATAAATATTTGCACTCATGTTGATGCATGTGCCCTGTTCAAACATCATGTTCATGGTGGCCTGTTGCTACCAATTATCCCTGCATGTGGTTGGAATAACCACTGTTGTTCAATATATGCATGTGTTATGTTTGCTGTTCAACTGTTGGAACTGTGGTGTGTTGGGCTAATGGGAATATTACTGCATGCTGTTACAACTAATCTGGAATGCTGTTGTTTATGTTGTAATGAAACACACCTAATCACAGAATGTATGGGAAGGCCGGTCCCAGCGGACCCACCTGTCCCTCCTCAGTTGGCGAGTGCACCTGGCACCAGTGGCTCTGGTGCCCAGCTAGGACTCCTCTCCTCCATTGGTCCTGTGCTACCTTCAGGTGGAAGCGCTGCAGAGGATGGGGCTCATCCCTCCCATGCAAGTGTGGGTGGAGAAGGGCCACCCATCACCCTTCGAAGGATCTGGGTTGTGGTGCGTAGGGAGATCCAGCGTTCAGTCGCTGATCCCCTATGCCAGCTTGAGGCGAGAGTGGTGCATCTCATGGGTGAACCTGCCCATCCTACTCAGCCCCCAGCACAGCCACCCCTGGGGCTGTGAAGGTGCAGTGGTGACTGCCCATGGGTGGGGATCTCAGTTCCACTGTTACCATCTGTGGGCTCATGGGCTTGTGATTTCCAAACAACGTTCCCCGTCGATTGTGTTCACCCACCCCATGTGTCAAATTCCACCCCTGTATGTGTCTTGTTTGTCTTGTCTGTTTACCTCCCCAACCTACCTCCCCAAATATACCTATTTCCCCTACCTCACTTACCACTCTCACCTGAAAAAAAAGAAAAGGGCAATCTGTACCCAAAAAAAAATTATGCCCCATACATAGCTTGCCATTTTGCACACGTCCATAGGACATGTACACAGATAATTCTATTTGGCAGTGCAACAAGCTATGTTGTTCGCACCCCTCTCTCAGGAGTGGAAGGTCTCAAAACTCACTCCAAATTTTCAACATATGCACAGCTGTTGCTGTTAAAGAAATGAGCAGCTATGGGCCTTCCCTACACCCTTCCTGCACATCTCGAGCTTGTTTTCCTTCTGTCTGTCTCTCTCTGTGCCCCCTTTATCACCACTTTCCTATTTCCCCATTTTCTTTTCTTTAAAAGAAATTAGCACGGGGGTTAGCGGGAGTAAGCACTTTTATAGGTTCATAGGTTCATAGGTTTATACTAGGCTATCTGCCCTAAGGCATTTATAAGCCTAGCCCAAATTTTTGTGGCTTACGCCACCCCTTATATGAAAAAATACTGTGCCCATTAGTTTGTTGTGCCTCTGTCCAGCAGTGACACAGAGATGATTCCCAGGGTAAACCTACGATCTCCCATCCAAAGGTCTAGATTTCTCTTGAACAGAGTCAGCGAGGTGCTCTGCCTCACATGGACCGGGATTTTATTCCACAGCATAGGGAGTCTCTGAGTGATAAATCTATCCCTCCAGCACGTCCTATTTATATCCGTGCTAAGGTTTAAGTCACTTGCTCTAGTGGTTTTGGTGGATTTGGATTTTTGAGGTGGAGCATGTCCATTAATTCGGGTTGGACATGGCCTTGTATGTCAGGCACATGTCACCTCTGAGCAGACGGTATGCGACTGAATAGAGCTGGAGTTTCTTCAATCTGGCAGCATATGACAGATTTTGGAGTCCCTTTATCCTTTTGGTGAGGAACTTTTGGGGTCTCTCCAATTGCTGCAGATGTCGGAGAGATACATCCCGAATGGGGCATTGTACTCAATCATTGGTCTGATAAGTGAAGAGTACAGGGGAACAATGACCTCACTAGATCTGGATGTGAATCCTTCATGATCAGGTGGGCAATGTAGAAGGTCTTTCTAACCACTTTAGCAATGTGAGTGTCAAAGAAAGGCCACTGTCAACCTGGGTCCCCAGGTCCCTGATAACCTCTTCTGTGCTTAGTGGATTGCCACCTATATGGTAGCTTGGGGATACCTTGTTTTTCCCGAAGGGTATGACTATACATTTTTTGGCGTTTAACTTCAGGCCATGGCTCTGGCACCAGCTATCTGTTTCCGTGAGTCCCTTCTGAAGGATATCCGTGTCCGATGCACTTTCCACTATGGCGCCCAGTTTGCAGTCGTCTGCAAACTTTGTCAGCCAAAGTCCTCCCATGTTGGCCTGTACTTCTGAGAAGTAGATGCCAAACAATAGGGGGCCAAGGACCGAGCCCTGTGGGACACCACTTGTGACCGGCTTGGATTCTGACACAGCGCCAGCAACTCTAACCCTGTGGGTTCTGTCCTTAAGCCAGTTTGCAACCCATCTTGTGACATATGGGTTTACATTTAAGCTGGTAAGTTTTTCTACAATACCGAGTGGGGTATTGTGTCAAGCCTTTGCAAGGTCAAGGTAGGCTGTATGGACTGCCTTTCCCTCATCAATGGCCTTGGTGACTGTTTCAAGAAGTCGACCAAGTTCAAAAGGCATGATCTTCCCTTGACAAAGCCAAACTGGGTCGGGTCCAATGTCTGCAAGTCCCCTATATCTTTGTTTATGAGCTCCATTATGATCCTCTCCATAGCTTTGCAGACTAGACTTGTTAAGCTTATGGGGCGGTAATTACCAGGGTCCGTGAGGCTGCCTTTGTGGAGTGGGACAACAGTTGCCATCGCCACTCCTTGGGCACGTATCCTGTGGTAAGGCTGAGATTAAACAGCTGCCTTATGTGCGGGTTAATTCCTCATTTAGCTCGTGTAGCACACAGCCGGGGACACCATCCGGTCCCATTGATGCTGTGTTTTAGCTTTAGAGAGAGCAGCTTTCACCTGCGCATTTGAGATGTCCGGGAGGCTACACTCGGCTGGGATAGTTATCTCTCCTTTAGGGGAGAGGGGTGAAGTTTGCACTGAACCTGTCTGCCAGTATGTTGGCAATGTCTGTGGGTTCAGTGATTTTTGTATCATTTTGGACTAATTCTGAGCATATCTGGGAGTTTCCACCCAGGTTCCTAACATAGCTGAAAAAGGCCTTATGATTGTCCTTTGAATCCATGGCAATTTTTCTCTCAAAATTGGCCTTAGTTGATTTTATGAGTGCTCGTATTTTTTACTAATAATGATCAGGGGTGACTTCCTTTTATGGATTTTGTTCTATCATGTAATAGCTTT
Source organism: Protopterus annectens (assembly GCF_019279795.1). Taxonomy (NCBI): domain Eukaryota; kingdom Metazoa; phylum Chordata; order Ceratodontiformes; family Protopteridae; genus Protopterus; species Protopterus annectens. The sequence goes on from NC_056741.1 coordinate 1,616,439,877, forward strand.
CTCCTCTTATTGTAAAGTTTGTTAATGGCTGGGGTCCACCAGACTGGACGTTTGCCTTTGTGGAAAGAGTCTTGGTTTTATTTGGGATTGCCTGATCCATGCAGTCCTGGAGGTGTTCATAGAAGGCATTTGTAAGGGCTTCTACAGCTTGGGTTGTGGTTTCCACTGGCTCAGGGGCCTTGAAGGATACCACACCAGTCTTGAGTAGTGTGAAGTTTGCTTTAGAGAAGTTCTTCACTATGGTCTTTTTTGTGTGGGGGGGGGGGGGCATGTGGATTTCCAGTGAGATTAGTTTATGATCAGATCTCACCAATGAGGGATATACTTCCGTGTGGAGCATTTTGTCCCCATGTTTGTGACAATGAGATCTAGTATATTTTCTCCTCTCGTAGGAACAGTGACTAGCTGTTCCATGGCATTTGAATTTATGAACTCCAGGAACCGTTGGGCTAGAAAGTTAGGGCTTGAGTAATGTTCCCAGTCTATATTCGGGTAGTTGACGTCACCCAATATGATGGTGTTTGGAGATACATTTATAACCTCCAGTGTCTTCAGGAAGGCTGTGTGGGGTTCCTGAGTTTGAGAGGGTGGCCTGTAGCATGCTACAATTTGTAGAGCAGTTTTGCCTATGGTTAGTTGCACCTGGATGGTTTCCGAAGCTTCGTGCGTTGCCACCAACCTGGGTGTGTGGGTATCCTTTATGAATATGGATACACCCCCCTCCTTTTGTGGTGTGGTCCGGGTTTTGGGGCCGGAACGCATGATATGAGGTAAAACCTAATAGTGCCGGGGTGCTCTCAGGAGCCTTGAACCAGGTTTCAGTTACAGCACAGACATCGATGTTCTCCATACTGAGAAGGGCCTCGAGTGCGTGCATTTTAAGATTTAGACTTCTGGCATTGAGCAGCATTACCCTCAGTTTCTTCCCATTTTGTTTTCTAGGGTGGTAGGTTTAGAATTTGAGCCTTGCCTAAAAGGCACTATGGGGGTGGCAAGAGCCTTAGCCAATATCCGAATCCCAGGGTTGACAGGTGCAAGCCATCCTTGAAGCAGCGTGGCTTGTCAAGCATGTCATCCCAGGCAGACAGACACTGGATCCCCTTTGAATGACACCAGACATTAAGCCAATTGTTAAATCTGATCATCTTGTCTCTATATTGTGGCATCATTCTTGGTGAAGGAAGGATACTGCTCAGGGTTAGGGTCATACCTGCCTGGGCTACATAATCAGAGAGCTCCTCTATGTCTCTTTTCATGTAGTCCAGGGAGGTACGTCTCAGGTCGTTCACACCAGCATGGACAATGACTGTGTCATATTTGTACTTGCCGTGGAGTGACCCGAGTGCTTGTGTTATGTGGCGGATTCTAGCGCCCGATAGGCAGCTTACTGTGACCCTCTCCTTGTTCAGCCTGGTGAGTGGGACGTCAGTGTGTCTGACTATGGAGTCACCTATGACAAGTATGTTTGGTGTTGTATTTGGCCTTAAGGGCTGTGACTGCTTTGCACACTGCTTTTGTGGTTTATGTGTTGCTTGTGGGGTGTCTTGAGGTAGCAGTTGTTTGGGTGTCTGCTTTGGAGGCCTCTGCTGTTTAGGTAAATTTTTACTCAGAGCCTCCGGTATGTCTTTGTGTGTTTATGTGTTTGATTCAGTGGAGTGGTAGCATTATGTGAGGCTGGTTTTGTGGTGTGTGTAGTTGCCTTCTCCTCCTGTCTGGTCTTGCCAGTCCTGAGTTGAGAGAGCTCAGCCTCCAGTTTGGCTAAATAGCTGCATCTCTTGCAAGTATTTGTGTTATGTGAGAGGAGGAGAGGGTTGTCTGTGTACATGAGGCAGTTATAACATTGCCTCAAGATTCCCAGATTCACCAGCTGGACCGGAGAGAAGATTGACAACTGACCTTTGGACATGCTAGAATAATATTGGGAATTCCTTAATTGAAAACAAGGGCCAGTGGGGAGTGAGGGTGTAGTGCTTTTAATTTTTAGTGCTGACTTATATAATTGCTTTAGTGAGCAAGTGCCAGGTAACTTGAGTGCAATGTGTTACAAGTAACTAAATGCAAAAACGACAAACAGTAACTTTCTTTCAAGTGAAACAAGGAAATAAGTACAGTAAGCAATGCAGATATCACTAGTGATCCACAGAAGCGCTGAGAAGTTGCGTATTAGGTGGAATTAGCTTCCAGGGAAATAACAAGCAAACAAACAACAAGCATATAAACAAAGCTAGATTCAGCAGGCCTGGATCTAGTCTATGCTAGAGAAAACAAGCTGAACCAATTTCAGTAAGATACAGTTCAAATATTCAGGCACTATAAACCTTTAACCAGAAATTCCCAGCTCAGAAGGGCAGAGTCCAGCCTCTTCTCCCACAAGAGTGCAGACCACGAACCTTCTTAATGTAAAATAACTGGCCTGAAGCCCAAGTGCCTAAACCAGAACTAATACACTTGGACACTGGGCTCTCAATCAGCAGTTCCCAACTTAGAAGGATGAAAGCTACCTGTCCTGCCACCACAGTGCTTGCCACAAACCTTCCTAATGCAAAACAACTGGTCTGAAGCCCAAGTGCTTAATCCAAAAGACTTGAATGATAGCTACACTTTAATCAGGTTACAACCAAGCAGTAATAAATACCATTGAATACTTTAGAGAATGTCTGGATTAGTGCTCAAGTTACACAAACAAAGCTAGATCCAGCAGGCCGAAATCCAGTCTATGCCACAGCAAACAAGGCGCACCAACTTCAGTAAGAAACAGTTCAGATATGCATGCACTATAAGCCTTTAACCAGAAATTCCCAGCTCAGAAGGGCAGAGTCCAGCCTCTCCTCCCACAAGAGTGCAAACCACAAACCCTCTTAATGTAAAATAACTGGCTTGAAAGCCCAAGTGCTTAAACCAGAATTAATGCACTTTTAGAATAACAGACACTGAGCCCTCAATCAGCAGTTCTCAACCTAGCTACCTGTTCTGCCACAACAGTGCAGACCACAAACCCTCTGAGTGCAAAACAACTAACTGGTCCGAAGCCCAAGTGTTTAAACCAAAAGGCTTAGAATGAGTTACACCAAGCAGTAATAAATACAATTGAGTATTTTAAGATGATGCAAAAGTAAAAAGAAGTAGGTAAAAACACAAGTACAGTAAAAGCAGATGAAATTTTTTTTTTTTTTCTGAACAAGTGCTGAGATCAAAGAAACAGATTTGAGTGCTGAAACTAGAAAACTGGCTAGTTATAAGAAAAAAAACAAACAAACTAGAAGGCTTCCCTCAAACACAGAAGGGCTTGGGGGCTCAGAAGCCTACAAATAGTCTGTACCACTTAACAAGAAAGGCAGGAAATAAGCTTAATTTTTTTTTTCTATTTCCCAGATGCTCTCTTTGTACACAGTAGGAGTGCCTGAAATCAGAATATGATCTCACTGCACTCAGTTGAGTGAGCAAATGAGATGGGCCCAGAGGCAGGCTGAGGGGCGGGCAGTTTCAATGCCACTAAGATTAACACCAAAACAAAAACAGGGCGGGTGGTTAGCTGGGGTGCATGAGTGTGAGCTTGTGTGCGCTTAGCTAAGCATCGCTAAGCATCGCACAAACCTGTGCAAACCCGCTTACAACTGCTTAAAAGTGCCTTAGTCACTCTGCATAACAAGGCCCTTGTACTGCTCAGTAGCAAAATAAAAAACCTTGTCAGTCTCGAACCCGGGACCTTGGACTCACTAGTCTGCATGAAGTACCACTACACCACAGCAGATACACAATAAGTTAGTGCTGAAAGCAATTTATCATGCATTACCATGAGTGAATGTAAAGGGAAACAGGAATGGCATAACACAAATCCTATTTTGTGGGCCTTAACCCGCAGGTGTTGTTGAATTGCATGACATGACTGTGAAAAGAGAATCAGCCATGCTAGTATGGAATAAGGTTACAGTAGCAGCTTACAAACCCCACACCGTATCAGGGTAGGATAAACATAGGCATATTTGCATAGGTCACAGGCCAGACCTCCCAACAGTGACTGCTCTACAGTGATGACCCTGATTTGAAAACAAATGTTAGGGCCCCTTTTGTGATGGCTTACATGCATGTGCAAGCCTATCTTATTGTTTAATATGGTAGAGATACAGCAACTGGTGAAGAAATAGACTAATAGTTAATTGTAACTGACTATTGTGCAAAGGTGTGAAACATAAAATACACTGAAGTGGTCACTTAACACACTTTTTTTACTCATTTTATTCCCTTTGTTCTGGTTTATACAATAATGTAACTGCACAAAAGAAGCAACCCCTTGTTTGATGTAGAGGAATTGCTACAGAATGCATGTGGTGACTACATTTTTTACAGATATTAAATGCATTGTGGGAATGGTGCTGTGCAAAGTAGTAGATGGAATAATTTCAGTGACTGAAGCATGCTGATTTGCTTGACTAATACTTTAAGCAGCATAATACATTAGTAAGGGTTAGCACACATATATTTCTTTTTACTGCAGCTCTGGTAAGCAACATGCACTTTGTTACATTGCTTAGTTTCAACCATAATGCCCAGAAGTAAGTCACAAAAATATAGGGAACAAGTAAAAAAACAGAACTTAACTTAAAGACTACAGTACATTGCCTTTGGTGAATAGTATTAGAACATTATGTGCAAGAAAGAAAATATATTGCTTTTATAAAGCATCAAAAATGTAGAAAAAAGATTTTCTTAATAATGTCAATAGGAATGATATGAATGCGGACAAGTTAGGAATTTTTTGAAGACTGTTACACTTGTATGTAGTTTAATGCACAAAAAGGAAGGGCCGGATTCAGGAAACCTCCGTGTAAGACTTAATATGTCTTGCTCGGAGGCTGCAGTTGAATGGTATGATGTCAGCGTGCTATGAATATTCATGAGGGCATGCTGATTCATCCGTAACTCTTACACGGACTGAATAGGCAAGCAGAGGGCGTGTCCGACTGCCAAGCAGTCTAAAAGTCCACACCCCTGCAAGGTTTTAAAAAGCATAATGTCAACAGACAAGAGCGAGTCCACTCAAATGTACTTGCACCTAACACCACACTCCCTGACACTGTAAACCCCCATCAGAGTTATAAAATGGAAAATATATATATTTTTTAAATCCACGATATAGCTGCGCGTATTTGCGCTTGTTTGCACGTGTGTGCCCATTGTTTAACCTCAGTTAGCAATTGACATTGAAGAGCATATAAGAACTACTTATGCAAATTAATCCAAATAGAAATAGTGTAATGGTAGAGCATATGCACAAAGAGAAGGCATTCACGGTTCGAGTCCCACCAGTCCCCTTCTTATTTATATTTTAAATCAGTATTTGTAATAATGCCCAGCTGGACACCACTGAACAATAGGGCAAAGTAAAGAAAACCTCTAACAGCTCCCAAAGACACACTTTGCTTTTGAAAGACAGTCAAATACTAAAACTGTGTTCCAGCCTGTCTCTGCACCAAATACCTGCTATCTCCCAGCTGGACACCACTGAACAATAGGGCAAAGTAAAGAAAACCTCTAACAGCTCCCAAAGACACACTTTGCTTTTGAAAGACAGTGAAATACTAAAACTGTGTTCCAGCCTGTCTCTGCACCAAATACCTGCTATCTCCCAGCTGGACACCACTGAACAATAGGGCAAAGTAAAGAAAACCTCTAACAGCTCCCAAAGACACACTTTGCTTTTGAAAGACAGTGAAAGTATGTATTGACACTGGTACACATAAACTGTTATCTAATGGTTGAAAAGACCCTTGCTTGGAAAACCAAGCCTCTCAGACAGGTTTGCCAGCAGCCATACCCTCTCAAAAGCCTTTCTTCTTTGTCTTGTATTGTTTCAAAAGCTACTTCTAACCCCCTTTTCTCTCTCTCTTCTGCTTTTCCTCACTTCCACTCAGACTATCAGTCTCTAACTGGGCATCTCCCTTTGCTCCATAGTATCAGACCTCCTGGTGTTGTCTCAAACTTAGTTTCTTGCATCATAATTCAGACCTTATTTCTAAATTCCTTACCTTATTTACACTATTCTCAGCTTGCCTTACTCTGCTCCTAGCTTTCTCAGTCTCGCCTATACTCCTTCTTTCCTTGCACTAGCCATTCATACTACTTTCCTCCTTTAACATCCTGACCATCTTCCTATCAGTGTCCAAACCTGTGGCTACACTCTCTCACTCCCAGACTTACCTGCTGAATTTTTCATACTTTGCTGATTGTCTTCATCCACACTCTGCTCTCTTGTCTCTACGCTCCGTTAAGCCCTTCGGCTCACTCCGCCTCCCCACCCTGCCCCCAAATTCCACCCGCCCCCAGTAGTCCTACACTTATACCACCAGTAAACACACCCCCAACCAATCAGACATAATCTCTTCATTTGCATACCCAACCTCTCTCACCTCATACCACACACACCTTTCTCAAATCTATCCTCCCTCACGACTTAAAGTCATAATACTATTTCTCTTCTCTACTTCTATCTACTTTCCTTCATCTCTCACCTCCCTAACCTACAAAATGTGTACATTATTCCTCCCTGTATACCTTCGAACAGTTATCTGCTTATCACTTTTACCTCCTCTTGTAACTACTTATCTCCTAACCTCCTAACACCCACTCTCTCTACTCCTGTGTTTCCCTCTAAACAGCTCTACACCTACCTCACCTTTCACTCCAGCCACCTTAAATCTGACTACCAAACCTAACTACCTATTTGCCAGATACCACAGACTTGCTCACCTTAAGCTAAGCAAACAAAAAACTAAAAATTTAATTTATAACTTACATAAACAGTTACAGCTCCAGTATTTCAAACTCCTCCAATCACTGTTGGATGGGGATATTCACCCTAACCCTGGCCCACATTACACAAATACCAATAGCTTCAAAAAACATGACAAAGCTTCTTCTATATCATCTATCACTTATACCAATTCTCTCACAATAGCTCATCTTAATGTACGAAGCATTTGTAACAAAATTTCTCAACTCCATGCCCTTTTAGATGTTCACCAATTTGATATCCTATGTTTATCAGAAACATGGCTAAAACCTACCATTAAGGATAATGAAATTACCCCTCCCAGGTATAATATCTTTAGACTGGACCGCAAAACCAAAAAGGGAGGAGGTGTAGCAATTCTCTACAAAGCACAACTTCAAATTAGTATAATAAATCTGAATCTTCCTCTAGACAATAATGCAGAAGTAATCAGCTCCAAATTTCAAATCAACCCTAGTAAAGCTATTAATATCATTTGTATATATCTCCCCCCAGGAAATAACACTAACACTCTAGAATGTATCCTTAGCTTGCTGTCGAACAACCTCCCCCAAGAAACACTAGTCCTAGGTGACTTTAATATTGATTGGAATTCCTGCAATAGTATAAACCCCACCTCCCACATAAACCTATATGGCTTCACACAACTCATTAACTGTCCTACCAGAACTAATAAATCCAACAACCACAAATCTATCTTAGACTAGATTCTGATTAATACCCCCAACAAACCTACCAGTCTGGTACCCTTCCAGATGATCTAAGTGACCATTCATTAACTTATGTCATTAGACACAAAACCAATCTAACTTTACCTGCCACTTATAGAACACTACGAACAAAAAAGCATTTTAACTCTGAACATTATCAAGCTGAACTGAAACAATGTAATTGGTCCCCACTAAAATATCTCCCCCTCAATGAAGCAGTAGATTACTTCAACTCCACATTCTTATCTATTCTGGACCAACATGCCCCAAGTCGAACCATCAGAACCAAAACAAAAGTAGCACCCTGGCTAACTAATAATACTAGGCATAGAATCATTCTTAGAAACAAATCTTGGACAAAATGGCGTACCACTAAAAATCTAACTGATCACCAAAACTTTAGAGAGCTAAGAAACAGCACAAAAAGAGCTATCCTGACAGACAAAAAGAACTATTACCTTCAGTTGCAACAAACCACCAATAAGGAACCTAAAAAATTCTGGGCCAGTATTAATAATCTACTATCTTCTGGTCATTCTATTACACCTAACCCCCAGGACTCTAACCCAGAGAACCCTACACAAATAGCGAATGACTTCAACTCGTTCTTCACAAATACTATCCAAACTCTTGCTAGTCATCTATCTCCTGATACCTCTAACCTACTTCCACCTACATCAAATCCACCTCCCACCCTCCACTTACAACCTGTTTCTACTTCCTTTATTTCATCACTGCTCCAAAAGTTAAAACCTACCACTCCCTCTGCAGACAAACTGCCTGCAGAATTCCTGCAGGTAGGAGCTAAAGTCTTAGCCTACCCTATTCCATCCTGATTAATAGATCTATAAAGGAAGGAATTTTCCCCTCTATCTGGAAGATATCTCAATTCATCCCACTACATAAAGGGGGAAAGTCCAATGATCTTTCTAATTTTCGACCAATAGCACTCCTTTCACCAATCGCTAAAATCATGGAAAAATGTATTCACAAACAAATACTTAATCACCTTCTCAATAACAACCTACTTTCTAACTGTCAGTATGGTTTCAGACCTTCACACAGTACCACTACTGCTTTACTCTCCTTTACTAACTCCATCAACACTAACCGTAACAACAACTATCTATCATCCTCAGTCTTCATCGACCTATCCAAAGCTTTTGACATGGTGAATCATAAACTTCTACTACACATACTAAAATCTCTTGCTCTCAACCATCTTGCCTTATCCTGGTTTGCATCTTACCTAGAAAATCGTCAGCAGGCAGTACTCTGGAAAAATTCACTTTCAAATCTTCTACCTATCTCTTTAGGTGTACCTCAAGGCTCTATCCTAGACCCTCTTCTATTTTCAATCTTTATTAACGACCTACAGTCTGCTATCCCATATACTACCTGCATACAATACGCAGACGACTCTACTATAATCTGTACTGCTACCTCTCAAACAGAACTCCAGTCTCTTACTCAAAAAGCTTTTAACGCTGTAGAACATTGGTTCTCTCACCGCTGTCTACTTCTTAACCCCAAAAAAAACAAACTATACTTTACTCTTACCTCCTCTGACAGTACTCTCATTTCTCCTGACTTGACCACAAAACTATTAGGAATAACTATTGATAATAACCTCAAATTTGACTCTCACATCAACAACACAATAAAATTAGTTAATAAAAAAATAGGATCCCTTTACAGAATCAAACCTTTCCTAACACCTACAGCAAGGTCCACCATAGCTAGATCTCACCTAATCTCTACTCTTCTCTATGCTTCCCCCATTTACACTAATCTTTCCAAAAACAACATTAAAAAACTAGCAACATCCTATTATAATATAGCTCGATTCGCAGTAGGATCTCCTTTTCAAACTCATCACTGCTTGAACTTAAAAGAACTAGGCTGGATTGAACTTCCTAACCAACTTGTACTTCAACAGCTCTTAATAGCTTATAAGATTCTATATCAGCCAGCCAACACATCAATACTTTCTAACATTATTTCACCATACAATAACCTGAAACAACTACGTTCTTCAAATAAACTTCAGATTAATATTACCAAACCCAACAATTATGCAGGCGACTGTCTATTCTCCAACTCTGTTGGAAAATATGGAATAAACTACCCTCTGATATCACATCTTTGACCTCTTTCCTACTTTTTAAAAGACAACTGAAAATTTATCTCAATAAACATTGGCTTTGCTCCTGCACTAATCCAGATTAACCTCATTTTTTCCTTCACCCTTTCCCTTGTTAACTTTCACTGCACAAAAAAAAAAAAAAAAAAAAAAAACTTATGTTCAATTTATATTATCTGTTTAACTTGGTATAACTACTTATGTTTCTAATGTAACATTTTAATGCCTTTTTATGATGATACTTGTTACAACTAGTGGAGCTTTTCTCCCCGGGCCTCTACTGAAAATGGACATATATCCAGCTAGACTAGCCCGGTCAACAAATGTAAAATAAAATAAAATAAAATACCAGACAAACATGATTAAAATTTTATTAAAAGCAGTGACATGGCCAATGTATCAGCGTACAAAATATATATTTTGAAAAGACCCAGATATATAATAGCATGCCATTAAGCAATGTTTTACACAGCTAAACACAGGTGCCCATAGTTTAATAGCACTATACCCATCTAAACAGAAGTGCTCATAGTTTAATAGCACTTTATCCAGCTAAACAGAGTTGCCCATAGTGTAATAGCACTTTACCCAGCACAATAGAGTTGCCCAACGTTTAAAAACGCTTTACCCAGTGCAATGTGTTTGCGCGGATGTGCGCGCCGTGCCAACCAGGGCACCGTAGGGCACAGGGGAGCAACGTAGAGCTAAGTTGCTTAAAAGCAACCACACCCCCTAGCCTGTCTAGACAGTATTAGAATAAAAGAATGACAACATTTGAACCCAGGACCCTTTGCATCATAATCAAAGTACAGGACCACTAAGCCATGACAACATAGGGGAAGCAGCCACTATTAACATTCATAAACTTAGGAATGGTAGTTTAACCATTACTAAGCAGGTCTACAGTCAGCTGAGAATTTTACAAAATGGCCAATCACAAAAAAGTGTGGGAAATGCAGCATATTTAAGCCCCACAGGCGGGAATACACACCATAACTGATTGTGGCTCACATCTGCAGTCAGAATGTCTGATGTCAGAGAGGGAACGCGCTTCCGAGCGCAGAGATGGAGCATCAAGGAGTCCAAATACATGGTTTGGCTCCTAGTCCACCGTCACGAGGCAAGACTCCTGCAGAGCGAGTTCCAAGGGATGGAGTACAAGGCAGAGGCTTGGAACCGGTTAGCTCGTGACCTCACCAGTACCACAGGCATTCCTCGGACTGGTGAGCAGGTCCGTCACAACCATGCGGACCTGAAGAGACGAAAGGAGGACCGCCTGAATCAGTGGATACAGGAGGCCCGTGGGATGCGGGATGCCCCAGTACTGAGTATGTAGCCATGGAATGCAGTATGTAAGAATTTAAAATGGAGTATGTATAACGGATAGGAATGTCTCAATATCCCTTCATTTACTTTACAGCTGCAGGTGACCATGTTATGAATCAGCAAGCCTATGCTGATAGGCTGCTAAGGCTGCACCGCCAGGCAGGTTAGTAATTATTTTGCATGTATTGTTATATAAAATATGGGAGAGAGCATGAAAGAAAGTGTTGTAGTCCAATAATACAGCCATAAAATGGACTGAATAAGTCCTCTGCATGTACTGTCAGATAAAAATGTTAGAGGCAGAAAAAGAGTGTAGTAACCCATTAAGAAAGGTAACAAATGTCTAGAATAATATCTCTGCAGGCACTGTCATATAAAATAATATGTGAGTGAGCCTGAAAAAAGAGTGTGCTAACATATTAATAAAGGTATAATATGTCGTGAACATGTCTGCCATATATACCGTTAAAACAAATAAAGGAGTGAGCCTGTGGAAAAGTGTGTAATGTCATTAATAAAGGTCTAAAACCCAGAGTGTGTCTGTTTCACTTAGTATGAAATGTTGTCGTACCCTTGCATTATACAAATAGTACTGTGTTAGAAAGTGCTGGCAACCCAGAGTTCTGCAGTCCCATCTAAAGTGGGTGATGGAAGTGCTAGTAGCTGTGAAGTATATATACAGTCCTCAACAGTCAGTTACTGGCTGGCATGCATAAGTAAATCTGGCACATGAGTAGCATGCTAATATGTTCCCCAGAAATGTAAGTGTGCTTCAATAAATGCAGGGTTCTGTGCAATTTGAAGTGAAAATGTCATGTGAAAATATCCAGATATGTAGATAAAGAAATATAAATGCAACCATGAAATATGTAGCAGTAACATCTGCATCCTGGACAGTTAGTATGTGAGATATAGGTCAAGTATAGATTGAACTAGCCAAACCACTACACAACCTAATGCATGGTGGCAAGTGTAATAATACATGTAGGGAATATACATCTGCAATCACTAGGAATGTAGTGTAGAGTAAAAGTGTTTATAACATGTTAACGGAGGTTTTTTCTACACCCTACTGTTTGTGCATAAACCATGCAATTCCACACCTCAGTGGGTACGTGTAATCTTAAATATTTGTTGGGATATATGTCCTATTGTTCTATAAATATTTGCACTCATGTTGATGCATGTGCCCCGTTCAAACATCATGTTCATGGTGGCCTGTTGCTACCAATTATCCCTGCATGCGGTTGGAATAACCACTGTTGTTCAATATATGCATGTGTTATGTTTGCTGTTCAACTGTTGGAACTGTGGTGTGTTGGGCTAATGGGAATATTACTGCATGCTGTTACAACTAATCTGGAATGCTGTTGTTTATGTTGTAATGAAACACACCTAATCACAGAATGTACGGGAAGGCCGGTCCCAGCGGACCCACCTGTCCCTCCTCAGTTGGCGAGTGCACCTGGCACCAGTGGCTCTGGTGCCCAGCCTGGACTCCCCTCCTCCATTGGTCCTGTGCCACCTTCAGGTGGAAGCGCTGCAGAGGATGGGGCTCGTCCCTCCCATGCAAGTGCGGGTGGAGAAGGGCCACCCATCACCCTTCGAAGGGTCCGGGTTGTGGTGCGTAGGGAGATCCAGCGTTCAGTCGCTGATCCCCTACGCCAGCTTGAGGCGAGAGTGGCGCATCTCACATGTGAGCCTGCCCATCCTACTCAGCCCCCGGCACAGCCACCCCTGGGGCTGTGAAGGTGCAGTGGTGACTGCCCATGGGTGGGGATCTTAGTTCCACTGTTACCATCTGTGGGCTCATGGGCTTGCGATTTCCAAACAACCTTCCCCATCAATTGTGTTCACCCACCCCATGTGTCAAATTCCGCCCCTGTATGTGTCTTGTTTGTCTTGTCTGTTTACCTCCCCAACCTACCTCCCCAAATATACCTATTTCCCCTACCTCAATTACCACTCTCACCTGAAAAAAAGGGCAATCTGTACCCGAAAAAAAATTACGCCCCATACATAGCTTGCCATTTTGCACACGTCCATAGGACATGTACACGGATAATTCTATTTGGCAGTGCAACAAACTATGTTGTTCGCACCCCTCTCTCAGGGGTGGAAGGTTTCAAAACTCACTCCAAATTTTCAACATATGCACAGCTGTTGCTGTTAAAGAAATGAGCAGCTATGGGCCTTCCTTACACCCTTCCTGCACATCCCGAGCTTGTTTTCCTACTGTCTGTCTCTCTCTGTGCCCCCTTTTTCACCACTTTCCTATTTCCCCATTTTCTTTTCTTTAAAAGAAATTAGCGCGGGGGTTAGCGGGAGTAAGCACTTTTAAGCAGTAGTTAGCTGGGGTGCGTGAGTGTGAGCTTGTGTACGCTTAGCTAAGCATCGCTAAGCATCACACAAACCCGTGCAAACCCGCTTACAACTGCTTAAAAGTGCCTTAGTCACTCTGTATGACAAGGCCCTTGTACTGCTCAGCAGCAAAATAAAAAACCTTGTCAGTCTCGAACCCGGGACCTTGGACTCACCAGTCTGCATGAAGTACCACTACACCACAACAGATAGACAATACGTTAGTGCTGAAAGCAATTTATCATGCATTAGCATGAGTGAATGTAAAGGGAAATAGGAATGGCATAACACAAATCCTGTTCTGTGGGCCTTAACCCGCAGGTGTTGTTGAATTGCATGACATGACTGTGAAAAGAGAATCAGCCATGCTAGTAGGGAATAAGGTTACAGTAGCAGCTTACAAACCCCACACCGTATCAGGGTAGGATAAACACAGGCATATTTGCATAGGTCACAGGCCAGACCTCCCAACAGTGACTGCTCTACAGTGATGACCCTGATTTGTAAACAAATGTTAGCTGTGCCCCTCTGACTCCCTGTGAAATGTACTAACAGTAGGCAGAAAGGTGTTGAATCTCACTTAATAACAAATGTCAATAAGTGGGAGTAGACACCGCTTGCATGTCAGAAAAGGTGTAGTAATAGAAATGCTCTGAATCACCCAAAGTCTGAACTGCAAAATGTCTGAACTATATGACAGGTGTATCCCAGTTATATGTACCTTTCCCTGAGGCTGTCCAAATATATACGTGACAGTATCTGAGGCCTGGAAGAGTCAGAAACACACAGGCATATCAGCTTGTCTGCTGTTACACACTCCGCAAATAGCTGTAGAATGAATCCCACAAGCATGCCCTTATGTAGAAGTACAACACAGAAATAGCAAAGGATGTAGCCATGTACTGCTAGCAATCACCTGTGACAATGCCATTGTTCAGGTGCTGAAAAGACTGCTGTGGTGCACAGTCAAAGAATACTAGGCTGACCTCTGTCTACCATCTGGATATGTCCACAGGTGGGAGCTACTCAGACAGACAACAAGCCTTCATAGACTTACAGGTACACAGCAACTCTGCATGTTCAGTAAGATAAACATCACACGATAATAAATAATGCACACTGCAGTTCTGCACCCCTACCCAAAGGTACTATATACCCATGTAGTCAGGCACAACCAAGGGTGTAGGTAGGCATACACAGTACAGAAATATGTCCAGTCATCCTGAGCAGACTGCTAATGCCAACACAAACCACAAACTGTTCAGATGTGAGTAACGTACTAATGACAGTATAGCAGTTCACAAACAGTGCATGTGCCTGATATTCATAATTGGTAGTACAACATACTTAGATGTCCTCACCACTCTCTCAGGGGTGGAAGGTTTGAAATGTCCCACCTAATGTATTGCATATGGACAGCTGTTGCTGGTAAAGAAATGGGCAGCTATGGACCTTCTCCATACCCATCGTGCACATCCCAAGCTAGTTTCCCTACTGTCTTCCCCTCCTTGAGCACCCTTTATCACCACATTCCTATCTCCCCATTTACTTTTCTGTCAAAGACATGAGCGCGGGGGTTAGCGGGAGTGAGCACTTGTAAACAGTAGTAAGCAGGTTTGCACCAGTGTGCACATGTGTGCGCCTAGCTTAGCATTGCTAAGATATGATAAGCTATGCCAAGCTTAGCTTACTATTGCTAACATTAAATAAGCTAAGCTAAGCTTAGCTTAGTATTGCTAAAATGCAATAAGCTAAGCTAAGCATTGCTTAGCATTGCTAAGTGTCACGCAAACCCGCTTACAACTGCTTAAAAGTGACTTTGTCACTCTGGTCACTTTATCAGTCTCGAACCCCATACCTTGGACTCACCAGTCTGCATGATGTACCACTAAGCCACAGCAGATATACAATAGCTTGGTGCTGAAAGAAATATAACATGCATTACAAGGAGTGCATGTAAAGGGAAAATAGGAAAGCCATAGGAATACATTGCAATAAGGAAATATGACATGCATTACAAGGAGTGCATGTAAAGGGAAAATAGGAAAGCCATAGGAATACATTGCAATAAAGAAATATGACATGCATTACAAGAAGTGAATGCAAAGGGAAAATAGGAAAGCCATAGGAATACATAGCAATAAAGAAATATGACATGCATTACAAGGAGTGAATGTAAAGGGAAAATAGGAAAGCCATAGGAATACATTGCAATAAAGAAATATAACATGCATTACAAGGAGTGAATGTAAAGGGAAAATAGGAAAGCCATAGGAATACATTGCAATAACTACTGTTGTATACCAGTTAATTCCCTAATTCCAAAAGAAAGTACATACTCCCATGTATCCAGTGTTAGCATTAGAAGGTGTGAGTAAACTTACACACTGAGAAGAGTGTACTGGAAGAAGCAACAGTCAGGTTTCAGTACAACATGCATTTCACTGGCTACAACCCAGCTCTAGATAGGAGACATATACCAACCTTCTGACTGACACAACAGTGTCCACAGCAAACAAGCACGGTCCCCACCTTGCAAAACTGAAAGGCCTACGCCTACCTAACCTATCATTTTATAGCAGTGTCCTGAAATCACAATGAGAACTGCAATTCCCACACAGCAGGCTGCATGCAATTACTAAATGGTGGGCACCAAATGGTGCAGAGGCCATCACATGCACATGTGCAGATACCTACAAAAGCAGCCTGAACTTGCTGTCCACACATGCAATAATATCATTGCAGCAACTGGAGAGAGAGAGAGATAGCGACCGAGAGAGATAGACAGACAGACAGACAAAGTTGGAGACACCAACCAACCAAAACAATAAAAAACAAACAGAGGCAGTGGAAGACACCAACCTAAACAAATAAAAAAAAACATCAACAGGTACAACAGACTGAGGTGAGAAATACAAAGGTAAGGTATGTAACACAGATGTATTTGCTGGCATCCAAATGATGTGTCTGAAGGGTACTCTACATTCTTTGAACACTCCTTATGTGGTATAAGTCCGTATCTATATGTATATGCAGTTGTGCATAGGGCAAGGGACATACTGCAACTGTTAGTGAAGGCTGGACATATATATATATATATATATATATATATATATATATATATATATATATATATATGTATTTGAAGGTTGCTATGTGCACATATCTATGTAGGTTGTAGTGTGTGGCATTGAAAACAGCAAGCAGTGCAGGTATATTTCATGTGGTGGTTAAATGCTGTGGGACTGAGTTACAGCTAGTGAGGTCTGCTACGTCTATAGGGCCTGAGGGCAGCGAAATGCATTCTGCACAACACTGCAATATTATTACATAATTGTATGTCTCACAACTGTTCCATAATTGATATTCCCACCATGAAAGGTGGGCAGCATATGTGCATATATGTGCATGTATATGTACAGCAGTGGCTGTTTACAAGTATGTGTGTGTGTATATATATATATATATATATATATATATATATATATATATATATATATACAGGAAGACTATATATATATATAAGATATATATATATATATATATATATATATATATATATATATATATATATATATATATATATATACATACATATATATATATATACATACATATACATACATACATATCTATATATATATATAGGGGTGGGTTAAGTGAGTTAGGGTTAGGGAGCGATAGGGTGGGGTTAAGTGAGTTAGGGTTAGGGAGCGATAGGGGTGGGTTAAGTGAGTTAGGGTTAGGTGCAGGTAGGTGATATAGTGACGGACCTTAGGGTTAGGTAAGGTTTAGTGTGGGCTTGTAAGGATTTTGGTGTGCTTGTGTTGTGTGTGGTTTGTGGAATGGGGATGTGTTTTGTTTTAATAATTGTTATTGTGGTGTGTGCAGTGTCGATGGGGTTTAGGTTTGTGTACCGGGCTAGTGTGGTTATGTTGTTTATGGACTGTCGTTTATGGACTGTCGATGTGGTTCGGTGTGGGGTGTGTTGTGTGATGTCTATGTCAGGTAGAACCATATATATATATATATATATATATATATATGTATATATATATATATATATATATATATATATATATATATATATATACATATATAGATATATAGACATGTAGATATATAGATATATACATATATATATATATATATATATATATAGAGATAAATATATATATAGATATATATATATACAGATATATATAGATACATATATATATATATATATATATATATATATATATATATATATATATATATATATATATATATATATATATATATATATATATATATATATATATATATATATATATACACACATATATATATATATATATATATATATATATATGTGTGTATAGATAGATATAGATATGTATATATAGAGTGATATATAAATATATATGTATATAAATATTTATATATATAGTGAGAGAGGGACACACAGGGTCAGACGTATTGCAACAGGTGCCTGGTGACCAAGGCATGGACTGAACACCAGTGTTGATACTGCAGTGCCATACCCCATTCCAAAACACTTTACCCACTAACTATCAGAGAGGTGGTTGCCTGACTAACACTGAAGGTGTCAGAAGGGAACATGGGACAAAGGTGGACAGTAGCCTCGCCTTTGATATTCACAGTGCCACACTAGTCTTGTAATCTATCTACGTGGTACGTGTCATCACAAACAATGTGTCATGTACGGAAATATAGGTCAGTGTTCCCCTGTACTCATCACAATGCCTCATGTGGTATGTACCTCACATGACAACTACAGCAAGTTGAAAGGCCACAGACATACCTCACAAAGGGTAATACTGCCCTGAAACACATACCCTATGCAGACTGACTCACATAATCACAGCTACAGTGCATTGCATACCGGCCACCCAGAGGTTACCTCTGCCGAACATACAGAGGTATGCCACACCCATAACAGTCAGACAACCACCATGTCAACACCTCACGATCCCACCGGGCTACACGGCCTAGGTCCCTAATCCCTGCAACCTCACTAAACAGCACATGCTGGAGAGATAGGCTCCTACTGGCCAATATGCCATACTCTGGAGTAAACCACCCAGCATGAACAAACAAGGCTCCTCAGTATCAGATGTCAAACATACCACTGATGATTGTCTGGGGATAGGTAACACGCCCTGGGAATCACCTCTGTGTATCCGGTTGACAGGAGGAAGTGAAATCTAATTACATGTGTGTCAAAGGCCAGGGTAGCATATGGCTATGCTGCTGTAGGCCCCAGGGACAATAGTGTATTACCTACTTATGACACAATGCACACAGACATGTACACAGTGCAATACCTGCTATGTGAGGTGGAATGAGTGTGACAGTGAATGTGTGCAAGGTCTGTAACGGTGTGATAGCTAAGTGTGAGGTTGTTTCTGTCATGGACGTTTGTGTCCTAAGTGTGAGGCCAGAGAAAGATGTGTCAGTTATTGGGATGCAGACATAGTAGGATGGTATATGTTGTGATGTAGTTCCTTGTGTACGACTGTGGTGTCCCATCATAGGCTGAAGCAATATATGTATGCTCAGTACATGGTACTGCTGGTGATTCCAGCCAACATTTGAACTGTTGTACCACCTGAAACTGTAGGCCTAAACAGCACAGTATGGTGTATGTTCACATTCCCTGATGACACTGCCTTGTGTGTTTCCTGTAGTCTGCACAGATTACATTCCTCAGGCATAGGTATCTGTAAGTAGGGGCACACAGTACTGTAAGGTACACAGGAAATGCTCATCTGTGTCAGCATACATTTGTGTGTTGTATGAATGTCTGATGTGTGTGTAATGATGCCTGTACCATGTCCGCAATCACATGTGTGATGCAGGGTTTGCGTGTGTACCTAGCAACATGTATACTCTGTTACAGCAGTATGCCAGCTATATTAACAACTGTGCACATATATTAGGTAGGGGTATGGCATCAACGACTAGGATGGGTTACTGGTTATACTGTAACTGTACTTCACATTCATTAGAATGAATGACATATTTCTGCATGCATTAGCTTGATATGTACCCCCCTGGCAAGGCTGTGCATTGGATCCCAAACAGTGAGCCGAGTAATGGTGTATACTGGTGTGTCATATGGAGTGTGGCAGGCACTGTCAGCCAGTCATGGGCTGAGCACTGATATGTGGTATTGAATGTGTGTATCCTCTGAAAGACAAACAGATGCTATATATGACAGTTAACTGATATCTGTACTGTATAATGTTAAGTGTGCCACATGACTTGCTCACACATATCGTTTACTTGTCTTCCAGGCTTATGGCTCATCACAGGAATCCCTGCTACACAGCCACAGAGGAACAGGAAATCCACCACAGCCTGGTTCAGCACTATACCCTGCTGTTTTCCAGGGCCAGCCAGCACCAGCAGGAGCATACTGCACTGTGGCAAGAACTTGTTCATTGGGTAAATGACATAGGCATGCATAACTGGACATATGAGCAGGTACGCCATCACTGCCATGATTTAATTAGATATGTCCGGTGGCGTGTGTCTGATATCCACAGACAGCTTGCCACAGGTGGTGGGGTGGTCATACATCCCCCCCTCACCAGAGTGGAGGAACTGCTGCTAAGTGTGGTGGCTCCTGGCCTATAGCAGCAACAACATCACACATGTTTTGTCATGGAGGCCAGAGCCACCCAGCATGGTGACATGGAGCATGCAGGTAACATTCCCTGGCTGTAGACTACTGTTACCTGTATTGTTAGATTATGCATGTGTGAGATGTGTACTGTGTTTAGCAGTTGTGCTGCCTATTGTGTGCAATACTGATAATTTGAATAGTATCTGTACACCCATGCCTGTTGTTCTACTGTAGTTTAGCACACTCACAGTAGCAATGCCACAGTTGTGGCCACTGACAAACTGTGTCATATTCTTGCAGGGCCCTCAGGTGTGACAGCAGGGCAGACGTTACATGCTGGTGAGTGTGTTAACACTGTAAACTTGGTATTGAACTGTGCATGTCATAGGTGAGGTGTAGGCCATGTACACATAACACACCTACGCATAATGCATGCTGTGCAGGTTTGCTGTGAGACGTGAAACATCTCAGTAATGTCAGTAGCTGCCTCAATCACATGCAATGCACAGAGCATCAGACACAAATGTGGCAACACTGTACTGCACATTGGATAGGCATAGTTGACACACATGTACACAACATAACACGTTTGTCATATGCAGTACACCTCAACATGCTACACATAATGTAACTGGACACCTGCTGCCAGGTCACACTTCAGTATCCCACATGTCATCCACACACCACACATAATATACCTGAGGGGTAGGGGCCTAGCTTGGGGCTGTGCAACACTCCTCAACACATAACACAGTCATATTAGGCAATGCTCCTTATTGGGCACCTCACGCACCCTTGTGCAACATGGGTGTGCAATTATAAACTTAGCCACGACACTGGGGTTCATGTGCAGCATGCTGGGCGGTGGTCTAACACACTTTAGTGGCCTTGAGTGACCACATGATGCATGATGATGATGGCTAATGGTACTACACCCCATACTGTTACAATGGCCATGTCCAGGATTGGTATCCCATCACATATACATGCACCACTCATCCCGTGTGTGTACATAGCATGCATGTGCTACACCTGTGTCCACAATTATCTGCTACAGAGACAGACACTGCAATCAGACATGGAAATCTATTTGAAACACAGATAACACATGCAGCCATGGTATGTATACCTGTGTGTGATGGTGCACAGGACATTGCAGAGCTTATAATACTTGCACAGAAATGTTGTGTCCTTGTACACATTGTGTTCCAGGGTGTAGGCAATCACTGAACATGTACACACATGCACCACAGCCATGTACACTGTCATTAACTATGGCTGTCTACACTCACACTGCATGGACTTGATCATCACTTATTCTGCATGCTGACATGTGTGATGTGACTGCGTTGTGATACAGTCACCCACCTTCAACCAGTATTGAGCATGATTTGGATTCCTGTTGTGTGTGTGTATCTGCTGTAGTGAGTAGTGTGCATGTGTTCCTGTGTTCCTGCATGCATGTTTTCCTGTGTTTCTGTGTGCATGTGTGCATGTGTGCATGTGTTCATGTGTGCATGTGTGCATGTGCAGACCATAACGTGTGTTTTTTGCCTTCCTCTCACAGGTGCTGAGGTAGGAGTTGGGGAAAGCAGTAGGCAACCTGAAGCCATTGCCATGGATAGTGGTGATAATGACACATATATTTTGGCACAGGGAGATTTGACAGGGTCTGTCATTGGTCTGCTGATCAACAGTACACAGCGTTTAACCCCATCTATGTGCACACTCATACTGCCATTATATCCCTCACCACCAATGGCCATAGGGGAGGGACAGCATACAGTTGGCATTGTCCAGGAGAGTGTGGTAGCCATGACACATGCACCCCCTCACAGCAGCCATAGCCATAGACCCAGAATGGTACCACATAGGCAGAGGTCCAGGGGTTCTTGGGGGAGCACCACTGGATGTATTTCCCCTGGCAGGCGTGCCCTTACATGTCTTACGATTGACCACTATGTTCCGGGCTATAATGCAGGCTCAGGCACGTATGGAATGGTACACCAGGCAGGGACTTAAGGTGCAGAGGGCACATTACACTGCTATCAATGACAGCATCCGTGACCTTGCCGGTGCCATCCGGACGTACACTGAGGTCATTGATAGACATTGGGGGGAGACAATAGATGCCCTCCACAACATGTCTTCCTTGAGCCAGAACCGTGCAGGATGGTTGCAACATTGACACGGACACATGCCAGCAACAGCAACAGCTGGCAGTGGTCGTGGACAGCCCACAGTTCACAGCCGCTCCCATAGTGGCAGTACCAGCCCCAGCAATGCTGAGGCTGGCCTGTCCATTGTCCATCACAGTAGACCATGTGCACATGGCTCTGGCCAGTCCCAGCAGGGACATGGGTCCAGTCATCATACCTCTGCCTCTGATGACAGTACCCAGTCAGGGTTGGTACCCGATACTGTCTGTAGCACCCTTGTGAGGCACAGGTATTGTGTGCGTGGCTGGAGACAATGATCTGTACAGCGAAGCAGGTACAGTCTGTGGCTGTCCCACAAACCACCGTACATGGCAGCCACATGGTGGAGCTGTGTGCATGCAGACACACACACATTAACCAAAAAACTAGGGCTCACACATACACACACACACATTACATCAACATTGGCCCATGCTGTATTGTTGTCCCTCACATGCACACACACACACACACACACACACACACACACACACACACACACACACACACACACAGACATGTCAATTGGATGGGTCAATGTCAGGCTCTGGCAAACAACAAAATGCCCTGTGCATATGATAATACCTGTGCTGCCTCCTATCGTCTGCATTATCGATGGAGGGACAGGCTAACATGGTGCTGATGCGCAGGGTGACACTATAGCAGTGTAGCAATAATAGCAAGTTGTCAACAAGGAAGTGCAACTACATCCTTGTAGGTATATCTGAGCAGACATTATGCATCAAAGCTCTGATTGCCAATGTAGCATTGTTTACACCACTGTTAGGTCTGAGTATGTATTATCCACCCATGTGCCACTTGGCTGATGTGTGATGTGTTGCCAGCATGTGTTAGTGAGTGGACAGTACGTGTGTGATGTGTGCAGTACAGATTAGCAAGTGTACATCTGTGAACATGGTGGGTGCGCACTGTCTGGATGTATGTGCATAGTGGACACATGGGACGTGTGGCATACCCTGTCGTACACATTGTTAATATCTCATTGTATCTTTCAATGGCCAGTATGCATTCTACTACAGTTATGTAATAACATGGGTAGACATGTGTATGACATGGGTTGACACTATGCTGCGGGTGATACCGTTAATATCAGTCATTGATTTGCAGTCTGGTAGTATATACAACCTCAACAGCATGACTATAAGCAGTCATTGGATGATGTCCTGACAAATGACACATAGTAGTAGGGAACCCAGTATCAATTGGATCCTTCTGGTGCTACACTATAACACTAACCAGTGGTGATGACCGCCACCCATTACTTTGACCACACCGGTGTGTCATATAGCCCCTTAGGTACATGCAAACACACTAGGGATGTGTCCATCCAAATCTGAGAATGCATGGATTGGCCTACAATGCATTCCCTGGATGGGACGCATATCCTACACAAGGGTATCATACAGACAGATACCTGTTGTGTGATACATGCTGTATAGCAGTATTCTGATTATGGCATAGTCATTCTCATGTACTAAACATACTATCCCGTCAGTACCACACAGGTGGTAGCCCTCAACATGTATGTCGGGTACCATTGTGTACATACAGACCCATGTTATGTCATGTGTCCCTTGGTATCCACATATCCATAGGTATTGAGGAGTCCCAAGGTGTATCATATAAGTCATTAGAGTCCTGAATGCATATCCACAAGGCAGTCATACACCTATAAAGACTGTCTATTCTTGGCAGACTTTTTTGTGTGTGACCATGTCTGACATATACCCCAGGCATATACCCCCACTCACACTACTCTTAAGTAACTGTTATGGGTGTGTGTGCCACAGATGACCTTGGCCACAGAACATGACAATAGACAGCCGTGTCACATACATACATATGTGACCTACGATCTGAGAAGCAGTGGCACAATCTGTCAATGGAAATAAATGTATTCATGTAGTATGCAGGCTTCACACCTATGTACTGATTGAGGGGACATGTACACATATATATTTGCCATGCAGATACCTGATGTCTGCAATGCACTTACTGTTGTCATCATACTATGTCATACCATAGTAAAAGCAAAACCCACACCATGTTGATCAACAGTGACAAACACAGTGAGCATTTGTAGGATTCAAACCCCTACCTAACTATGTTATGATACTAGAGAGAGACACATTAACATGGCACGCTATTTGCTTTACTGGCTAGTTTCCCTTCTCCTGCAGTATTTGTAGGATGGTGACATCATCAGACTTTCCAAAGAGGAATGTACCTCTTTTAGCGTGTTTTCACAGTCTCCAAAAAGGGCACTCCTTTCAAAAACAATTACACACACACACACACACACACACACACACACACACACACACACACACACACACACACACACACACGCACACACACACACACACATCACACACACACACACACCACGCACAGCACACACACACACACACACACACACACGACACAACACACACACACACACACACACACACACACACACACACACACACACACACACACACACACACACACACACACACAGTTTGCAGGATTCAAACCCCTACCTAACTATGTTATGATACTAGAGAGTGA
The DNA here is from genome assembly GCF_019279795.1 of Protopterus annectens. Lineage (NCBI taxonomy): Eukaryota > Metazoa > Chordata > Ceratodontiformes > Protopteridae > Protopterus > Protopterus annectens. The sequence continues at coordinate 1,616,464,613 of NC_056741.1, forward strand.
CACATTAACAAGGTGCACTATTTGCTTTACTGGCTGGTTGCCCTTCTCCTGCTGTATTTGTAGGATGGTGACATCATCAGACTTTCCAAAGAGGAATGTACCTCTTTCAGATTGTTTTCACAGTCTCCAAAAAGGGCACTCCTTTCAAAGACAATTGCACACATACACACACTCACAGTTTGCAGGATTCAAACTCCTACCTAACTATGTTATGATACTAGAGAACGACGCACTACCACGGCACATTATTTGCTTTACTGGTTGGTTTCTCTTCTCCCACAGTATTTGTAGGATGGTGACATCATCAGACTGGACATGGTGATATGTGTACACTTTGTTTTATGCCATTCCAGGAATGGTCCATGTGGGTCAGCAGGTGTCAACAGTGTGAACATGACCTCAGTATCCTTACCTTGTGTGATCTATCTGTGGACACATTGACATTCCGTCATATGTCAACACATATTTATGCACAGCTTCTTGGTTTTGTGGATACTACATGTGTCTGGGATGTTGATAAAGGGCTATTCAAAGTCTATGTGACACATGTGTAGATGTGTTCATTGATGTATGTCCTGGGTGGCTGCCTTGCAAACAGTCTAGCATGTTTGGGAACCATGATCCGCACATGAACATACCACAGTTGGTAGGGTTGTGTGTGTGTGTCAGCTTCCAATAGCTCTGTTTATGACTGCAACCATGATGGACTCCATGACCTTGCAGATCAGACCTCATAGGCATACTGGACTTGACTTCCCATGGTGTGTTGTCCACCAACACTTGTGGGGAGTGCCATATGTAGCTGTGAAACATTCAACGGTTCCACATCCTGTGTAGGGGGTGCGGCTCGGCTGACTGTTCAGGTGCATGATCTGTTTGTTCTGTAGTTTGTGCATGACACATATTGGGAATCAATGTATTCCACCTGCTGCCATGTTTTGGCAGTGGGGGTAGCTGCTCATCCATTCTACATGTGATATCTCCTGGTATGATGATGTTGACTATGGGTATGTACATATGGGCCTGTCTGTCACGATGTCGGAATTGACACTCAGGTACAGTTGGTCCTGACTCAGGACATATATGGGTGTACATTGATATTTATGACATAGCTGAAGGAGGTGTCATGATTCAGTCTGGACTCCTTCTCAGCTCCTCTTTACAAAACACTAACGAACATGAGCACTATCCTTGTTATACTCTTTTACATGCTTAACACCCTACTGATCCTTTGTGATCAGGCTACAGAGTATGTCATGATAATATCCTGGCATGTCCAGGGGTCAGTTTTGTGTGTACTCTTCAGTCCAGCTGGTGGATATTGTGATATTGACACAATGTCACATCTGCCTCATGTACACAGATAACCCTATCCTCCTCCCGACAAACTCAGATATATGTGTGAGATGCACCTATGTAGACATACAGGGAGCTGAACTCTCTCGACCCATGACTGGCACAGTCTATCAGGTGGTGAAGGTAACCACACACACCACATATCAGTCTTACATATCCTCTAGCAACAGCACTCAAACCACATTAGCACACATTGACATACTCGGATGCTGTAAATGTACTCTACCTAAGCAGCAGAGACCTCCAAAGCAGACACACACACACCTGCTACCCCACTACAATACCCACATATCACAAATTTTACAATGTCAGTGTGCCACACAGTCACTGCCCTTCGGGCTAAACAATGCACCTAATACACTTGTAATAGGTGACACTTATGTTCAGACACACTAAGGTACCACTCACCAGCCCTGTCAAGGGAATAGTCACTTTGGGCTGTCTTTTGGGTGCCAGGATCTGCCGCATAACACAGGCAGTCAGGTCACTCCATAGCAAGTACAAGACTGGCACCATCATTGTCCATGCCGGTGTGTGTAACCTCAGACGTTACTCCCTGGACCATATGACATGATACATGGAGGTACACTCTGATCATGTAGCCCAGGCCAGTATGACCCTGACCTTGTCTGGTATCTTACACCCACCAATTATGATGTCACAGTATATGGACACACATATCACATTTAACAGTTGGCTAACAAATTTGTTTCATTCACAAGGGATACAGTGTCTGTCAGCATATGGTGACATGCCCAACATGCCACGTAGCTTCACTATGGACAGCTTGCACCTGTCACCCTTGGACTTTGGTATGCTGGCTAAGGCTCTTGCTACCACCAGAGTGCCTTTTTTAAACAGGGCTCAAAAGACAAACCCACCTCCATAGACATTACAGGTTAAATGAAACTAAGGGTAAGGCTGCTCAACAACAGTTGTGTTAACCTCATATTGTGGCCACTCAGGACCCTCCTCGGTATGGAGGAGAGCAATATCTGTGCACTGACAGACACCTGGTTCAGGCTCACTTATGCACACCAGCACTACCAGGTTATGTTTCATACCATGCTGTCTGACAACAAGACTTGGAACAGACAACACAACTAGGGGGAGTATCCATATACATCACAGATACACACACCTCCAGGTTAGTAGCACTGCACAAAGCATCACAGACCATACATATACAACTACCATTGTGCAATACTGCCTTTCAGTTTGTTGCCTGCTACAGAACACACTCCCAAACTCAGGAACCACACTCGGCTTTTGTGGGAACTATGGAGAATATGAAGGTCTCCACAGACACCATTATATTGTGTGACTTCATATACACTCATATTGACTGGGGATACTACTCAAGCCCCGACAACCTCACCCAACAGTCACTACAATTTGTGGGCTCATATGCTTTGGCACAACCAGTCAGCACAGCCACAAGGGGGAATACATATTGGACCTGCTCATCACCAACATGGGGACTCTGTGTTCAACACCAGCAATATACCCCTCATTGGTAAGGTCAGAACATATATGTATCTCACAGGACATAGATATACCCTCCACACACCCATCCTGGGTAATCTTGGTGAACTTCTCATGAGCCAACATCTCACTTCACCAAAGCAAGGTGGTATCCTTCAGAGATCCTGAGACAGTGGCATATATGGCTCACACTGCTGCATCCTTTACATACACATTCTATGGACACCTAGTGGACTGCATGGATTGTGCTATCCCAAATAACAACAAGACCCACTACTACAATGGCAGGGGACCTGTCTGGTAGACCCCAGCCATTAATAAGCTGTACAACATCAGGAGGATGCTACTATATGATAGAGCACAATCCCAGACTGGGAAGGCATCTGTGATCTGTACTATCAGACAGATACAATCAGTCATGGACTTTTCTAAGGGCCGCTTTTACCAGACAATTGCACCTGACAAGTAGGACTATCACATGGCCTTCTTCAATTATGTCAGGAACCTGGGTGGACACTCACTGATATGCTGTGAGTTACTGCCTACTGACTAAACCTACCCTGTTCCCACTGGCATTGCCTACATCCTGGTGAACAGGTTCAGTGCAGATGTCTCCCACCCATCCCCCCTAAGGAGCAACTATCCATCCCAACAGAGTATAACCTCCCTGACATCACACAGTAACAGGTGAGTGCTGCCCTCCTTACAGCATACATCACAATATCAATGTGACAAGATGGTGTCCCAGCCTGCATCATACACGAGCATCATGACAAACACAACCCTCACATTACATCACTGTTCAATATCAGAGTTACCACAGGATATGTACCCAAGGAATGGCGTACTGCGACAGTGGTCCCACTCCAGAGTTGGTGCCACAACAGACCACAGACAATATTGCCCTATAAGCCTATGTAGCCTGTTCTGCAAAGCTATCGATCATATTGTCATAGGACTTCTACACATAGACATCGGGAACCTACAGACACTGTGTCCTACTCATTTCAGCATTGTTGTGGGCAGATCTTGCCTCTCGAACATGTAGGTATTCTTTAAATGGCTAACAGGTCCATCGACATAGGGACGGCTGTCCACACAGCCTACCTGAACCTTGCAAAACCATTCAACACAATAACCCACTGGGCCATTATGCATAGGCTCACCAGCGTCAGTTTGGACACATATCTCACACAATGGATTGATACCTAGATCAGGGATAGCACCCATATGGTCAGAATTGCAGGTGCCATGTCTGACTATACACCAGTTACACATGACATTCCACACAGCTTGGTCCTGGGATCTCTCTTGTTCAGTATATATTTGTCTTACGTACAGGCTATCACAGGGGGAATATGGCTGAACATGTTTGTACTTGACTGCAAACTGGATGCCATGATCAACTCTCCAGCTGCCACATGCATACTCAATCAGGGTCTCACAGAGATGGATGACTGGTGCCTGAGCCATGGCCCACAGATAAATGCCATTAGTTGCATAGTCATCCCCTTTGGGAGTAACAACATGCCCACACATTACCACATAGGTAGTACTCCATTACATATGGTAGGAGTTGTTAGGGGTTTGGGGGCATCACTTGTTCGTACTGTCGCCTTTAACATTCACATTGCCAAAGTGGTTGGACACACCTTCTATGTGTGCCACCTTATCCCATATAGTTTCACATCTAGATTGAGTGAGGTCATTGTGCCACTATACTCATCACATCCATGCTTGGTTACAATGCCACATTTGGGATGTACCTTACCTGACACCTGCAGCAACTGTACTGGCCATGGACGGTCTTCACCAAGCAGATCTAGGGACTCACACAGATGTCCTGCATAGTTCATATGCAGTAACTCCAGCTCTACTCAGTCACTTACCACCTACTCAGATATGATGTGTGCCTGTTGTTTACAGCTATACCCAAACCAGAATTACTGGACATGCTCCACCTCAGGATATCCAACTACTTTGGAGCTACACACTGCAGGAACGTATACCTCAGCACAGATGTTAATAGGACATTGTGGAGGGACAGATTCTTATCCCAGAGGCTCCACTCACTACAGAATGTAATCCCAGTTTCACATAGGCAGAGCCACCCACTGACTACCTACTGGAGACATCTTGACGACTGTATGTTTGATTGTATATTCACCCCTGGGATATCTTCTGTGTCCCTGCTAGACAGATGCACACTAGCATAAACGTACATGGGCTATCTTGTGTGACCTACTATTCACACACACAGTGTAGTAATCTGACAGGGTTGTGAATGCCAAACACACTCTGGCTAGGCATGTACATGCCCTAGGGCAGAAAGCCTAGTATCGACCTCTGAACCTAAGCTAATGTTCAAGATGCACAATGTTTATTGCTGATACTGTTTGCAGGTCTTTACCATCTTTGATTTACCAGTTTCCATGAAGAACTTCAGTATCTGCAGAACATATTTGATTATGACAGAGTACCACTATATTATAGATGTGTCTGTTGTCATATAACTGTGTGCACAGGGCGGATTGCTGTATAGTGACAGGTTCCTGGGTTAACACATGCAACTGCCAGATATGCGTGGCCCACTGCTGTACTCAGACATGGCCTAAGTGTGTGAGCATGCCCAGTTCTGACATTCTATGTTTTGTTGCCTGACATTTGTCTCATTTATTTAAGTGTGTGAGCATGCCCAGTGTGACCCTTCAGTATGTTGCTATCTGAGGTCCACTACACTTGCTGATGTGTGCAAACATGACCAATATTAACATTTATACTGTGTGTGTTGGAAGTCAGGTTCTGTTCTCACTGCAGGATTCACCTTTGTGTCATAACTCAACAAGGATAATGCTGTGCCTGCAGGGTTTCCATGGAATACTTTGCATAGACTTATCAACATTCCTCATACAGGTGGACCACTGCAATACTGTCATGGTTTAGTGATTCAGTACTTTGGCTATAGTGCACAGTATCCTGGGTTCGAGGCCCATCACTGCTTTATCTTTTCATACTGAGCAGACCAGACTGCTTAAGGGCCTGTTAAGCAAATATGAGCATGTTGGCTTTTGTTCAGCTATGCCCTACTTAGACCAGGCTTGTCCGACATTGCTCAATATTCACCAACATTGCTGGACATTGCCTGATATTACTGATCATTGACCACAGTTGTGCTAGTTGGTGTGTGTGATTTTGTTTGCATATACTACATGGTGGTAATTGCTGTTTAGCACTGCTTTATATTGCTTAACACATGGCATTCATGCCTTAGGTGGTGCTGCAGGGCTGCCTATGTCGGATGCACATACTACACTCCCTGCACATGTTTGGAAGCAGTAGTGTCAACATAGGCATCCCTTTTACTTTATGTGTGAGTCGGAAAGAGGTATAATTTCCAGAGTTCCTACTGAGCCAGTGTATGTGCTATGCGTTGCCTCTTTGCTAAGGCCAAAGCATACTGGGCACGCCTCCTTCTGCCTACTGGGGCAGGCTCAGGTTGTTCCTCCTCTGAGTCACGCTCTGCCTGTGATGGCCTTCGCAATGGTGGGGGGCTGTTTGGCCCAGGCCTATGCTGGTCCTGCTGCAGCTGTTTTTGCAGGATCATATTATGTAGCATAGCACATACCATGACAATTTGGGTACATGTAGTTGGTGAGTACTGCAAGGCTCCACCAGATGTGTCCAGGCACCAGAACTGTGACTTGAGCAGCCCAAACACATACTCTATTACATTTCATGTTTGTGTGTGTGCCTCATTATGGTGTTCCTGTTCAGGTGTGTGTGCATTTCTGATGGGTGTCATCAGCCACGGTTTCAGTGCATAGCCAGCATCCCCCACTAGGTGACCATGTGGGATGTCCCCATTGGCAAATGTCTAGTACAGCTGCATCAGATACCAGACATGGGAATCATGGTAGCTTCCAGGGCAGCCTGCACACACATTCAGTATTATGCCCTTGGCATCACACATGACCTGGCAGTTGATGGAGGGGAAGCCCTTGCGGTTGAAGTATACCCTACCCTGCTCGCCGGCTGGTGCTTTGATGCGTATGTGCGTGCAATCTATTGCACCCACTACCTCAGGGTATTCTGCTATTTGCTGGAAGAGACGCATATTGCTGGCCAATACCTCACAGGAATTTGGAAAATATACATGATCACCGGCATGTGCTGACATGGCATCCAGAAACTGGTGTAGTACCCTGGATGCTGATGCCTGTGATATCCCCATCATATCACCAGTTGGTCTCCGGAAGGTACCTGTTGCTAGTATTCTTAGGCCAACACATACCTTGGTTTCCACTGTGATGGGTTCCCCTCTGTTGGTTCTGTGTGTGAGGCGTGGCCTGCACAGCTCAACAATTTGCTGCAGGAGGTCTCTGTCCACTCTATAGCGCTCCACTATCTCCAGCTCATGTAGCCCCTGGTAGGTTACCCTGGGCCTGTACACTCTTCTCCGTCTCCTCACTGTGGGTTGTCCAGCAGCATTTCCATTGTCACCACCCTCAGCATGTTGCATATGTTGCCTTATAACAGCAATGGCAGCCCCAAACATTTCTTTGTCTCAATAAAGCTTTTTCAGTTTTCACTTCTATTAGCTTACTGCAGTGTCTGTTCTGAGAAACATATGGACTGTTGTTGGCAGAGTTTTAAGTGCTAGGCTGGGCTGGGCTAGTGTACTGCCTGTATAATTGCCTGATTCTGATTGTTTTCACCTGCTAGCTCTGCTAGTACTCCCTGGTAGATTCCTACTATTTGTTGTGCTTCCTTTTTCCTTTCTGTTTTCTCATGGGGGAGCGCCGCGCACACAAGCGCAAACACGCGCACAGCAACTAACATGCACGCACACATGCTTACATGGACTAAAACCTGCTTATTTGGGTTAAAACTCGTGCACACCAGTTCAAACGCGCTTACAACTCTTTAAACAGCCTTATACATGCTTACTCCAGCTTAAACACACGCACTCATGCTTACACGCATGCACTCTGTCTTACTCAGGTTTACAGGCGCACACACGTGCGCATGCATGCTCAGCAAGAAACTTTGGTGTTATCCACGGCATACACCTTCCATTTCTTGCCTTTCCCTAGCCTACCTGTTGACACGCCTCTTTCCATGATGTGTAAATGACAGTGGACACATGCCACTCTGCTCCAATGAGCTTCACTTCTTTCATACATACCCCCGTCATGATGTCACCTATCTTCTACTCTGTTACTCCCCATATCCTACTCCTATACTCCACTGACTGTGCTCATTTGCTATGTAAACTAGCGATTCACTATCCTAACACTCATTTACATAGGATTGCCTACTAATGCTTGGTTACATGTCTTAGACTGAGCTTCCCCCCTTAGCAACCTCTACGCGGTGGCCATATTGTCTTCAGCCTGCCATTCCCTTGCATTGTACATTATCAATTTCAATAAAATCCACATTTGTGGGTTTTAATTTTTAGTATTCTGGGTTTTAGAGCGCACCTTGTTTGCGCAGAGCTGCGCTACGCCTAAACATTGGAAATCGGCGAAAATAAAAAATATTTTTATTTTAATTTTGCATCAGGGAACATTTCCAATGGCTGTATATTTGGCCATTGGCATGCTTCCTGCACTGGATGCAACCTTTATTTGGAGCTGTCACGTCTCCATTTTGCTATTTGCAGAACGCTACTCAGTTGTCAACTGAGTACATTTCTGCAAATAACACTGCTCTTACTCGGACAGGTTCAGGTTTCCTGAATAGCAAATCTACCTCATTTGCATGCCTTTTGCCTGCAATTTAGGTGATTTGCATATCCCAGCCCTGTTTGTGTAAGAGCCGTTTTAGGAGCTCTCTTACATGCCCCTACAGGCTGTTCCTGGATCGCTCGTCAGACATGATGGCTGCATGGAGTCTTACTCTACTCTTAGACTCCGTGCAAGCCATTGTGAATCCGGCCCGAATTGTTACTGTTTTTAGTTTTTAAAACTATGGAGCAATAAAAGAGTATTACAGTCTGAGATAGTTTCACTGATATATATTTTAATGAAGGAGATTGAATATGTTTTCTTGTTAAGATGATAGAATACTTCTATGATTTTATGTTTTTTTCCTTGTGATTCTTTTTCTTCTTTTTTAAGTGCCCAAGTGCATTGTATTCTGAATTTTTCTGACACTGTTGCCTTAATAATTGGTGTAAAAAAGAAAACGGAGTTTACCTGAAATCAATGGGGTAGTTTATGTAGTCAGACATTAAAGAAGGTACCTGCTTATTTTAGGACCTGATAGTTTGTCACATTCGTCCCATGTTATAGTTCTGCTATGTCAGTCTGTAGACAATAATGTTGTACTGAGTTAAATGATGGAGCGTTCTGTTTTTTTTTTTTTTCATACACGTTTACTCTGCTTCCAGGCAGCAGTAAACAGTTCATAGCTTCATAGGTATTTACTAGGCCATCAACCCCAGGGTTGTTTTTAAGTATAGCTGTGCTTCCTAAAGATGATTATGAAATGCTTTACCTCATGCCAACTGCCAATCCCTTGTAGTGTGTTTGCTGCAAGTGCTACAGTTTATGCAGGGGAATGGCAATGTTCACAAAAGAGCAAAATAGCTTAGACAGACAAGTGATAACTACATCAACTTTTGAATCCTGGATGCACGTATTCAGCAATCTGAGGATCTAGTTTGTTTAGAAGGAAACAAAAAAAGAAATAAAGGAAGAAATTCACAGCAAATAACAAGGAAGAAAAAGAAACTGATTAATGACTGTAAAGGAAAGAGAATACGTAGTAAAAAGGATTCTGCTTTATGTAACACACAGGTTACAGGGAATGATGATATTTTTCTATCGGAAAACTTTCAGTCCACAGAAAAAGGCATAATTTTTCTAACAGAGAAGGTAGAAAAAAGAGGCAAGGGGCATGTGAAAAGGAAGAAATCAAAACTGAATGTGGAAAGATTGAAGCACATTACTGTAAGAAAAAAAAGAGAAAGATAGATATTGGCTAAATGGCTGAAGCTGTGGAGTTACAATACCAGCTGGATGGGAATTTAACAAACAATGAAAACAGTGGGATTAATAAGACTAATGGTGATTAATGATCTATCCTTCATAACAATTGATAGAGCAGATATTATTGTATTAGAAGCTGAAGATTCTTCAGAGTTGGCAAGCAAAGATATTCTTGTAATTGGAGATTCAGTTATTAGAGGGACTGATACTTATATTTGCAGAGATGATAATGAACCTTAAATAGTGTTATGCTTGCAGGAGCAAGAATCAAAGATGTGAGACAACCCTTGGAATGCCTTAATGTAGGGAAGTATGAATCTGTTTTTATTCATGTTGGTACAAATTATGTCATCTGCAAGGATTCTCTGACTGTTAGTAGGGAACTGTCAGCCCTCTTAGACTGTATAGCTTGTATTGGTGTTAGGACGTATTTTTCACAAATCACCTATAGAAAGGATAGTCAGGTCACTGTGAATGAAAACATTTTTTGGGTAAATACCTACATGGAAAAATGTCCTGTTTTAAAAAAATGGAAATGTGTAGAGCATCCAAAATTAGTTTTGTGCACATTTGTTCAGACAGGATGGTATGAATTTGTCAAGATCAGGGAAGAGAATTTTTGGAGCAGATATTTTGCAGTATTTGAACAACACTAGGCAGGACTTTTGCCAGGACAAAAATTTAACAATTCACGGATAGCAAAATTTGATGCATCTCTGATGGTTGTTAATGCTAGGAGAATTAATGTTGTATCTTTCGGCTTTTCCCGGTTAGGGGTCGCCACTGCGGAACTCAGGTCAGTGATTGGCAGTAGATTTTTACATGCCAAGTTGCCGGCCCTGATGCATAACCTTCAACAAAGGTATGCCCATTCACGCATGTCTCCACACAGAAGACACTCTAGCTGAGAATCGAACAGGACAACGTCTTACTGTGAGGTGACAATGCTACCACAGCACCACCACCGCAGTATAATGCTAGGAGAATTAATAATGTTTTTTTTATTGGAAAATTTGCTATGTTTTCACAAGATTGATATTGTTATTGTTTGTGAATCATGCTAGGAGAATTAATAATAAAGTTTTTTTATTGGAAAATTTGCTACCTTTCCACAAGATTGATATTGTTATTGTTTGTGAATCATGGTTAAAGAACAATGTCTGGAAACCAGTTCTGACAGGGTATAAATGTTTTTACTGTAACAGACATTCTAACAAAAAAATCAGGTGGAGGTGTTATGATAGGGATTAAAGATAGCTATGAGACCTGTGATTATTACATGTTCATTGATAACACCAACACTATAGACTGTGTAACTATGACAATAAAGACAACCCTGGAACATATAACAATTGTTGGAGTGTATAGAGTGCCAAAGTCAAGTGTAGATAACCTAGAGGAATTCATACATTTCTTGCATGAAACACAGGAGGGAAAATAATATTAGCTGGGGACTTAAATTTACCAGAAACAGACTGGAATAATATTGATTCAACAATGTTAGTAAGGAAATTATTCAGGAAAAACAACTGCTTCAGATTGTAAAAAAGCCTACCAGGGGACGGAACATACTAGATATTGTTTATGTTCCTAAACAAAATTACTGTAACTTCCAGTCAAGTTTTATCACCATTGACATGCAGTGATCATGGGGTTATAAAGGTTAATTTGTTGCTAGATAATTCTGCCAAACTGAAACCTAAACCAATGCACAGAAGGTTAATTACAGATTATATGGAAGCAAAACAGTCACTATGTAAAACTAACTGGAGTGAGGTTTTCAGTGGAAAAACTGCAAATTGAATTTGGAAAGTTTTGAAAGAGAAACTGTTTGAGTGCAAAGAATCATTAAAATGTTTATCATCAGGGTCTAGGCATACAACATCAGGGGGACATATTTCCAGAAGAACAAGATATCTGATTAAGGTGAAAGACAAAAAGTATAAGAAATGGAAGAGAGGTCAAACTACAACTTTGAAAACTGAAACAAACAAGCTGGACAAACAGATTAAGCATAGTGTGAGACAAGATCAAGAAAAATTTGAAGAAAATGTATACAAAGATATTGAGCATAATAGGAAACCGTTTTATAGATACATAAGATGTGAAAGGAATAAAGACACAAAAATTGATAAACTGTGTGCAGCTTCTAAAAATTTATTCTCAGACACAACAGATTATTATAAATATATTTACAAAATCTTATGCAAAACAATTTGGCTCCACAAAAGGGATGATAAGTTGTCCAAGCAACATCCAGTTAACTCCAGATACTGGAATGAAATTTGATTATATTGAAAAAGAACTACACAAACTAGATCCAAACAAAGCACAAGGAGGAGACAGAATTAGTAACAATGACCTGAGAACACTTCAACAAAAACTTACAGTAACATTATATATACTGTATTATTCACTAGATCATATAAATATGGGGAGATTCCTGAAGATTGGAGACATGCGCTTATTAAGCTTGTCTTTAAGGGAAATGGGTCATATAGACTGTTAAGTCTACTTTTATGTTGTGGAAAAATAATGGAGAAGGTAATATTGGATAAGTTATTGTCAGAACTGGATAGTTTGGGACTTGAAACCATATACCAGCATGCATACATTGAAAACAGAATTATTACCACTTGTAACATAATGTTCTACAATAATATAATAACAACTGTGAATGAAAAATTATGCTGTGATGTAATTTATATATATTTAACTTGAGCATTTGCAGGGTCATACACAAAACACTGATCAATAAATGAATGTAACTAGGTATTGATGTACACTTGACTAGGGCATGGCAAGTACCATACAGCAACTGGACAGGTAAAATTCTTGGTTACAGTCAGGGTGTCCCACAGGGCTCTGTCCTAGGTCCTTACTTGTTTAGATTGCATCTTTCAGACCTAACTTTTCATCTGAGGTATTCTGCAGTCTATATGCAGATGATCTGAAATTGGGTAAACTGATTACATGTGTTACAGATAAGGCATGTTTGCAAAATAACTTGACTAAAGTGACCATTTGGGCACAGGAGAATAATATGCTGGTAAATACATAAAAAACTAAGCACTTGGGGATGTGGCCAATATGCCAGTCTGGTAGCAGCAGAAATCCATAGCTCTGCTTAGATTTTAATATCCTGACAGGAAATATACTTTAATTTTTACAAAAATCTATCTTTAAGTATACTGAAAGATAGCTTAACATAGACTCTTTATTATTTTCTAAAAATGAATACGTAGTCAAGAGAATGTTTTAATTATTCAAGTTAAAAAGTTTTCTACTGGAGATCTCAACATGAGCAACTCGAAGAGCCCACACCAGGAGAGTGCAGTGAAGAAAGAACTACATCTTATAATAACAAACATCCAAGAACTGTCACTAAAAACATGAGCAACGTGAAGAACCCACACCAGGAGAGTGCAGTGAAGAAAGAACTACATCTTACAATAACAAACATCCAAGAACTGTCACTAAAAACATGAGCAACGTGAAGAACCCACACCAGGAGAGTGCAGTGAAGAAAGAACTACATCTTATAACAACAAACATCCAAGAACTGTCACTAAAAACATGAGCAACGTGAAGAACCCACACCAGGAGAGTGCAGTGAAGAAAGAACTACATCTTATAACAAACATCCAAGAACTGTCACTAAAACATGAGCAACGTGGAAGAACCCACACCAGGAGAGTGCAGTGAAGAAAGAACTACATCTTATAATAACAAACATCCAAGAACTGTCACTAAAAACATGAGCAACGTGAAGAACCCACACCAGGAGAGTGCAGTGAAGAAAGAACTACATCTTATAACAACAAACATCCAAGAACTGTCACTAAAAACATGAGCAACGTGAAGAACCCACACCAGGAGAGTGCAGTGAAGAAAGAACTACATCTTATAATAACAAACATCCAAGAACTGTCACTAAAAATGGACAGATTTGAAAACAAAATGGATATTATCAAACAAGAATGCAGTAAACAACTGGAACTTCTAAATGGAATAGTAAAAACAACAATCTAAACAGATTCTTGCCTTGCAGGAAACAGTAACTGACCTGCATACTAGAGTGACAGAAAATGAGCTTCACAATGAATTTCTTCAGAAACAAAACATCAGGCTGATTGAGAGACTGGAAGACCTTGAAAGTAGATCAAGGAGGAAGAACATAAGAATATATGGAATTCCTGAGAAAGAAGAGGGTGCTACCATGATTCAGTTCCTCAATAATTGGTTTTCATCAGCACTAAACATGACTGAATCCCTCTCTTTTAGAATTGAGAGGGCTCATCTGTACCTGGTAAATCCAACTTCATCTCTGAGTTCATCTAACCCCAGGTCTATAATAGGGAGATTTGTTTCCTCACAAGACAAGGACTTAGTGTTGAAATCAGCTTGGACTAATTCCCCTATCAAGATGGGTGAAAAAGTTATTTGTTTTGACAATGTCTATACCTCTAAAGTCATATCCAGAAGAAAGGAGTGTGTTCCTCTAATTAAGTCCTTGAAAAAAGCCAGTATTAAAGCTCAAATTATTTTTCCTGCAAGAATAAAAATCACCTTGCCAGAAGGAGTGAAGATCTTTGATTGCCTACAAGAATCAGTAGAATTTATCCAAAAGAAGAAAATACTGTCGGACAAAGAAGAAATGGAATGGACATCCCAGAGTTTGAAGAGACAGGCATCAAAAATGGATGGTCTGTGAAGGAAGGAGCAAACAAAACTAAGAAACTAATGGACAAATGAACAAATTCCTTCTAATTTTAAATGCTTTGATTTATGAATCATAATATATTTGATTCTGGAAAATCTCTATACTATAAGGTAATGTGGGTCATCTTTATTTTTTACTTTCTCTTTTCCTTTCTCCATCTACTTCTTCTAATTACATATAGTACTGAGTATTTAAATAATATTTTCTCTCTTTCTCTCTCTTCTTTCTTCCAATTCTTTTTTGTTACTAATGTTCCTAGTCTCTCTTTTCCCCATTATAAGTACTTTACATACTTTTCCCTTTTAAATAATTACAAAGGATATATGTCTTCTAATTCTTCAGCAATAGTATAATTTGACTTAATACCAAATTGCATTTTTCTAGTGGGTCAGTGGTGCGGAAACAATATGTTTCTGATTAGTGTTTCTAACTAGATGTTTTAGACTCTTTGTTTAGATACATATAAACATTAATACAGTACATTAATGGTGTTTTATAGATAGCTAAATATAAGTTATATATGTATATGTATATGTATATATATATATATATATATATATATATATATATATATATATATATATATATATATATATATATATATATATATATGTACACACACACACACACACACACACACACACACACACACACACACTAGGTTATTTTTTTCTAAATAGCTGTCTTTATATGAAAGGGTTAATTTTTTCATGATGTTGATGTTTTGTGAGGAAACTGGTGGTTTGTGTGACTGTTTTCATTGTGGAGATTCATGACATGCATTGACATGGCAGCTTGAGTGTAATTTTTTTTTTTTTTTGCTTTCTGTAAACTCTAAAAGCTTCAAGACTTGAATTTCCTGCCAAAAGTGCTTTTTTCCTCACTAGAGACACAACCTCAGCTGTGCATGAGCCTATTTAGATACTTTTTAACAAATTTATGAAGCTGCAGCTTGAGGAAAGATGACATCATTTGACCTTCTGAATTTGTTAAATGATTGAATTTAGAATTATTTTCTCTTGAAATTCTGTTATCCTTCACTTAGATACTTTGAATGGTAAATGATTAATTCTGATGGAAGTGTTTGACTCCTTTGAAATTACCTATGTTCTTATATTGATGCATACATTCTGCAGATTCACTGACACTATTAGTAATTAAATGACATCAAGTGAACTAGGAGGTGCATTAGAAAACACATGATGGATATTAACATCAGACTTATATAACATAACTAAACCTTTAGTAACTAAACAGAGGGTTGTGAGCCTTTTTTTTGTTAATACATATGAATAAGGCTCCAGAAAGCACCCCTGCATTACCAGGCTATAATTCATACCACACCTTTTGGACACCTAACCTGGACCGAAACACTAAAGGTGGAGGTGTGTCCATATTCATTAAGAAAATCCACACCTCCAGGCTAGTTGCTCAGCATAATGCATCCAAGATTATCCAAGTGCAACTAACTCTGGGCAAGACTGCAATCCAAATTGTAACTTGTTACAGATCACCCACCATGACCCAGGATTCCCACTCATTTTTTCATTCCTCATTTCTTGATACACTGAAAATTATTAGGGTACAACCCAACATCCTCATAATGGGTGATTTCAACTACCTCACCATTAATTGGGAAAACTACTCATGCACCAACTCTTTTGCTCAATGTTTTCTGGAATTTATAAATTCCAAAGCCTTGGATCAACGTATCTAAACCCCCACCAGGGGCAGCAATATCCTTGACATGGTCATTACCAACATAGGTGACCGGTGGTCCACATCAGTGGTCAATTCCTCGTTAGTCAGATCCGACCACAAGCTAATCACCCTAGACATCCACATCTCCCTCACCCTCATTAGGGAAACCATTGTAAAAAATTTCTCCAAAGCCAACTTCATGCTTCTTAAGACAGAAGTGGCAAACTGCACAACACCCACGCAGATGTACAATAGAGGTACGACTGCTGAATCCTACACAAATGAACTTTATAAGCACTTATACGAGTGCATGGATCATGCTATCCCTAAGAGAACCAAGATGTTATCCTCCAAAAAAAGGAAGCCAATCTCGTGGTCCCCTGCCATAAACAAACTCTACAACAGAAGAAAGAAACTGTTGCAAAAAAGAGTAAAATCCCATGATTGGAGGAATTCCCTGGTCAACCTCAGTAAGAAGCTGAGATCCCTCATAAAATCCTCAAAAGCTAGTTATGAAAACAAAATCACCACTGATTCTAAAGACAGCCACAAAGCATTCTATAGCTATGTCAAGAATCTCAATGGCAACACTCAGATCTGCTCTGAGTTACAGCACAATGGCAATAAATATACAGAACCAACTGATATTGCCAACATCCTGGCAGATAGGTTCAGTACTAACTTTGCCCCCCTCTCACCCCATAAAGGGCCCATCTCTATACTGTAAGAATGGAAAGTTCCTGTAATCACGGCTGCACAGGTAAAAACACACACTCTTCAAAGCCAAGAACACAGCATCCATGGGACTTGACAACATACCAGGCTGCATTCTACATGAACTACAGAATGAACTCCACCTAAGCACCATGTTCAATCATAGCCTCACCTCAGGCTTTGTGCCCACTGAATGGCACACAGCAATGGTTATCCCACTCCACAAATGGGGGGGCCACCACAGACCCTGGGAACTACTGCCCTGATAGCCTAATGAGCCTGGTTTGCAAGGCCATGGAATGTATCATCATGGAACTTATAAACAAAGACATTGGTAATCTCCAAACTCTGGACCCCACCCACTTCAGGTTTGTAAAAGGCCGATCATGTCTCCTTAACCTGATAGACTTCTTTGAAGCAGTCACCAAAGCCGTAGACGAGGGTAACGTGGTTCACACAACCTATCTAGATCTCGCCAAGGCTTTTGACACCATGCCACACTCTGGAATTATCGATAAACTCACTAAACTAGGAATAAATTCCTATGTCACAAGATGGGTTGCCAACTGGATCACTGACAGAACCCACACTGTGAAAGTAGCAGACTCCAAATCCAACTTCAGACCAGTGACAAGTGGAGTACCACAGGGTTCAGTCCTGGGTCCTCTCCTGTTTGATATCTACTTTTCTGAAGTACAGGCTAACACAGAAGGTCTTTGGCTAATAAGTTCACAGATGACTGCAAACTAGGAGCCATAATCAAAACTACTAACACTGTGGACATCCTACAAAGGGGACTCACTGAGACAGATGCCTGCTGTCAAAGCCATGGCCTCAAGCTAAATTCCAAAAAGTGCATTGTCGTCCCCTTTGGTAAAAACTCTGTACCCATGAGCTACCACATAGGAGGTAGTCTATTTAACACCAAAAGTGTGATAAGAGACCTTGGGACACAGGTGGACAGTAGTCTCTCCTTTGATAATCACCACAGTAGTCAGGAAATCCTTCTGCATGACACACCTCATCACAAAAGGTTTCTCATTCAGGAAAAAAGAGGTCATTGTTCCCCTCTACTTGTCATTCATTAGACCCATTATAAAGTACAACACCCTTTTGATATGTACCTCACACAACATCTACAACAACTGGAAAGGCCACAGAAATACCTCACAAAGAGGATTACCTACCTCAAAAAGATGCCCTATGCAGACCATCTCAAAAAACTCCAGCTTTACTCCGTTGCATATCATCTACTCAAAGGCAACCTTTGCCTAACATACAAAGCTATGTCAAACCCAGAGCTGTTGGACATTTTCCACTTAAAGAAATCCCAATTCCTCTGAGTTACATGCTTTAGGGACCTAAACCGTGTCACTACAATAAACAGAACATGCTGAAGGGATAGATTCCTTTCCCAGAGACTTCCCATACTCTGGAACAAACTATCTATCTATATCAAACAAAGCTCCTCATTAGCACTCTTCAAAAAAAATCTTGATGATTGGAAGGGAAATTCACCCTGGGAATCACCTCTGGGTCTCTGCTTAGCAGGGGCACAGGAAAATAATTTTCTTTAGTGGCAAAAGCCAGGGTACTTCTTTGGCTAGGCTTATATAGGCCCTAAGGCCAATAGCCTAGTACCTACCTATGAACCTATAAATGCAAAATATAATAGTTATGTTGTAATAAGTGTTTATATATATATATATATATATATATATATATATATATATATATATATATATATATTCTGGGATATATATATCTATATATATATCTATATCTATATATATATATATTCAACAAATGATAAATAAATAATATATATATATTCAACAGATCCTTACATGAAAAATATTAGATAGATGACTGACAGAATGGGTAATAATCTGATGTTTCTTGAAACATCTTGGAAATATTGACAATCTTCTTAAACTTAAGCTTCTAATGTTTATACATACTATGATTTGATGTGTAGTTCTGGCATATCTACTTATTAGAGGTACCTCGAACCCAGTAGATAGACACGCACAGTTTATTGAATTTCGGTATGAAATCAAATAATAACGCTTCCAGGTATCACATTTTCATCTCCAACTTCATCAGATAAAAAACCCTTTTGTATTCCACTCTTTTATACTGAACCAAATTATTAAACAATTAAGCTATGTCCAATAAAATAATAAAAAAAAACAATTAAACAATAAAATCCACACATAAATTCCTTAATTCTCAAGCTTCAGAATAAATAAACAGTAAAATGCATTTTGTGATAAAACCTTTGTGTAAATACTTTAAAATTATAAAATCAATAAATATTTTAATATAACATTTCAAGATAAAACCTTTATGTATATGTGTATGCCTGAAATAAATATACTGGTATAAACTTTCTGTTAGAAAAATTTTGAGAAAGTGTTTCTAGTTCCCTCTACTGGCTATAATGTCACATTATCTCATTGCGTTGTAAAAATGTAAACTGTCCTGGAAACTGTTCCCGACACTACAAGGTTAATAAATTTAGGAAAATGTTAAAATTAGTGTATATCTCTTAAATCCAAGTGCGATGTTTAAAATAAATTATAACTTTGCTGATCTCAATTTCAGTACTGGTGCTAATGAAATCATGTCATTAAGTCCCGGGGATTTACTGGCTTCCAAAATTATCTGCCAGTATAGTTCTCTGTATTCCACTAAAGTTTCCCACATACCTCCCCTAGGATCAATGGCTACAACTTCCAATATAAAAAACTGAAATTCCGATTGATTGCAAACAGAACTGTTTGTAAAGTGCATTATTTTCATTTTTGGTTCTAATGTAATAAAGGTGCTCGTAAATCCTTTGTTTTAATTTTCTTTCACTCTTACCCATGTAAAATGATTCACATCCCTTACATAGGACCAAATATATGATGCCCTTAGTGTTACAGTTTGCAAATGTGTTCAAAATTAGTCTCCTTTTCCTTGCATGTAGGTAAACAGCATCCCCAATTATAAGATGTGAACAGTAGTTACAACTCCCACACCTAAATAGTCCTTTTTTCTTTTTTGTATTTTTCTCAAAGTTGTACTTATTTGCTCCTCTTTCTAAAAAATTCTTAATATTCAATCCTTTACGATAGGTGTACCTCAGGTCATGGTCAAAAATGTGTTTTAAATCAGAAAACTTGGTGAAATTTTTCCATTCCTTGTCTATAATTTTTCTGGCCAACCCTGTCTGACCATCATATGTAATTGTTATCGCTGAGCTGTAATTATCTTTTAATCTTTCATCGAGTTTGTGCTCATTAGTCATTTGTGGTTTCCCTAAAATAGGTGCAAACTTAGTGTCCCTTCCTTCTGAAACTTCATTACAAATTTGTTCAAATAAATTTTCCGGGTACCCTCTATTTAAAAACATCCCTTTCAAAACCTTACAATCTTTGTTATAAATTTCATCGTCAGAGGTCATTCTGCTTAAACGTACTAGTTGTCCTTTCAACACTCCTTTCTTTTGGTGAAGTGGATGAGAACTAGTAAAATGTAAATAGGAATTAAAGAAAGTCTCTTTTCTGTATATCCTGGACCTAAAACCCTCTTTTGTCTTGCTTATATTAACATCCAAGTAATTTAATTCATGGTAATCAAATTTATATGTGAATTGCAGGAAACTAGTTGTGCCCAAATTTATTTATTTATTTTAACAATGTACTTTTGGCATTTTGCGATCTTCTCAGCGCCCTTCACTCAGAGACAGGGTGCCGAGAAGATCTTGCATCAGGTTGCCTTCAACAAGTTAAAAAATTGCCAGTGAAGAGAGGGGTTAAGGTCATCATTGGCTGTTCAGATTCAAAACAAGGTAAGTGGAAGTGTGAGTTTATGTGTAAGTTAAGCCATTTGTTTCTGTATGCGAGAGAAAGTGTGTGCAGGTATGTATTTGTATGTAAACTAAATTAGTCATTCTGTTTGTGTGTGTGTGTGTGTGTGTATGAGTGCATCTGTGTGTTCTTGCTTGCTGTAACTTGTTTTGAGCCATCGCAGTTATGAAGAACTGTGCCCACTGTCAGAGTATCTGGTTAGTGTATTTTTCACACAAGCTTATTTTGCTCCCTGCTGTGTACAATGTTGGTTTGCTTTTTAAGTACATGCCGTTGAGGAAGGGTGGGAGCAGTAGAGTTAACTTGAGAATTTGGGAAGGAGGGAAAGTATTTTGGAAGGTAGTGGGGTTATAAACATTATTTTAGTGTTAGTATCTGTTGTTCCCTAGCCTTATTTAAGTATACTTACTATTTGTTTTCTCTGTTTTGGTGAAGTAAGTATTGAAACTAATATATTTCATGATGTGCAGGTTGCCCAGTCTTATTCAGAGACCTGGAAAACTGGTCATGGTTTTAAGACATCTGACAATGATTTTATGGAAGTAGATGAGCTCGGGGAACCGAGATATCAGCCTAGTGAAGATGGGAGCATTGCCTGTAACATACCTAACAGGTGTGTCACTGCCTCAAAAGTCTTATGCTAAGAAAAATAAATGGCCAGCTAGAATGTGTTCACTTCTCTGTTGCATTGTAGTAGTAACAGTGATTTTTGGCCATCTGTTATCTCATTCTTAAAGATTTGCATTCTGAAAAGGAGAAGAAGGCATAGAAAACATGCAGCAGGACATACCAGCAACAGCAGCCAGAACCAGCAAAGTCCAAAACCCGAGAACTCCTACTTCTATGCCTTCTTTCTTTCTCCTTTTCATGTCTAGCTTCCATTTTTTATACCCTGTCTTTCATTCTGTTTGAATAACATGCTTCTTGATGTATGTTCTACATTATGTACTGGTGTAATTCAACACACCCTGTGTTTCTGACGTCCATTAACAGTTTTTGCATGTGATATAAAGTATATGGATAGGCATCATGTTTTGTTCTAAACTTTGGCAGTAAAATTTGAAAGCATTAAATTAATATCATTGTTTGTAGGCAGCAGAATCAATTTAAGATCAAACTGATCATTTAAACTGACAAACTGCAGCATTTCCAAATATTCTGTTTAAAATAAAAGTGTAGCTGTTAAATATCATCAGAATGGCAAATGTAAAAGCTATCAAAATATAAACATATAGTGTTGTTTTAATATCAGACTTAAAATGCTTATTTCTATGTAAAATTGAACACCCTTTATGTGGTTTATATCCAGATAAACAGTCACATGTCAACCACCATATGTTATGTGGTTTATATCCAGATAAACAGTCACATGTCAACCACCATATGTTATGTGGTTTATATCCATATAAACAGTCACATGTCAACCGAGACATTGTCTTTCATGCACCAAACTGAAAAGTGCACATCAAAGAAATGGCACAGTAACACAGAGGTAAATGCCTAGTAACATGAACCAGGTATCATTCAACGCACTGATTACACAGCCTATGTCATGTGCTTCCAAATGAAGATACCAACAACTTAGGCAATGTCAGTACAAGGTCTGACTGCAATATGATGTGGTCATAACCTGCACATAACTGGACAAGTGTAATGTCTGCAAAGCTCCATGTCTCAAAATATGAATGTGTACACACTGCCCATGCTGCTGAAAAACAAAAATCCTGACCAAGGTAATTTTCTTTCCCACTGTAATTTTTCGGACTTTCACTGGTGACATCATAGGTATTCAAATGTATGGTCCCACATGACGAGGAATAAGTATACAAGCAGATATTCATCAATGATGCCAAAGACTGTACCATGTGGCAATCTGGACTCAGAACACATATATTGCTGCAACATATTACGTCAGGCTTAGATTCCACTTCAGAAGTATGTAGGTGGCATACGACTAACAAGACCTCATCCCCAGTATGCATGCCTAATTTAAGGAAATGACTGGGGTGGGGAATGACTATGTGGGTGTGGCTCAAATAGGGGTGTTTTATGAGTGTGGTGTGGGTGTGGCCAGAACACGGTGCCATTTCAGCTAAGGCCGGCCCTGGTTGTGCCATTAATATATTGGACAAATGCCTCAAAATCATCCTCATTTCCTGTCCACAAAAAACAGAGGTCGTCCAAGAATCTACCATAGAAGGTCCAGTAACTTGTATATAGGGAGTTTAAAACAAAATTGTTTTCCCAGTAAGCCATTATAATATTTGCATAGCTTGGAGCACAATGTGCCCCCATAGCAACACCTCTGGACTGTTTAAAATATTCACCTTCAAAAAATATATAATTATTTTTCAATATAACTTCCATTAATACCAAAACTGTTCTGAACTCATTGTGACTAATTTCTTTGAAACCAACCAGCATCTCTTCAAACCACAACAGGCCGACATCATGTGGTATACTCGTGAATAAATCCACCACATCCAATGTCCCAAAAGCCACCCTGTCAGAAAATAAAGTGTGGTTCAAGTTTCTTAAAAAATCCCAAGAATCTTTAAGGATGTTGACATTACTCAGAACAAGGTTCTTAACTTTTGAATCTATGTATTTTGCCAGAGGTGCAGTCACAGAACCCTCAGCAGAAACTATAGCTCTCAATAGTGGGTCATTTCTATCTTTATGTACTTTTGGAATACCAAAAATTGAAGGTATTTTAGGTTTCTCAACATGCAAATATTTATAGGTGTCCATGTCTATTAACCCTTCCATAAGAAGGTCATTTAATAACAAATATATTTTCTTATACGCAATGTTGATTTCATTAATGGATGTTCTAGTATATTTGTCAGAGTTCTTTAAAATGTCCATCATTTTCCCTTCATATAAAATGTGATCCATCAGTACTACCCCTCCACCCTTATCTGGTTTCATTACCCTAACATTCCTGTTTCTGCTAATATTTGTAAGTATCTCCTGTTCTGCAAAAGTAAGGTTGGGATGTACTTCATGCCTTTTGAAGGAGGTCCTTAATTCATTTTCTACTGCTATTTCAAAATTTCTTAATTGGGGATGCAGCGGCGGGTTAAATGTGCTCTTACGCAATAGACTTTTTTCTTTGTAGTCAGTAGTTTTTCCATTAAAAAATAGTTCTAGATTTTTCTTTCAAACAAAAAGTTTAATATCAACAAGTAGTTTAAAAATATCAGTTCTCTGCTTGGGTATAAACCCAAAACCTTTGGAAAATAACTCGAAAAACATTTTGTTAACAACTACATCTGAGTAATTAAAAATTTTGAAGTCTTTGTATGTCCATCTAAAACCATCATTTCATATAGTGTTTGTTAATTCCATACCCGCTGTTTCCTTCCCTGAGGCCTCCATTCCCTCCCCTTGTAGTTTTTTGAATTGTAGTCTACTGGTAACTTAGACATTAACCTTTCTGACCTTCGCAGATGGGGGAATTCAGCATTACCCAAGTCACTTTCCCTTAGAAATGGATCATCATTACTAGTAGGTTCATCATTTTCTCTCTCCTGGTAATCCTTCCCTTTCCTCCCTCAAAACTTAGGTTTTGGGTAATGTGTTTTTGTTTTATATTCATACATATCCCCTTCTATTTTACCAGTCTTTCTGTTCTGTACCTCTATACACTTAATTTCAATGTTTTTAGTAGTTTGTAATATTTTCCTTTTTCTTCTTCCACTGTAAACAGTAAATCATTAATAATACCATTATTTATTCACTCTACATTTATGAACAACTTTTCCATTTCTTTCTCATTGTTCTTGATAATAGCTCTTATAATGTCAAAACCACACTTGTCAAATGCATCTAATAAATCACGATGAAATTCAGTACCCTCGAATACATTATTAGGGTACTTACATACTCTAAGCCCCTTAGGTACAATATTCAGGTTTAAACAGTGTTTCAAATATGAATTGTCCATGTTTAACATTTTGTATTTGTACAGGAAATAATCCAGGTCCTTTAACATGTTACTATATGTTCCATTAATACTGGTATTTGCAAGTTTTTTACCAAATTCAAACTTTGCATTAAGAATGTCTATTAAATGTCTCTTGGTACCTGGTAAATCTCCCATACTATCCAGTCCTGCTTGCGAACCAAATTTGTTAGTGGTAGCTCTTAGTCATTCATGAAAATGTCTTTCAGTGTCATTGGTACAAATAATCCGAGGAAAGCCATCCAAACTGTCATTATGTGCTATATTACTTCTTCGGTCTTCTTGACCCTCACTTTTATCATTAACGGTCGTTCCTTCCTTTGAAGCAGAACACCTAGCTTCTTCCTGGTTTCTGGGTATAGGAAGTGACGATAGCAGTGAAGCCATCGATTGGCTAACGGGTGTGAGAAGTCCCACAAGCTGTGTCAGCTGCCCTATGAGCTTCCAAAGCTCACCATCCTCGGATCCTTTGCTTCCACTGTCCGTGGTCTTGTCCGACTGGGAATCCATCAAAAATAAACTAGTAAACTGAAAAATGGAAGGTGCAAAAGTCACTGATAACCAAAACACAAGCACCTCGAACCCAGTAGATAGATATGCACAGTTTATTGAATTTCTGTATGAAATCAAATAATAACGCTTCCGGGTATCACATTTTCATCTCCAACTACATCAGATAAAAATCCCTTTTGTATTCCACTCTTTTATATTGAACCAAATTATTAAACAATTAAGCTATGTCCAATAAATCAAAAAAACAATTAAACAATAAAATCCACACATAAATTCCTTAATTCTCAAGCTTCAGAATAAATAAACAGTAAAATGCATTTAGTGATAAAACCTTTGTGTAAATACTTTAAAATTATGAAATCAATAAATATTTTAATATAACATTTCCAAATAAAACCTTTATGTATATGTGTATGCCTGAAATAAATATACTGGTATAAACTTTCCATTAGAAAAAATTTTAGAAAGTGTTTCTAGTTCCCTCTACAGGCTATAATGTCACATTATCTCATTGCGTTGTAAAACTGCAAACTGTCCTGGAAACTGTTCCTGACACTACAAGGTTAATAAATTTAGGAACATGTTAAAATTAGTGTACATCTCTTAAATCCAAGTGTGATGTTTAAAATAAATTATAACTTTGCTGATCTCAATTTCAGTACTGGGGCTCATGAAATCATGTCATTAAGTCCCGGGGATTTACTGGCTTCCAAAATTATCTGCCAGTATAGTTCTCTGTATTCCACTAAAGTTTCCCACATACCTCCCCTAGGATCAATGGCTACAACTTCCAATATAAAAAAACTGAAATTCCGATTGATTGCAAACAGAACTGTGTTTGTAAAGTGCATTATTTTCATTTTTGGTCCTAATGTCATAAAGGTGCTCATAAATCCTTTGTTTTAGTTTTCTTTCACTCTTACCCACGTAAAATGATTCACATCCCTTACATAGGACCAAATATATGATGCCCTTAGTGTTACAGTTTGCAAATGTGTTCAAAATTAGTCTCCTTTTCCTTGCGTGTATGTAAACAGCATCCCCAATTATAAGATGTGAACAGTAGTTACAACTCCCACACCTAAATAGTCCTTTTTTCTTTTTTGTATTTTTCTCAAAGTTGTACCTATTTGCTCCTCTTTCTAAAAAATTCTTAATATTCAATCCTTTACGATAGGTGTACCTCAGGTCATGGTCAAAAATGTGTTTTAAATCAGACAACTTGGTGAAATTTTTCATTCCTTGTCTATAATTTTTCTGGCCAACCCTGTCTGACCATCATATGTTATTGTTATCGCTGAGCTGTAATTCTCTTTTAATCTTTCATCGAGTTTGTGCTCATTAGTCGTTTGTGGTTTCCCTAAAATAGGTGCAAACTTAGTGTCCCTTCCTTCTGTAACTTCATTACAAATTTGTTCAAATAAATTTTCTGGGTACCCTCTATTTAAAAACATCCCTTTCAAAACCTTACAACCTTTGTTATAAATTTCATCGTCAGAGGTCATTCTGCTTAAACGTACTAGTTGTCCTTTCAACACTCCTTTCTTTTGGTGAAGTGGATGAGAACTAGTAAAATGTAAATAGGAATTCAAGAAAGTCTCTTTTCTGTATATCCTGGACCTAAAACCCTCTTTTGTCTTGCTTATATTAACATCCAAGTAATTTAATTTGTGGTAATCAAATTTATATGTGAATTGCAGGAAACTCGTTGTGCCATTAATATATTGGACAAATGCCTCAAAATCATTGTCGTTTCCTGTCCACAAAAAACAGAGGTTGTCCAAGAATCTACCATAGAAGGTCCAGTAACTCGTATATAGGGAGTTTAAAACAAAATTGTTTTCCCAGTAAGCCATTATAATATTTGCATAGGTTGGAGCACAATCTGCCCCCATAGCAACACCTCTGGACTGTTTAAAATATTCACCTTCAAAAAAAATATAATTATTTTTCAATATAACTTCCATTAATACCAAAACTGTTCTGAACTCATTGTGACTAATTTCTTTGAAACCAACCAGCATCTCTTCAAACCACAACTGGCCGACATCATGTGGTATACTCATGAATAAATCCACCAGGAAACCAGGAAGAAGCTAGGCATTCTGCTTCGAAGGAAGGAACGACCATTAATGATGAAAGTGAGGGTCGACAAGATCGAAGAAGTAATATAGCACATAATGACAGTTTGGATGGCTTTCCTCGGATTATTTGTACCAATGACACTGAAAGACATTTTCATGAATGACTGAGAGCTACCACTAACAAATTTGGTTCACAAGCAGGACTGGATAGAATGGGAGATTTACCAGGTACCAAGAGACATTTAATAGACATTCTTAATGCAAAGTTTGAATTTGGTAAAAAACTTGCAAATACCAGTATTAATGGAACATATAGTAACATGTTAAAGGACCTGGATTATTTCCTGTACAAATACAAAATGTTAAACATGGACAATTCATATCTGAAACACTGTTTAAACCTGAATATTGTACCTAAGGGGCTTACAGTATGTAAGTACCCTAATAATGTATTCGAGGGTACTGAATTTCATCGTGATTTATTAGATGCATTTGACAAGTGTGGTTTTGACATTATAAGAGCTATTATCAAGAACAATGAGAAAGAAATGGAAAAGTTGTTCATAAATGTAGAGCGAATAAATAATGGTATTATTAATGATTTACTGTTTACAGTGGAAGAAGAAAAAGGAAAATATTACAAACTACTAAAAACATTGAAATTAAGTATATAGAGGTACAGAACAGAAAGACTGGTAAAATAGAAAGGGATATGTATGAGTATAAAACAAAAACACATTACCCAAAACCTAAGTTTTGGGGGAGGAAAGGGAAGGATTACCAGGAGAGAGAAAATTATGAACCTACTAGTAATGATGATCCATTTCTAAGGGAAAGTGACTTGGGTAATGCTGAATTCCCCCGTCTGCGAAGGTCAGAAAGGTTAATGTCTAAGGAACCAGTAGACTACAATCCAAAAAACTACAAGGGGAGGGAATGGAGGCCTCAGGGAAGGAAACAGCAGGTATGGAATTAACAAGCAGTATATGAAATGATGGTTTTAGATGGACATACAAAGACTTCAACATTTTTAATTACTCAGATGTAGTTGTTAACAAAATGTTTTTCGAGTTATTTTCCAAAGGTTTTGGGTTTATACCCAAGCAGAGAACTGATATTTTTAAACTACTTGTTGATATCAAACTTTTTGTTAGAAAGAAAAATCTAGAACTATTTTTTAATTGAAAAACTACTGACTACAAAGAAAAAAGTCTAGTGCGTAAGAGCACATTTAACCCGCCGCTGCATCCCCAATTAAGAAATTTTGAAATAGCAGTAGAAAATGAATTAAGGACCTCCTTCAAAAGGCATGAAGTACATCCCAACCTTACTTTTGCAGAACAGGAGATACTTACAAATATTAAAAGGTGAATGGATGGTGCAAACATGAACTGATAAACAAAGTACAAGCACCAAATTCCCAGCGCACAGTACCTCAATTAGGGCTGCAAGATGTATATATAATTGTAGTCAGACACAAAGAATATTCCAAATAGCAGCAACTTTAATCCAACACAGCAGCAACAGTACGTAGGAACAAATACACCACACGTTTCGTCCACAACTTCTTCAGAATGACTACACAGCCTAGGAATAACATTTAAATACACTAATTAAATTCAAACTGACCTATGAGAACCATTTACTTTGAATAAATTAATTAATTACAAAGTGTATATATTAAAAACCAAAGTCATTTTAAAAATATTAAAAACTTTAGAAACATTGTTACTTTGTTTATACAATACAGAATAAACTCATAAATACATAAAAAAAATTTGATTGTGTTAATGAAAATTTATGTACATAATAGTGAATTTTTCTGATGTTAACCAGTCATATAATGCCCTCTAGTGGTTGATGTATGTAAATAAATGATGGACTACTACAAATTAATGACTTTTATAAAAAGTTTTAAAACCACTTATTATACATATTTTAAAACAATTTTGCTACTGAATGTACATTTAAAATTAAAATTAAAGTTTTGCCGATCTCATTTTCAACACAGGTGCCAAAGTGATCATATCATTTATACCTGGGAATTTATTTGACTCTAAAACAATTTGCCAATATAATTCCCTATATGCAACCAAAGTCTCCCAACAACCTCCCCTAGGATCTAATGGTACAACTTCTAAAACAAAGAAATTAAAATAAGCCCCATCACAGACCAAGGTATGCTTAAATAAAGAATTTGTGTCCCGCTTGGTCCTGATATCATACAGGTGCTCATAGATTCTCTGTTTCATTTTTCTTTCACTTTTGCCAACATAAAATGCTTCGCATTTTCCACATAATGCAATATATATAATACCTTTTGTGTTACAATTTGCAAAGGAGTGTAGAGTGAGTGTCTTTTTGCGGGCTACTAAAAAATGTGTGTTACCAGTCTTCAAATTCTTACAGTATCCACAAGCGCCACACTTAAAAACACCATGTTTTTTCTTTTTATTTTCATCACATCCCTTTGCATAACTAGCCTTTTCAAGGATTCCTTTTATATTGCAACCTCTTTTGTAAGTGTACTTGATTTCATTGTCAAAAATATAACCTAAATCAGATACTTTTGCAAAATTGTTCCATTCACTATCTACAATTTTTCTAACCGTTTTAGTCTGTCCGTCATAGGTTAGAATAAGGCCCGAGGCATATCCATCCCTAGGGATGTTATTTTTATTGTTCTTACCATTTGTTTCACTTAAAACTTTACCTAATATAGGTGCAAATCTCCCCTCTCTTCCTTCTAGTACCTCATGCAGTGTTTGATCAATCAATTCTATAGGATAAGCCCTATCCAAAAACATAGACTTCAGATTTTCACATTCTTTTGAAAACAGAAGATCATCAGAAGTCATTCTACATATTCTCACTACTTGTCCTTTTAAAACACTTCTTTTCTGAAAAAATGGGTGAGAACTTGAGAAATGTAAGTAGGTATTGGAAAAAGTTTTCTTCCTATACACACTTGATACAAAACACTGACCATTTTTCTCCAAAAATACATCTAAATAATTCACATTAGTATTGGAAAAATAACTAGTGAATTTTAGAAAGTTTGTGGTACTATTTACATAATTTACAAAAAGTTCAAACTCATCAGAAGTGCCCTTCCACAAAAAGCATAAATCATCAAGGAACCTAACATATAGTGTCCACTTGTTTTCAAACCTTGGTATCAAAATGTATTTATTC
The DNA here is from genome assembly GCF_019279795.1 of Protopterus annectens. Lineage (NCBI taxonomy): Eukaryota > Metazoa > Chordata > Ceratodontiformes > Protopteridae > Protopterus > Protopterus annectens. The sequence continues at coordinate 1,616,495,203 of NC_056741.1, forward strand.
TCCCAGTAAGCCATAATAATGTTGGCATAAGTTGGAGCACAATGTGCCCCCATCGCCACCCCCTTGGTTTGCCTGTAATATTCTCCATCCATATAATGGATGCAAAACCATATAACAAAGTAGCACATAACAAAATTACTAAGTTAAATCAAAAATACTTAGGAAGTTCTGAACCATAAGGTAGTTTTAAACCTGGAAAAAAATTGAAATTACAATCTTATGCTGTAAATCCCAAATATCTACATAAAATAGCAGTAAGATCCAAAAAATAAACAATTAATATCTTATTAATGAGATTAAATATAAAAGTGATGGTTCAGTTAAGAGTACATCTAACTTAAGGAGCATATTAGAAGTGTTCAAAAACTACTATAAAGATATAAATAATACACAGCTTTTGGAGACAGATAATGTGATAAATACTTTTATTCAAGACATTTTAACTATTAAGGTGTCAATGCAACAAAATAACATATTAAATAAACACATAAAACTAACAGAAGTGAAAGAGCAAATAAAAAAATTAACAGATAATAATAATCCAGGACTGGATGGAATAATTTCTGAACTATATAAGATTTTTCCTGAATATATAATAAAGAAAATGATGAGTGTCTTTACTATGGTTAAGCAAACATTTATAACAACCCCATTGTGGAAATATTCAATTATCTCCCCCATTAAAACAAGGTAAGGACCCCAAATCTTGTGGATCATATAGGCCAATTTTGTTACTAAACACAGATTATAAAATTTTCATGACAATATTAACTAATAGGATAAAGAAAATATTACCTAATCTAATACATAATGATCAGACAGGGTTCATTCTTCATAGAAATGTGCAAGATAACATTATTAAATTAAAATAATTAATAGACATAGCATGCAACTACAAAAAACAACTATTATCAGCCTAGACATAGAAAAGGCTTTTGATTCTATTAGTTGGTCTTATCTACAAAGAATCCTGATTGGTTTTGAATTCTCCTCAGATTTTGTCAACTTATTAATGAAAATTTATAGTGGGGCACAAGCTTATGTGAAAACTGGATCATGTCTATCTTCACCACTAGAAATCCTCAACGAAACTAGACAAGGTTGTCCTTTGTCACCATTATTATTTTCTCTTTCAATGGAACCATTTGCTGCATATATCAGAAACAAGCAAAATATAAAAGGCTTTCAAGTTAATAAGGATTGTTGTCCTAAGACACAATTATTTGCTGATAATATGTTGATGTTATAAATATCTTAAGTAAGTTTGAAAGAATTTCAGGTCTTAAAATTTATCATAATAAATCCAAAACATTACTAATTAACAAAAAGATCAACAAATACCTAAGGGACAATAGCCTTTTTAATTGGGAGAATGATGTATTAGAATATTTGGGTGTCAGTATAAATAGTACATGGAAAGAGTCTGTTAAACTAAGCTACAATAATTTAATAACCTCCTTTAGTGAGCTAATCAAAATATAGAATAAAATGTTCTTCACAATGGAGGATAGGCTCTCTTTAATTAATATGATAATGTTACCTAAAATTTTGTTTTATATACAGTCATTGATGGTACCTCCTCCCAAAAACTTATTTAAAAAAATACATTCCATGCTACTTAAATTTTTATGGTTCCCCTTAAAATCTAGGATTGCATATGAATGGCACATTAGAGTATTGAAAAAGTAATGGGATAGCATTCCCTAGCTTAGATATTTATTCCAAATCAGTTATAATTAATATAATATTACATTGGCTCATACCTACCTATATATCTGGCTGGAAAATAATACATGAGATTCATATAACTGATGTCAAAATTACAGAAAATCATTTTAAGGAACAATATGGAATAAGTAGAGTTAATTGGCTTTTACATGAATTGTGTTTATTTAATAAGAAGTTTGATCATTTTTTTCTTATGGCATTAATCAAATATTTAATAACTTTAAAAATATAATTTAATGTAATTACATTAAACAATTTGTATTTATTATATTCCCTATAGCATACTCCCTTGATTGCCTAGACTATATCAACATCAATGCAATGCAAAAATTAAAAGAAAATAATGTGATATTCTGGGATCGGTTTATTGAAAATAAGAGTATTAAACCACTAAACTCTCTTTTATATAGTTTTGATAATAGTCAAGACAGTTGGTCATTTATACATTTATTGCAGCAGTTTATAGAAAACAAAATGAGAGTATCAACCAACCTAGAGACTGAATCTATACCTAGTTTGATCCAGCTTTTTATTAGGTGTCTTGAAAAGACAGATGATCAAGAAGTAAATATGTCACCTATCTATAAGACACTAAAGGAAGGCACTCTAAAGTTTGACTCAGATTTTTGAAATTACTATGTAAAGATTAATGGAAAACAAATATCTGATGAATCCAAAAAATTGTTATTAAATTCTATGTATGGTACCTCTTCTTCATTATATTGGAGATTGTATACATAGAAATGTATGAACAGAAGTTTCTATACTCCACATAAAATAAATCTTATACTCAAAAACAGTGGAAGTAAACATTGGAAATGTTACGAATTACTAGAGGCCAACTGGGTTCACATGTTCATTGAATGTAGAAATGTTTTTCAATACTGGAAAGACCTCAGATGTTTTGTAAATGCTTTATTGTCTGACAACTGGCATATTTCTAACTCATTAATCCTATTCAAAGTTCCTATACTTAATGTAATACCTAAATCTCAGATTTAGTTACTTTGGTCAGTTCTTACAGTTGCTAGAAAAGTTATTACTTTGAACTGGAAAAGTAAACAAGATTTGATGTTTAAAGATTTTATTAATTCAGCAAAAGTTGTTTGTGAAAAAGAACTGCAAATCATTTGTTATAGAACTCATAACATTGCTCATAAAAAATAGCATGACAAAAACTGGAATACCTTTTGAACAAATATTGATAACTTCTCATGGATAAAATGGTTGTTTATCATGGATGAACGTAAATATTGTAAATAGTTTTGTTATTGTTTTATTGTATTTGTTATATGTACATTTGCGTATGTTTATAATGAAAACAAAATAAAAATGTTTTTGAAAAACAAAACTAAGCATATGAGATTTGGGAGACATACATTGAAAAATGAATATTTAATACAGCACACAGTGATTGAAACTGTAGACTCATTTAAGGACCTGGATATATGGGTAGATTTAGCTATGAGTTTGTGTAATCGTGTCAACCAATCGGTTAATGATTGTTGTAGAACTATAGGATGTATAAAATGACTTATAATGTCTAGGAAATCAAAAATAATGAAGTCATTGTTTATTAGTTTCATTAGACCCAAAGTTGAGTATGGAATAGCAATATTATTTATTTATTTACATTTGTTTTCCGGGAAAGTCCAACTGAGCCAGAAGCCCATTTTCAGCAGAGGCCCAGGGAGAATAGCTTCACAGAAATACGAGCAATATACAATAATTTGATAGTACAACAGTATACATACAGTAAGATGCAGAATACATATCTTCTAGTTACCCAATACAAAGTAGCATTCAATACAGTTTTCTAGTAGATACAGGTTCAAAAAGAAAACACACAAGCATTTCAGTGATGATCACTGTGAGAAAAAAAATAAAGTTAGCAGTCTGTACAGATTAAATAATAGTTACGACAAAATGAGATTTCCTTTATATATATTTATTTTTTAGTAGTAATAAACACTGAGGAGAGGGAAAAACTCAGATAAGGAGTGGACAGTGTGTTGAGAGATTTATATATATCTTGTCAGTCTGGTTTGCACAGGAGCAATGCCAGTTCTTGGATAGATGTTCAAATAGGAGTTGTTTAAAACTGGTAGATTCAGGTGTGTTTTGGAGGGTGTGGTGTAAAGAGTTCCATAATTTGGCTATTTGATTTGAGAATATTTGAGAATATTGAAACCCTATAAGAAAACAATCATGAGTAAACTGGAAAGAGTACAGTGGAAATATGCCAAGGGCATCCATGGATGTGAAAATTTAAGTTATTATGAAAAACTAAAATATCTGAACTTGTACAGTGTCTCTTATAGATATCTAAGAGGAGATCTTATTCAGGTATATAGGGCATTTAGAGACAGCTACCTCTGGGAATGTTTGGGGTTATCAAAAAGTACTGGAGAATCATCAGATAACCTATGTAGATTCTAAGATTCTATAGGAATGTGAAGTGTACTAAATGATTCTCTAACAGAGTAGCCAATGCATGGAACAAACTACCTAATTACATTAAAACAAGTACTAGTTTAGATATTTTAAGAACAGCCTGGACACTTATTATGGGAACAAGTGTTTTGGTATATTGGCAAGCTGGAAAGGCACTAATGAAAGTAACAAAAGAACAGCCGAGGAGTGCTAAAAAAATTCCAGTTCTTTATTGTAAGTGCTTTCATTCATCCACACTATACAATGAAGTTCTTCAGACAAAACCCTACCCAACATTCAATGCCTTATATAAGACACTTAATTAGTTAATAAGTTAATAAGACAATTAACAAGCTTGCTCAAGTTAATCAAACTGTCAGGTGTTATAAGAAATGCCATTACAAATGGAATTTAAAATGCTAAAAAGCACAAAGAAATTTAAACATTATAATTCCTTGTATAACACAATCAAAATAAAACAAGTATAGATCATACTATGTAGACAATGCAATGATAAATAAACAGCCTCCACATCCTATCTAAATGTTAAGCTAAAAGGGTAAATCAACTTTACCCCCTTTTTTAAAATAATATCATACATTTATATGTTATATAGAAAGCTGCTTCTTAAATTAAGTGGTAAAATGTAACTAAGTAGATGTATGCACATTTCATACTACATATTACTTATCCAATGATTTTAAATTTAGAATGCATTTAATTGAACTAAATTCATTCAGCCCTGGTGGAACATGGACATTAGTTCTTAACTGCCATAATAGCTCACATTCTTCCAATTTCATTTCCCACGGACAGCCTCTAATATTTTTACTTATTTGATCCATGATAATAAAATGGAATTTATGTGTGGGATTGTCTATAACATGCCTTCCTAAAGCATTGGTAGTTGACATCTTGCCAATCTGGTATTGGTGTTTGTAAATCCTCTGTTTAAGTGCCAATTCTGTTTTTCCTATGTAAAAATATTGGCACTGCTGGCATTGAACAAGGTAAACTACCCCTGTTGTCTCACAATTAAATCTTCCTTTTACACTGTAGATCTTGTGTATACTAAAACAGTTCCCTATCTTTATAAATTGGCATTGGTGGCATCTGCCACATTTTTTCATGCCCCAATTGCTTTGGGGTATTATGGTGTGACATTCTAATATGTTTTTCAAATTTAGGCCTCTTCTGTATATGTTATGTTGGGCTACATGTTATGTTGGGCTTTCCACCCAAAGCTAGACGGGCACTAATGCCCGTGCTTGAAATATTTGTATGTATGTATGTACATATCAATCCTTTTTATTTACTGTGAGGCGTCATGCTCATAGTTTTCTTACTGATATCTTCATCTGGAATTGTACTTAATCTATTTTTACATTACTGACTGAAAGCAGATGGAATGTGGCCGAGTCTTACATGTTGTTTATTTTTTTTATTACTGTTTCATTTGAGTATTCTTATGGAATTTTTACAAACTGATATAAAGCAATTATTAGATTGACAATGCATAGTTTATTGATTGTGTAAGATTATCATTAGTTCATCAGATAAATGGGTTTTCAGTACCGGCTTTAATGTTGTATTATATTAAAGGTAGATTATCATGCCACAATGTTACATGTTTTCTTTAAGACATGTTTATTATTAAATGCTTATAAGGTATGGCTGCAGATGTTTAAATAATTCTGTATAGCCAAGTGGAAGATACATTTAACTGTATGTTGCACAAAGTATTGAAGTGATAATGCTGTACTAAAGCTGGTGTGCAAATATGTCTACTATTGCAACTGTATCACTCAGAATGCAGTAAGCTGCCCCCATGGAAGTTACTTATGCTAAACAGAGAAAGCAGTAAAAGGAAATGGCTCTTAAAGCAGTGCTGCAGGTGTGCAGAGTGACTGATCTTAGAGCTGTTGTTCTGCACTCGTGCAAATGGTTAAATATTTTTTGTACTGTGACTTAGGTCATTTACTTGATTATAGTGCAAAGTGGAGAAATGTTAGCACTGCAGTAATGTGAGCACACTAATGCCATGGTAGATGTAGGTATTGTGAATGTTATACAGGAGCATAATACCTGATTGCAGGACAGCTGTTAGTGTGCAAGGACTTTAGTTTTTGTACCATGAATGGTAACTGCATAAACATTTGTGTTGTCACAGTTGCATGTAGTTGAGAGGGCAGAGATGGTGAAGCAACAAAGACCGTGAACAAAACTGGGTCTTTTATTCCAAGGAGAGCAGTTGACAAAATCTCTTAACATCTTAGACTTGTCTTCAAAAGAAAAAAAACTTAATATAGCATAAACACAAGTCAGAAATAGCAGACTAAAAGTGACAGTAGCAATTCCAATTAAATTTAAGATTCAACAGTTGAGAGCTTAATGTCCCAAATGTCACTATACTTTCCTTATAAAGAAGTGTCTTCTTGTAATCCATATGTTAAAGTTTTACATGCATGGCATGATTATACAGAAAGAAATTATGGTTTTGTCTGACACTTGTAATATTATAAAATCATTATAAAATCAGAGGCTACAAAAGAAATGTGATTTCAACTGCTTATCTCACTGTTTCACATTATAGTAGGGCTGACTTAAGACTGAGTAATAAAAGTAAAGTTTACGGTATGGTCCTGCGGTATGAGAAAACAAAAGACTGAGATTGTGTTTGACAGTTTTGAATTCTTTATCTAAGAGTTTCATCCCTTACTAGTTAAAGAATGTTGGAAATGTTTACTTCAAGGTGATGTCTTATACAAACATTCGGCTTACAACTTAAGCCCCACCTCCTGCACGCAGATATATCTAGGACTATTTATCCACAACAGAGTACACCAACCTGCAGTTCTTATTTGTAAATATATCTTTAGTACTTTTGATAAGATTAATAGAAGATTCTTACTTTTATAGGACATTATTTCTTCAAGAGTAATGGTATAATATATGCCCTGATTTACTCTTGACACATTTTATATATTGAGGAAACCAACAGTATATTTAAAATAAAGCTTTAGGAATGCATTTGGGATATTTTAAATTTCAAGACAGACCTATATCAGGACATTATTATGATTGTCATAATGCCAACATGGATAATTAACAAAGAGATATTTTGGAAAAACTGTTCTATTATAAAAGAGGTCATATGATAATAAAGGAGATGCTTCTTTTTAAAGAGAGTTTCTATATGATGACATTTGAGATTTTGAGAGCTAAAGGTTTAAAACCAGATTGTAATTTGAGAGTCTTTAATGAAATAATTAATTGTTAATTTGACTTTTTATTTTATTGTATAATATTACTTTAATCTGAGATTATGTCTTGAATTTGTGTAATTTTTTTCTCTCTTCAAAGCAAGTCTGACATGCCAATAGTTTGTCAACTGTTCGTGGAACAAAATGAATACATTTTATACTGTTCATCCTGGCTTTTGTGGTTTTTGCTGCATTGTTTTATTTAAAACACAGTGCACTTTTTTCTGCAAATCACATAGGCAAAGTAATAGATGCGAGTTGTAAAGTAATGTTGCAATGGGTGTAAAGAGACAGTGATGTTACAGCTGTGGAAATGTAGATACACAGATGTTTGAGTACTTTTGCAACAATGTAGTAGTTAAAAATATTTTTTATAAATAATACTTATTGCCTCACACAGCATTTTATGCAAATGCAAAATAATTGAGAATTACTAACAACATGGAAAAATTTCTGCATTGAAATTATATATATATATATATATATATATATATATATATATATATATATATATATATATATATTACCTCCTTCAATAAGTAACAGATGGTTGGTGTTGCAGCAGCATTGCCTACCATATGTTTTGTAAAACTGGTACAGTTTGTGTGATTTTCCCATCATATATCTACCTGTTGTACTCTAATGCACATCCAACTAATATTAATGTAATACGGGCCAACATTATCAGCAAACAGAATATAACCCAGATACAGAACTGCAACAGCATATTGACTACAAATTATATAACTTACACTAAGCAAACTAAACCAAATAATTCAGCAATCATAGTCACCTAACTATGTCCATAATATCTCTTAGATGAACTTGCATACAAAACCACCTATACCCCTTTCCCCATGCCATCTAACCATCATACCATATCCAGCTCTCATTTCTTTTGCCCACAGGTAATGAAAGATCTAAAGACTTAAAAGCCTGCAACCATCTTTGTGGCATGCCAAAGTTTATCACTATATGCCTTCATTTTTTAACTTCACACCACATTGAGTAGACATTTTATTGGATATGCTTTTTTTTCTTGTAACCTGTGAAAACTTTTTTATTTCAGTTTGCTAACTGGGTTAGACACTGATCCCAGTGGACCATTTTCAGACTTGGCCCTAGGAGTACAATCTAAATATTAAGAACCAATCAAAATCAGTATTTACAAATGAAAAAAAAAAAAAAACAATAGGCCAGAACATTGGGAGGTTTATGTAGGTTGCATGCATGGAAAAAAAACTGTGGAATTAGGCAATATTTACAATAACATAATTCAACCCCTTAAGTAGCAAAAGTGCAGATCTTCTTAAACTAGAAATGTACATAAGAATATTAATGAATTATTTTTTTTCAGAATTGAAAGGGGAAGGGCAATAGATATATGTATTAATGAAGTAAAGGGTCTCAACATATGTCTGGCAGAAAGATATGATAGCATGCTTGAAACATTTAAAAACCCCAAAAGCGTTTCCTCAACTTCTTAGTGCAAGAATTCTGGACACACCTGGAAATAATGGGGGAATAAACTCACAAAAAATAGGGACAAATTTAAATATTGCTCTTATAAACTTTTAATGTTGTTGAAATACTTGACGTTGTGTTAGGATGCATTTTCTGAAAATATATAAAGTATAAAACACATGTGATACTCAAATCTGTGTCATTATTTAGTGACTTCAGTCCTCAGTAATGTGCCAGAAAATTACAGATTGTATGAAAAACACGAAACATATGAGTCAAAAAATCTGAATATACTGCAAATTGGACACTTCTGAGGTATGCCTCAAAAGGCAGAGTGTACTCTTGAACATTTGGAGGAAGGGGGTATTGGTGGTAATTTACTGAAAACAGGGCACCTAGCACTAGGCAGATTAAGATTCAGTTACAGCAGTAGTTGGTAAATGGCCTATTTGTCCTCTCTATATATCTTATTTTTACTTATGTGTAATCCATTTGTGTATATTTTGTTAACTTGGTTGCAAATCTGGGTTATGATACATGTTCTTTGGATCTTGTTTAGATGGTACAAGGGGTAGCTACATCAGTTGCATAAAATATAACTGTAAAAATAGGCTTGACATAAATATAGTTGTGCCAGAATAAATCCTACATAAATAGCTTATTCTTTTTGAATAGGCCTTGAAATGAGGCCATATTAAAGCGGGCCTATATCTTCATTTTATATTTCATATTTTACATACAGTTCCAGTAAACACAGTTTAAATAGAAAGGAATGTTTCAGTGAAGAATAGAAATGAACTCACTGAAGTAACCTTCAGGCAAAACACTGATAAGACTGAGACATGCTAAAAGAGTGTATGGAACATTTGTTACAAAAACAGATCTTGTTTAGATGGTACAAGGCTTGAGAACCGAGGTTAAAGAGGAGTGTAGAAATTCAAGGAAATTTGCATGGTTTTAGTATTGTAAGAGATGGTTTACAGGCTGAAGTCAGTTTAATTTGGGTACTCAAAAGACTGAGTACAGAAGTTAGTTTAAAGATCCGCAGTTGAACTATACATGAACTATACAGAAATGAGTGAGAGTTCAGAGTTACAAAGGACAGTATAGTTTATTCTTCAGAGCTATAGAATTCTGAGTAATCTTTAGTTACTGTTTGTTTCTGTTCCTTAGCACTATTTGAGACAGTTAAGTCTTATTTGGATTTTGTTAGATTACTGTATCTGCTTCTACTGTATGCTGCTACAACATAACAAACCACCTTTATTAAAGCTGTAATGAGTAAATACTTTTATTCTGAAAGGTAGAAGAAGATTTGGCACATAAAAGAGAGAATTATATATTTGGTATTAGTCCAATACAGCACCAGGTAATTAAAAGATAAAGACAATTATTCAATTTCTTACAATAACATAATAAAAATATGTATTATTGGGGGGGGGCATTTTTCAGCCTTCCTTAGTGACTTTCAGGCTCCCTCCCTCCCTCTGCAAGCCCCATACAGCCCTTTTATTCTCCTCATGTATGAAAGCCCTGTTGCCCATTCATTCCTTTGACAGCAAGAGACAAACTGCAGAGAGCAGAACTGTCATAAATCTGAGGCTCACAATTTTTGTGCTTTGGGTATCCAACCCCATTGCATGTCCTATATTGCCCAGAGTTTGGTGTCTAATGGATGTGTCACGGAGGTATCCCATGCATTATAGAAGGTGACATAACCTCTCAAAGCCAGAGTCCCGGCATGATCTCTGATCTCCATGGGGAATATGCCAAGGGAATGGCCACTTCCACATATGAACCCCTCCCCCTTCCATCAAAGACAGGCATGTCAACTGGACCACATAACTGTTTCCTTCCACCATACAAGCATGGCAAGTGGTCAAGCCATTATCTGAACTCAGTTTACATGGGTCAGAGTTATGACTTTATCCCTGTATGTCAAAAGAACTACCTAGTAAAAATATGTAAAATTTAATATTAGTAAAATAAAACATATATCTTGCATAATACTTTGATATGTGGGTATAATTCTAACACATTTTTTTGCTAAAAAGTAAGTTCACAAGTACAAAGAATGATAGATCCCCCTCATCATTAAATTAAACAAGCAACCCAGATACTTAATTAAATCTACCAAGGCCAAGTTTGAGGTGAAAATAGCCACTGAAGCAAAGGATGATCATAATGTTTTTTTTAGATATGTACATAACTTCAGGAGCATTGCTGAACAATGTGCTGAACTGATTATAAATGATGTCACTGGCACTAAAAGTGAAGATAAAGCTATCTTAATGGGTGATAAATTCATGTCAGATTGTACCCCCCTTCCCACCTGCAAATATCTCACATGAAATATCAGAAAATGACTGGCCAACAGCAATCACAAAAGATCAAGTCCTGAAAAAGCTATCAAAAGCAAAAAAATACTGCATCACCAGGTTCTGACAATATCCCAGGATGCATCTTGATTAGCATTAGACATGATTTAGCCAAATCACTAGCATGATTCAAACTAAGCTCACATAAGGGTTTCATACGAAAGGAACTGGAAACAGATATTTCCCTGCATAAGAGAGGACCTTCCATGGACCTGGGCAGATACAGTCTCATAGGTCTGAACAGCCTCATATGAAAAACCATAGAAAAATCATCATGGAATTAATCAATAAGAACATGGGGATACCCAAAACACTGGACCATCTCAGTTTGGATTCATCAAAGTCAAGTCAAACTTTCCCAACATAGTGAACTTTTTTGATAAGGTCACTAGAGCAGTGGACAAAGGAAAATGGTATACAACAGCTACTTCAACATGGTCAATGCTTTTAATGCAATCTCCCACTCAGGCATAATAGAAAAACTTAATAAACTAGGAATAAACCCCTTTGTCACTCACTGGATTGTCAACTCACTCACTGACAGAATGCAGGAGATCAAGTCAGGGAAGCTAACTTCACACAAAGACAAGTCAAAAGTAGAATCACCCAGGGTTCAGTTCTGTGACTTCATTTGTTCAGCATCTACCCTTTCAAAAGTAAAAGCCAATACAAAGTGTTGTGACTAACAGGGTTCAGATGACTGCAAGCTAAGAACATTGATTGTTTCCTCAAAAATGCTCAGTCATCCTGTAGGTAGGCTTGTCCAAAACAATTAACTGGTGCCAGACTCATGGACTAAAATTAAATGCCAAAGCATGCTTTATCATCTCCTTTGGAAAGTCAACTCCCCTGAGGAACTATCATATTGATAACACACCCCAAGAGTTGATACAGTAGCTTGGAAACTGGAAACATATGCAGACAGAGTTCTACATTTTAACCACCAAGCCAATACACTAAATATAAAATGTATAAAATAATAAAAGCATGCTAGAAGTACTCAAATAACCACTAAAACAGCTTTATAGATGTTTAGCTCTTTCATTTGTTTTAATACCATGAACTTCATCACAACAGATAACGAATTCAACGCCAACTTATTTAAGTTAAAAACAATAATCAGTCATCCAATAAACCGCCTTTGCCAATCAATTAATAAAAAAAAATCCAGAAATAAAGAGATACTGCTTAAATAAACAACATTAATAACATGTATATTATAAAGTAAAACTGTTACATAAGAATAATATTAATAATAGCATCTATTCCTCAATAGACATTTAATATTCAATGTCCCATTCAAGCCTGGAGCCCTCTCTGTATTTAAAAACACTTACCATTTTAATTCTTTAATTTCAAAGGCAGTGTTAAAATTTGCTATTTAGGGGGCTTGGTTCACAGAAACTAGGGCAATGAAAAATTTCCTGAAATCCCTACATTCATCAGCATGCTTGGCCAAAGCATTATTAAAATCCTTTTTCTTTATAGCCAATTAATGTTCAGAAATCCTTTTGTATAAAGCTCTAGTAGTTTTCCCTATATAAAAATTGTTACAATTGTATGGGAAGCTAAATAAACTATTCCAGAACTTTTGCAGCTAAACCTACCCTTACAATGGACAGTCTTCTTGAGGAGATCAAAGTAAATAGTTTGTGATGAATCAATAAATCTACACTGTTTACAGTTATAACAAGGATATGTCCCCCTTGATCTACAAGTACCACTAGGGGATGATTCACCAAACTCTAGCCTAGATTTAATACTGACCACTTTTTTGTAATTAAAATAAGGATGGTCCCCCAATACTCTTACTAAATCACTATTCTTTAGAATAACCTTCCAGTTATTAACTAATACTTTTTTGACTTCTTGTGAATCAACACAAATAGGGACAGAGAAAGCACATTTCATAGATAATCCGTTTGTTGTTGTTTGTTAGGGGTAAAATCAAAATGGGTAAAAATCTATCCACCCTAGCTTTTTTAATCTCTTTTTAATAGACAATAACTTTGCATATGGATACCCCCTCTGAACAAGCATATAAATCAATCTCTCCCTACAAAACAATTCATTATCAGAAATAAGTCTGCTTAGGTGTATGATCTGTCCACATATCAAATTGATCTTCATAAATGTGGGGATGCATACTTTGAAATTGCAAAAAAAATTATTGGTGTAGGTGTCTTTCTTAAAAATAATGCTAGAAAAAATATTTCTTATCAATATCCATTGAAATGCAAAGATCTAAAAAATTAACCTTAATATCTGCACTATTCAACTCAAACTTTAACCGTGCACCATTAAAGTTAATGTCATCCAGGAAGGAATATAGTTGTTCTTTAGACCCATTCCAAATAAAAAATAAATCATCTATGTATCATCTATATAAAGACACATACTTAAAACCTTCCAATTTATTCAAAATTGACATCTCACACCAGCTTAATACTAAAATAGCAAAAGCTGGTGCAACCTTTGCACCTATGGCAACCCCACATGTTTGTCGATAAATCTTCTGATCAAAGGTAAAAAAAATTATTTTTCAATACCAATTCTAACAGTTGATGTTAACAGGTGTTAACCATAACATTCCCAAAAGTAGTATAATTAGAGAAAAAAATCTTAACAAACTCAATGCACATTCCTTCGTCAATAGATGTATAAAGTGATGTAATGTCTATAGTTACTAATAAAGTTTCAGAACAAGAAAAACCCATAATTTTTTAAATAAATTAAAAAATTGCCACGAATCGTGTAAAAATATTGTGTTTTTAATGTAAAGGGATTCAGTAAATGATCTAAATAATGTGATATAGTTACTGTTTTATTGGTTTTAGCTGAAACTATAGGCCTGAAAGGTGGATTGTTCAAATCTTTCTGCATTTTAAGTATTCCGAATAAAATACCTAACAAAGGTTCTTCCATAAAAAGAAATTCAAAAGTAGCTAAATTGATGTAATTTTGGATTAACAAATCAATCAATTATCAATGGAAGCAAAACTTTTCTTAACCAAATCCTTACTGACTACACAATAATTATTTTTATCAACCAACAATCTGTTCATATATACATTGTAGTCAGAAACATTCATAATGACCATACCACTCCCTTTACTGGCTTTAATGAACCAATAATTATCACGTTTCCTAAGGTAATTCAAAGCCAAAATGTCATCTGGACCAAGATTATAAACTTTCTTTCTTTGTTTAGTATTACGTATTTGCCTAATGTCATTTTCACATAATTTACTAAAGACAACTAATGTAGAAATCAGTCTAGGATTAATACAACTAGGTTTCTTACACTCTGAAATTAAAGTGTGTTCAGTACCATCAAAAGCAAACTTAATATTCAGCTTTCTAACATATAATTTAAGATCAATGACAGTGTCAGTTAAAGGGGCCTTAACCAAAGTTACAAATGAAAAACGTTTTTCTCTAATACTTTTAGATGTTCTCTTGTAAGGTGCAGATCACTAAGATTATAGACTTTACTCAAAGGAACTCACTCTCTGACAGAATGCAGGAGATCAGGTCAGGGAAGCTAACCTCACACAAAGACAAGTCACCAGTAGAATCACCCAGAGTTCAGTTTTGTGACTTCTTTTGTTCAGCATCTACCTTTCAGAAGAAAAAGCCAATACAAAGGGTTGTGACTAACAAGTTTGCAGATGACTGCAAGCTAAGAACAATGATTGAATCCACATAAATGCTCAGTCATCCTGTAGGAAGGTTTGTCCAAAAGAAATAACTGGTGCCAGACTCATGGGCTAAAATTAAATTCCAAAACATGCTTTATCATCTTCTTTGGAAAGTCAACTTCCCTGAGTAACTATCACATTCTAACACACCCCAAGAGATAATGCAGTAATTTGGAAACTGGAAACATGTGCAGACAATGTTCTAAATTTTGACCAACATGTGTCTACTGTGGTAAGAAAGTCCTTCTTATAGGTTCATAGGTAGGTACTAGGCTATCAGCCCTGGGGCCTATATAAGCTTAGCCAAAATGGTTCCCTGGTTTTCAGCACCCAAAAAAGTTATTTTCCTTTCCCCCTGTCAATCAGTAGCACAGAAGTGATCTCTGGGGTGAATTTCATATTTCCCTTCCAGTCTTCAAGATTTTTCTTAAAGAGGGCCAATGAGGAGCTTTGCTTCACATGAATGGGTAGTTCGTTCCAGAGTATGGGAAGTCTCTGGGACAGGAATCAATCCCTCCAGCAAGTTCTGTTATTGTGGTGACAAGGTTTAGGTCCCTGGAACATGTGGTTCAGAGAGATTGGGATTTCTTTAAGTGTAGCATGTCTAACAGCTCTGGGTTTGGCATAACTTTGCATGTTAGGCAGAGATCACCTCCAAGTAGGCGATATGCGACAGTGTAGAGCTGGAGTTTTTTGAGACAGTCTGCGTATGGCATCTGCTTGAGGCTAGTAATCCTCTTAGTAAGGTATTTCTGTGGCCTTTCCAATTGTTGTAGGTGTCTTGTTAGATACATGCCAAATGGGGCATTGTACTCTATAATGGGTCTGATGAGGGATGAGTAGAGAGGAACAATGACCTTCTTTTTTCTAGAGGAGAACCCTTTTGTGATGAGGTGTGCCACATAGAAGGATTTCCTGAATACTGTGGTGATGTGGTTATCATAGGAGAGACTACTGTCCACCTGTCTCCTGAGGTCTCTTATCACACTTTCAGTGTTTAGTGAGCTACCGCCTATGTGGCAGTTCATGGGTACCAAGTTTTTCCCAAAGGGGATGGCAGTGCACTTCTTGGCATTGAGCTTGAGGCCATGACTTTGACACCAAGCATCTGTCTCTGTGAGACCCTTTTGTAGAATGTCTACATTATTAGGTGATTCTATTATGGCTCTCAGTTTGCAGTCATCTGCGAACTTTGTTAGCGAAAGACCTTCTTTGTTGGCCTGCACTTCAGAGAAGTAGATGCTGAACAGGAGAGGACTCAGGACCTGCACAGTTCATAAACTAGGAGATTGACACTGGATCCAGGGATGTCATTGCCCCCTTTTACTCATCACTAATTAGGCCAGTCATTGAGTATAATGCTCCTTTTGGCATACATCTTTCCAGTCACATATAACAACTGGAACACTTGCAGAGATACTTTACAAAAAGGCAGTGGCAGCTGGTGACTTCAAATCAAAGGGGGGCTGCAGGAGACAGCTGAATGGGTGGGATCAATGGGAAGGGGTGTGACCAACTAGAAAGGGGAGGAGCTATGCTCAAAATCACAAAAACTGTAACTTTAATTAAATACGCAGACCTGGGTGCCAAACCGTCATTATGAGAGTCCAATCAAGACAAAATGAAGTGTAGAAAAAAATATTTCAATTCTTTGGCTGCATGACAGCTTACTTAATATCTAGATGGAAACAAAAAGGTTGTGAGGCATGAAAAAATAAATTACTTTTTAAATACATTACTGAAATGCCAGTCAAAATCAAGTAAAAGAAAAACAAGCAGCATTCAACTCAAACCACTTCTCCTTGCACTGCAGTTCTAATTGTAATTTATATTCAGCTTTATTAAAGTACCAAGTAACATGCTGAGAGTAGCAATTGTGATTCCCCCACTTGTAAAAATGTTTCTTATCCAAAAAAGACCTGCTGCCTGACAACTGTCTACTTGTTTCACGGGGAAAACATGATCAAAGTAAAAAATGAAAAACAAACAAGAAACAAGCTCAAGATACATTGCTTAAAAGATTACTGCACAGGATATAGACCACACATGATAGATTGGCATTCTGTTTGGCTTAATCTACAAAGATGACTGCAAGTCTCCAACAAATGTAATGAACTTCTTAAAATAATGTAATCCTGTCCTTTATTACAAATACTGTTATATGCATTTCAATACCCAAGGCTTATAAATTATCTAGTTATGTAAGTATTCTCTGCATGGCAACAACAGAAAGGCTTTCAATGTTGGCAATTCTTTAACAGTATGCTTATTAAAGCTTACTTGCATCTTACAATCTCAGACAAGCTTACCTGATGGTCATTAAAGCATTGCTACTTAAACACAGAGCAACAGGCACTTTCTGAGTAATAATAAGCATAAATCAACAGTATAAAAATATGACAGAAACCAGAACATTCTGTAAAATCAAGGACTGAATAAAAGTAGCACTTGTGTCTACTTTAGATGGGGGGATACTCTGCACATTTGCACTGCATAACTGCTCCTTGCCTTGCTTGGACACAATCAGTCACTACATGGGGGAGTGGGGTACAACAAGTATGGCACAATTTGAAATGTCTCTAGCTGACTGTGATAGCTCTGACACATTTGTCATACCTCTCAACCTCAGAACAAGAGATATGGACAGAGCCATACATAGAAGTGGGACAAAGCCCAAAAATAAGGACATTTTTTTAAATATCGCTCTTATAAACTTAAAAAGATAATAGAATGAATTTTCTGAAAGGTATGAAATCTGAAACGCAAATGTCTGTCATTATTTTCTAACTTCAGTCTTTAAATATTTGCCACTAATTTGCCAAAAATAAACACAATTTTATGAAAAATGGACCAAAAATGTGATGCAAAAATATAAAATAGCTGGGAACCTGTCAAAGACGGGACACATTTTTAATATTAGTACTGCTAACTTGAGCAGCTGACAAAATAAAAGAATCTACATGCATTTCTGAAATAAAAGTAATCTATAACTCTGATTATTATAGTTATTTCTTAATTGTAAGCTCTCCACATTTTCTTCCAAAATTGCCATTTTTTGGCAGGATTATTAGGGGAAGAGCAACATTTTGAGCCAAAATTGGGGACAGTTGAGAGGTTTGGATATGCCTAATTTTATAAAGAAATTTATTTGCACGTACCTCTCAACCTGATAATGCAGGAAATCTGGACAAGGCCAAATATACTGGGGGAGCATATAAACAGTACTATAAATTGTATAAACTGAGACAATTGATAGAATAACAGGTCTTGCTTTAGCATGCATTTTTCTCAAGGTTATGAAGTCTGAAACTGAGTGGCTGTAATTATTTATTGACTTAATTCCTAAATTATTTGCCAGATAACCACACATTTTATGAGGAACAATCCAAAAATAAGAAGCAAAAATCTATTCATTCTGTGAAAATCTGGACAGTTGAGAGGTATAGTTCAGCTGGGACTGTCTTTGAGTTTGCCGCCCTTCCCTCTCATAAAATCATGGTTGAATGGAGCCTCCCCCTGCAGCCATTCCAAAGAACCATTACTTGGCTATTTCACCCCATTTACCATAAACACTAATGTGTATACTGCTTTACTTCTATGATGATTTGGACTTCATTTAAAAGTTTTATTTTGCATTTTACAGTACATACACTAAGACATCTGCTAAATAAAGCAATGCAATTGCACAATGAAAACAGACTTAGCATTAAAACTTCTCTGCCCTTGAAACTCACATTCATTGAAACAGCATTGAAACCCACATTCAAAGAAAATACATTTTGCCAGTGGCAGATGAAGATTAACTTTGGGCTGTTTACAAATCATAGGCCCCTTGCACACGAGACATACACATGGTCTTTGATACACCTTCCTGATTGTATTAAATTATATTCCTTGTACAATATAGTACAGTTGTTAGAAGGTGTTTTAAATTTGTTTTGAACATTTTTCCAGTAAACAATGAAACAAAATGCATGCACCAATAATGACAAAATTGCCCAATTCAGAACATTTTTCCAGTAAACAATATAACAAAATGCATGCACCAATAATGACAAAACTGCCCATTTCAGAACATTTCCATCATAAAAGTCTACTCAAACTTCTACAGTCCACCAGTATCAGTAAATATGTACAATCTCTGAAGAAGTAAAAGTCATCTAAATAATTCCACATTAAAGAAATATGTAACTAATGAAGAGGTTGCTGCTACAAACAACTTTATATTTCATTGTTTCATCTACAAATAAAGTGTCTGTTGCCCTTGAGGAATAAATTGCCTACGTTGCATTAAAAAAACAATAAGCTAGTAATATTGCAATAGGGAATGGATGGCAAACTGATACCAGGTTCATAGTTACTAGGTATCTTCAGCAAAACGGACTGCAGCATCCACCCTCTTTACAATATAGTACATAATCAGCAATGCATCTATCTACTGTGGGAGTAGAACCCACAGCCTTCTACATCAAAAGCAAGCATACTACCTATTGTGCTATTAACAATATAAACAGCCATGGCATAAGCAGCACTAAACTTTTGTTCCCCTGCAGCTCTCAGATTCTTGTAAAATCTACTTGACACTTAGCTGTGAATTTTGCAGCACAAGAAATCTGGAAAAAGCCACAATTTGGGGGGGGGGCAAAAGACCAAAAAACAGGGACACATTTTAAACATTGCTTGTAAAATGTTGAAAAGTTGTTAGAATAAAATGCTGTGTTGCCACCATACATTTTACTGCCAAGTATTGAAATGAGGACCCTGTGCAAAACAGTCAGAGTGACATACCACTATGCCATATCATCTGTTGCATGAAAGAAAGGAAGACTGAAACTTAAATGGATGCCATTTAGTGAATTTAGTTCTCACCATAGCTGTCAACATCTTAGCACAAAACACCTGAACAAAGCCAGTAATGGGGGAATACAGCCCCTAAACATATTCAGTGAGTTCAGTTATCACCATAGCTCTCAACCTTGGCACAAAAAACCTGGACAAAGCCAATAATGGGGGAATACAGTCCAAAACAAAGGGACAACTATCCATTAAGGACACCAGAGAAAACATATAGATTCCACACAGAAGGCACCCAAACCAATAATCAAACCAGACAGCTTGTAGCTGCTAGGCAACAATTCTACCACTGCACCACTGCACTACTGGCTGTGCTAAGAAACAAAAATACAGAAACCACAGATTTTATGAGGAACAGAACAGAGCAAATATGAGGCAAAAATATTCAAATGTTTTACAAATGGTGGGTAAGGAATTCAGGCTCTTGCCACTTGGACACAAGGTTCAAGCCTTATTCTCTACCCACCACCATGTAGCAACTGGTGTATTTTACACACACACACTCTGATTTAGTATTGTGCACTTTCATACATGCAGTTCCTCCCCTCCATAACTGCACGCAGAAAATGGATTAATAGAAAGAACATCCTACCAGATACCTCTCATTCTTTCTGGTTGAAATACTGAAGTTCAGTAGCACAAATAAAATAAGTGGGTACATAAACAAAGAACAGGATGTTAAGTGCCTATGGTCTTAAAAGGGGATTTTAAAATTGTTCCAACATTATTTGGCAGTGGTCCTGGAAAGACAGTGGAACAAAGGTAGTCATCTAAAGCAGCTTTGAAAATTTTGATTGTTTAATATGTTTTATTGGAACAAAGAGTCAAATTGGTGAGCTGCTTTGTGTTTTAGCACAAGGGTGACTTTTGGGCTGGATATTTAACTGCACTGAATTGTTACTGGCTTGATCAGATGACAACATAGTCTGCTATTATATTTAGCTCCAGGTATGAGTAGAGGCTGAATGGAAGATGCTTACAATGATTTAAACTGCTACACTGTGTTGGATGAACTGATTGTTCCTTTAGGTTTTCATCCACAGGATGTTCATTCCTTCGTACAGTTAGAGAAGGAAGCATTTACTGAATATACTTTCAAATAGTTTACATTGCTAGACAAACTCATCATTTTGATATCAAAGAAACAAAAAAATATGCCTTGGTCTGATTATATCTTTCAGCAATTATGACTTGAACAAAGAAATGACTGTGCAGTTTTACACAAATGCGATTGATAAGAAAGACCTATCTGAATTCTTTAATGCTGAATGTGACACTCCACACTCAACTTCTCAAATTAAAGTTGAAAAAAGTATATTGACTGACTTGTGAAACCTGTCTTTCATTAAAATTCATAAATATTGATGTAAACATTTTGTAAGTGCAATTATTATTAATGGTAATAAGGGGATACTGTGAGGTATTAGGGAAAAAAGAAGACATGCTATTATTGTGGCTCAGATAGTCATGATTTGATTGAAATTTGTGATAAGAAATGTTGTGCACAATGTGGTAAAAAATGTCATTTGAGTATTTTTTTATTTTTTGTAAAATGTGTAACTAGGAAGGACATTTTGGTTTGCCAGATAAGGCAAATACTGTGAATATTGGTAATCCTGATGCATTTGTACCTGCATATACACAAACACACACACACACACACACACACACACACACACACACACACACACACACACACCCTACCTTCAGCAAATCCGATCCTCCATGGCAGCTATGTCCTCCGCAGCGGCCTGAAACCAGCCTCTGCAGCAGCCCGATCACCTGTCCTCCATAGCAGCAGCTCGCACAAGCTGTTCTGCTGTCCCCACATGAGACGTGAGTTGGCTGGAGCCTCCAGCCTGTGGGCAATGCAGTCTGGTATTCTTACAGTCTGTGCGGTCATCACCACACGGACTTCTGGGCTGGCAGGGCGGAGTTCCCTTCCTTCCCTATCCGGACTGCCTAACAGAGCAGTCTAGAGTTCAGGAACCTAGCACCATGCGTGGAGTTCCAAGACTCATGATTTTTTTTTTTTTTATTTTATTTCAGTGGGGGGACATTTCTTTTTCTTTTACAGGTGGGGGGGCTGCAGTCCTGCAGACCTATAGCATGAGCCACCACTGCAAAAAAGGATCCAAAGCCTAGACAATATGCTCTACTAGGACTTTCTCAAAATTATATCACTATATTTGGTTTCTTATAGAATGCTGTGTGGTGACTTGTGTTTAGCATAAGGCCTCCTCTGACCCATTTTTGATGGACTCACTTCACATCTGCAAGTCAAATGGCATCAGAAATTCTCAATCCAGAGACCTAAACAACTTTCACAACATTAACAAAATGGTTTGGAGGACAGGTATATCTAGCAGGGGATACCATTACTCTGAAACAGACTCTGCATTCACGTAAAACAAAGCTCCTCCCCAAATGCATTCTAATATAACTTAAATCAGTGGATTGGCAACAGGAAATTTACCCCAGGACTCGCTGCACTACTAATGGACAGATGCAGCTCATGAATGCTTCATTCCAGTGCATGGATCCCATCCATATATCTATGTTCTGATCTTGTAATTATCACTGGAGTAATATGTAACTATAGATCTGGGAAAGGGTTAAATGAATCTAAACTCCAACGATGTAAGTTAATTTTAAGCACCAGATGGGACAATTGACTAGGCTTAAAATGTGCAGCAAGGAATAGTGCTATTCCTGGCACTGAGTGGTTCATGTCCATTTAGCATTAGCATTAACAGCAGCACGCCTTGCATATTCATGAAGACACACTGCTGTTAAGGTTAAACATTCAAGAACAGTGAACAAGTGCAGGGGGGGCATGTTTAAGTAGTGAACAGACATTGAACATTCCCCCTGCACTCAGTAAGTGCCATACAGCACTTTCAAACAGTATTTCAGTGTCCATGGACACTGAAATTAAATTAAAATGAGTTTTTCAGTGTTTGTGGACACTGAAATAGCCAGGGGAGAAAAAAACAATGCAGGGTGTGTGCCCCTGCATTGTAAATGTGCCATATGGCCATAGCCATTAACTGTACAAGTCTCTGCAGAGTGCCCAGATGTCTGCCTCACATACATCTCACCCTCCCAGAGCAATAAAGCAGTATAAAGCAATAAATAATGGGGAGGGGGGGCAAAGCCACAAAAATAGTAAAACATTTTAAATATTGCACTGAAAAACCTGAAAGCTGATAGAATAAAATATTTTCAGTAGCATGGACTTCCTGCAGGGTATGAAGACTAAAACAGAAATGTCTGCCATGTGATGGCAATGTATGGCTATAGCCGTTAACTGTACAGGTGTCTGCAGAATGCCAAGATGCCTGCCTCACATACTTCTCACCATCCTAAAGCAATAAAGCAGTACAAAGCCATAAATAATGGGGGGACAAAGCCACAAAAATAGGGACACATATTAAATATTGCACTGACAAACCTGAAAGCTGACAGAATAAAAAGTTTGCAGTAGCACAGGCTTCCTGCAGGGTATGAAGACTGAAACAGAAATGTCTGCCATCTAAAAGTAATGTATGGGCAAAGCCCTCAACTGTACAGGTGTCTGCAGAATGTCCAGATGTCCCCCTCATATACCCGTCAACCTCCTAGAGTAACAAAGCTGTACAAGGCCATAAATAATTACATTTTTTTTCCATACTGAGGGATGTTTAAGCATAGCTGAGCGGGTGTGCATGTTATGGCCCTCTGCTCAGCATTGCTTAAACACCCCAGAAGAGATAAATAAAAATATACAGCTAACATCCTAATGGCAGGACAGTGTAGGGGTTAGAGTCCGGGCTTTGTATGCAGGTATTCATGGTTCGAGATCCAAGACAGGCACTTTATTTTTATATAGGAAAGCAGTGTTAAAATTATTTATTTATTTATTTTTTGTAAATGATCTAGTAAATGATATTTGTCAACCAGAGTAGTGTAGCTTGTCTAAAATGGAAGTGTGAGCGCATATAACATGTGAAACCACCCATATATATATATATATATATATATATATATATATATATATATATATATATACACACACACGTGTCTCATACAGTATAGTCACACCCCTAGGTAATGTAATTAAAGCACATAAAGGGATGTCATGTAAAGTAAATCATATACACTTACTGAATGAAGTCATTATTTTAATATATCGAAAAAGTAAAAGTGAGCAATGCTTAGCAGTGCTCAGCTATGCTTAGCCAGTTTAACCAATGCTTACACACGAATGCTAAGCAACAGTCAGCTCAGCTAAGCAGATTTGCGCACTGTTAAGCAGTGCTCAACAATTTCCCCTTTATACATTGCTAAAAACAGGCTTAGCAGGTTTGTGCCCCACTAAGCTGTGCTCAGCATTTAAAAAATTGTCCAACGACAGCAAAGGGTGGGAATACGGCCTTATTTAAACTGCACAGGAGGGAACACAGCCAGCACCTGTTATAGTTCAACCTGTGCAGGAACCATGACTGGTGTCAGTAAAGGTTCGTGCTTTAGGGCGCAGTGCTGAGGCATCGTGGAGCCCAGGGTCATGATGGGACTCCTCGTAAGTAACCATGACAAGAAACTGTTGCAGGGCCAGTACCAGATCTCACAATATAAAGTGGATGCCTGGGATCGTCTCACCTGTGATCTCACCAGTGCTACTGGCATCCCCCAAACTGGTGAGCAGCTCTGGCACCACTATGTCGACCTAAAGTGGAGGATGGGGGCACTCTTGGACCAGTGGATCCAAGATGCCAGGGACAACCATGCACCAGCAGTTTGTAAGTATCACAGAAATAGGTATACCAAATTCTAGCCAGAGGATATGATAGACAGGCATGCATAATGTTTGTTTTTCTCCCCTACAGCTCCAGCAGATAGGGCTAGTAACATCAAAGCCCATGCCAACAGACTGCTGAGCCTGCGCAGACAGGCTGGTGATTAAAAATCTATTTTGCAGTATATTGTGCAAATAACTAAGAAGGAGTATATTGTGTAGTGCTAGTAGGTATACTGTTACTGTGTTAACTGAATAAATAAAGTATGTCTGACTAAGATTGATCTGAAATAAACATCTATAACAGAAACTGTTGTGTTTACTCTGCTATGTTGCTGTAGACTTAGAATGGTGCTGTAAAACAAGATATACATGCCCTGTGTTAACATTTGCTTTCCAGATGGTAGTAATTCAAAGGATTAATGCACAGTACACTAACTATCTGTCATGCATGCATCATAGGATTACAAGTTCAGACTGTTTAACCAAGAGACTAATAGACAGAAACCAGTGAAACAAGAAACAGCAGTTCTCTAGTAGCTCAGTGTGATGACAAAATAGCTTAGTTGTTATTTTGCACGCCCAGACACGGGTCAAACCCAGGGAGTGGTACTATGATATGGGCATATCTACACACAAGGAATTAAGAATATACGTAAAAACCGTCATGTACTGTTAACAGATATTTTCTCCACAGGTTTTACAGGTAAGGAAATGTTGGTAGTAGCTGTATGAAGGGTATCCTAATAAAATGTGTACAACTGTTCAACTGTCCTACCACATGCCTGCAAATGACAGCAGGATAGGTACATACAACATGCACACTTCCCGATACATGTCTCTCAAGTGTCACACTGTCACAGCTAGTGGTCACTGCTGCCAATAACCCTGGCAAAAATAGGAAACCAGTTGAAATATGCCAGTAGCACGCTCACATGACAGCAGTTCAGGTTACCTCTCCTGTTCCAGATACATAACCCTGACATGTATGATTCCCCTCTACCCATGTACCCAGAGTTGTCACAGCTTGCCCCATACCATTCCAGGCTCACAGTTTAATAGGTATGCTTGTGCTGCAGAGGCAATGGGCCATAGGTAGATGTAAAGTGAGGGCAAACCCATAGAGTATTGATCAGTACTGTTGTGGAAAATAGAAGCATAAACAGTTGTTAATGGACTTTTTTCTCTCCCCCCACCCCTCAACTGCATAAATAATTATTATTCATACACTACGGGTATGTTTTTCTCCAAAACTAATGTTGGGACTTGTGTTCTATTATTCTTCATGTATTTGCATGTTAACATACCTTGTTCAAATACCATTGTTGGTGGCCTATTGCCGTCAATGTTACTGGCATGCTGTTATGATGCATACTGTTGTTCCATTTATGTATGTGTTCTGTTTGCTATGCAACTGTTTCAAATCTGTTTTATGAGGCTAATTGGAAGATCCATGCATGCTGTTATAACTAATCTTGAAATGTGTTGTTCATGGCTAATCAACATATTTTGAAAAACCTCATCACCATAGCAAGTTTGGGAAGGCAGATCCTGGCAGTTCTTCTTGTCCCACCTGATCTGGGCATGGCACCAGGCCCCAGCACATTTGGGACCCAACCCAGGACTTCCTCATCTGTTGGTCATGCACCACCTTCAAGTAGAAACACCTCAGGGGACGGAGCCCACCCCTCCCTGGGAGCAGGTGCAGACAGGAGCCTGTCACCCACAGTCAGTTCTGGGGTTTGGTGCACAGCGCTATCCAAGCAGAGTTGGGTGGGCAGCTGCACCAGACTGAGGGCCGCATGGTGAACCTCAAGGGGCAGGCTGCCCCTCCTGTTCAGCCCCCAGCACAGCCACCATCAGGGCCGTGAAGGAGCAGTGGTGACTGGTCATGGGTGGGGACCTCAGTCCCAATGTATCTATTTGGGGGCTTATGGGCTTCAGATTCCCAGCCACCCTCCCCATCCAAGGTGTTTACCCCCTCATGTGTCACATACCACCCCTGTCTGCTGTCTTATCTGTCTCGCCTGTCCTGCAAATGCAACCTATCCCACCCAACCTACCTCCCCAAACATACTTACAGCCCTTCCTCAACATCCCACTCTCACCTTAAAAAAAGGGCATCTGGCACACAAAAAAAAACTTTGCCCCATACATAGCTTTACATCCCCCCACCATGTATAGATAAACTAATCAATCAACCCACAGATTATTCTGCAAATGTCTGTCACCAACACAGGGTGTGAGGCTGTAAATTCCAAATTCTACACATTATTTGCAGCTGTTGCTGCAGAAAAAATGTAGAGGTATGGTCCTTTCCTACACCCATCTTGCACATTCCTAGCTGCTTTTCCTAATGTTTTACCCCCTGCATGCCCCCATCTCACCAATTTCCTATCACCCTTTTTTCTTTTCTTTAATTAGCACAGGTGTAAGCGGGAATAAACAGTGCTAAGCAAAACTAACAGGGCTTAAACATATGTTAGCATCACTTAGCTCTGCACAAAACTGCGCAAACCCACTTACAACTGCTTAATTGTGCCTTAATCACTCTATCTCCATCAGCCCTTCTTTTGCCCGGCAACAAAATAATCAGCACTACATATCATGCACAACAGTCGTGTAACATAAGGGGAAATGATATATCTGTAATACTCTTATATTCATATATATATATATATATATATATATATATATATATATATAAAGATATATATATATATATATATATATATATATATATATATATATATCTATATATATATATATATATATATATATAGACATACACATATTATATATATTCATATATATATATATATATGTGTGTGTGTGTGTGTGTGTGTGTGTGTGTGTATATATATATATATATATATATATATATATGTATATATAGAGGGAGAGAGAGAGAGATAACCAACCTCTTACTGCAAGACATCTGCAAAAAGTCCAACAAAGTGGGGATAAAGGGCAAACTATAGTGACATCTTTGAAATATGGCTGTCATATCCGTAGAAGTCTGCAGAAGTGGCATGGTTTGCTTTAACATACAATTCCCAATAGATTCCAGGTCTGAAACACAAATGAATGTCATTATTTACTGATGTCAGTGCTCATATCATCCCAGTAATTCCTCAGAAACCCACAACTATTATGGGCAACAGACCAAACATATGAGCCATGCATCTGGACAGTGTCTAGACATCTGGACAGTGGAGATGTATCACCGCAGTCATGTAACAGAATGGGAAAACCCATGACAGCTGCCAACCATGTCACCCAGCACCTTCTGAACCACAGTAAGACCAACATGACACTTGGCCAAATCATGTCTAGGCAATTACCCATGTATATCCAAATTTATCAGCACTACAGGGTTGGACCTGCAGGGAAAATCAGATAGTGGTGCAAAAATGTCCACCTTCAACTATTTGTATCACATCACAGCAACATACCAGTATCCCAAATGAACTCTAGAGTAGAATGACAGTTTGAACAAACATATCCTGATTGCCAGTTACACACTACACCAACATATACTGGCCCAACTCACACTGTACTGGGAATCCTGATGTGATACAGGACATTTCTCAGTCTGCCCCTACAAATATACACACCTGATTCCGGCAGCTGTAGCAGCATGCACATCTGCTACTCTCCCTATGCAGCCCAAGAAGCATCTGCACACAACAGTCATGGTAGTCTCTTCACAAAGGCCAGACATGCATAATATTTCCACAGAATGTCCAGGGTGTGAGACCATATTCATGGCCACTACCACATACCACTTCCAGAAGTCTGCTAAGTCACTGGGATGATACCTGGAATGCAGTCACTAAATAATGATAGAACATACCTCTGAACCTCTTACTGCAAGACATCTGGACAAAGAATGACATATTTGGGGGACAGGGGGTCGGAAAGATGGACATATCTCATATAATGGTGTTACAAACTGAAACAGTTGCTGGTGTCACAGGCTTTGATGGAACATAACCTCCCTGGAGGATATGATGTTTGAACCACCAATGGATGTCAACAGTTACTGACTACAATCCTCACATTATCCTACTGATTCCACAAAAACAGACATTGTCTGAGGAGCAGACCAAACATAACAGGCGAACCCCTGGGCAGTCTGTGGACATCAGGACAGTTGAGAGGTATGTCAGAGACATACCACTGTCAGACATCAAGTCACACAGAAAATGTATGTCCAGATGAACCCTAACAACCATCTATGTGTATAACAGCACTACTGACTTACAGTCTGTACCCAATTCTGGAGCTTTGTCCCCCATGTTGTTGGGCTGTATTCACATGTCCTGTTCTGAGAGGTATTCCCAAGTACTGACTGTGAAGCTGTATTCCCCACACTTCTATAATGTCCTCCACGCAGGCAAGGAAAAGGGGCATGGCCCACATGAAGGACATAATTATAGCACTGTGTTGATATGGCATTGGCAAATGGAAAGACAACACAGCTGCTCTGGATGCAAGTAGCAAGTGGGTGACACTGATTGGTGCACAGGCCATCACCTACTCATGAGCAGTATGTACAAAAGGCAAGCTGCTGCCTATGCAACACAGGTTTCAACCCATCTACACAAAGACAGACTGTGACTG
The DNA here is from genome assembly GCF_019279795.1 of Protopterus annectens. Taxonomy (NCBI): domain Eukaryota; kingdom Metazoa; phylum Chordata; order Ceratodontiformes; family Protopteridae; genus Protopterus; species Protopterus annectens. The sequence continues at coordinate 1,616,524,427 of NC_056741.1, forward strand.
CACAAACCTAACCGTTTGCATTGTTGTGAAGAAACTCTTCAGCACTGTAACAGGTATGTCAATCATGTAAGCCTGTAATAGAATGCAGAAGAGGGATGCAATGATGTCAAATGGGACATTAAACACTAGGCTGCAACAAGACCTGCTGGACTCACATGCTGCTGTCTGGCACCTATGGCGATTCCTGCTTGCCCTGTCTGCACTGACATGGAGCACATCTCTGGCCCCTGAGTCGTCCCAGCAAAGGACAGCTCATGTATGACTACTACTGGAATGCCTGCCGTCCAATACTGAGTGTGTCATTGCTAGGCCAGCTACCTGGCATGTTGTAGTTATTCATATGTCACCTATGAATGCTACTCTGATACATATGCTTGTCTTACAAAAGTAAGAGATGTATATAGGGTATGTGCACACTACACAATAGGTGCATAAGAGTGTGTTGAACTGTATGTTATATACTGAGCCCATACCTGACAACTGTCCAAAGATTTGCAGACTGACCACATGTCTGCCTCATATTTGTAGTCAATGCCTCATACAGTTGTGCATTGTCTGGCACATAACTGGCAACCCATTAAAGACTGAAGTCATAAATTATTGGCATACATTTGATTGTCAGATGTTACATCCTGCAGAGAAGACCTGTGAATGTGACACCATCTTTGCTGGCAACTAAGTGTATTTCAGCTAGATTCATAAAGTGATACTATTTATTGGCCTTTGCCCACCACTGATGTGTGCCTTTGTGCGGATGTCTTCATCTATCAGGAGCTAGCCGTCTTTCCATGAAACCTATTTCAATGCAAGCATACCTTGTCCTGTAGGATGCTGACATTTGTGCAGTCACTGACACCTGCTTTGTAGCCTTGGATAGCACACCAACCTTGCCAGATCACTCATCCCATCATATGTTTAGACCCCAAATGGAGGTCTACAAAGCCACAGGAGGTGAAGTGTTGAACATTAGCATACGCATACACAACTCCAGGCCAAACAGTATAACACATGGGTGACATGCCAAGTGCAGTTAATAGTTGACTCAAATCATAACTAGGTACAGGCCTCCAACCATGACTATGGACACCCACCACACCTACTGGGACCTGCTGGAATCTGTCAGGATTCAATCATCTACCCTGCTCCTGGGTGACTTCAAATACCCAACCATAATGTGAATGACTATGCCACCTCAACATGAATGCAGTGGATCAGCCAGTCAACACACCTATGACAGTGGAAATATCCTGTACCTGGTCCTTACCAACATGAGTAGCCACTGTAGCACTCCTATAGTGCCATCCTCCTTGGTAATATCTGACCGCAAAGTCATCACTGTTCAGGTCACCATCTCCCTTGCCCCCCCCCCTTTACAATGTCAAACAGCATGAACTGTACACAAATGACTATAAATCCCATCCAAGCAGGTAGAAGTAGCTGTACAGCCAACATCCCATTTGTTGAAAATAGTAGCAGTGTCCAGGCCCACATCACAATACTATATGGGCAACTACATAGTTGTATGGACTCAGTAGTACCTGACAAGACAACATCCTCTCCCACAAGGTAGGGTAAATGCCATAATAGGTGGAAACAATTGCTGGACAGGCCAAGAAGGAACATACGTCTCAATGGAATCAATGTCACCTTGGTCTGCACAAGCAAATAAGTTCACAGGTGATGTACCCTAAGGCTGCATTTGAGTGCAAATTGGACACATCTACCAAGGCCAATCATTAGGCCTTCCACACATATATCTGCAATTCCTGAGGCAACACACAAATCTGCTCTGTAGTGGTGGTCAATAACACCATGTACACATATAGCATAGATATAGGCAACTGGCTGCAGACAGGTGAAGTGTAAACATTACCCTCCGTCCCCCCATTGGTTCACATGTGCATGTACAGTACCTGCCACTCTCCCCTCATCATCAGGAAGCAAGTCCGTAATGCCTTCTCAAAGGCAACATGCAGAGGTCTCCATAGGCCTGATACCATCCCTGGCTGCGTCCTACATGAACACAGCCATGGGATCTCAGATCCATTCTGCACTATAGTCAACCACAGTCTGTGCAGCAGTGTCATCCCATCTGCATAGTGGACAACCACTGTCATCCCAATACACAAACGCAGAGCAATCCACTGACCCAGCCAATATTATGCACATCAGCCTAACTAGCCTGCTCTGGAAGGGCATGGAAAGCAATATCAAGGACATTATGAACAAGGACACTGGCAACATCAAATTGTCTGGGCCCTCACTCCATGGTATTGTCAAAAAGAGATCAGGCCTGTTAAACCTGCTTGACCTCACTGAAGTGGTCAACAAACACTAGGATGAGGGGAAGATGGTGAACAATGCCTACCTTCACCTAGCCCAATCCTTTCACAGTAATCCCCTGGCAGACAGGATACATATGCCTACACAGCTAGGTACCAACCTGTAGGTTACCAGATGGGTAGCTAACTGGCCCAATTATAGTACCTACTCAGTCAAAGTAGTAGAACCCACCTCTAGTAGTAGATTCTTCCACAATTGTGTACCCCAAGGATCAGTCTGGGGGCCTCTACTGTTTAAGATATACGTATCTGAGGTACAGGACAAAAGCAGTGCTTTGTGGCTGACCAGGTGTACAGTTGCTTGGTAGCTGGCCACTGTCTTACATTCCCCTGCTGATGCGAGCATCCCCCAAGAGGCACTCACACAATTACTGACTAGTGCAATAAGCATTACTGCAAACTGAATCCCAGGAGATGCATCATTCCCCCTGCTGTGGAAGATGTCATCCACACTAAGTATGACAGTAATAATGTACTGAGCAGGCAATCAGGTGTCAGGCAACTTGTGCATTGAGGCTGATAGCAACCTGACAGTTTTCCACCATGTGGGCATCATTGTACAGAAGACTGTCTACATGGCCCACTTCACAAATATGGGTATGTCATCCAGGAACAGGGAGGCCACAAAATCCTTGTACTCCACCCTTACCAGCCGCACTACCAAGTACAATGGCTCCTTTGGCATGTACCTTGCCAAGCAAATGCAGCAGTTGCAGAGAACATAGAGGTTCCTGACTAGGCAATTCCAGGGTCTGCAACACCTACCCTATACAGGTCAGCTGAAAGCCCTGTCCCTGTACTCAGTCTCATACAGACTGATCATAGGTGACCTGTGTCTGGCATGCAAGGCCATGTCCAAACTTGCCTTGATGGCATTTATGCACATCTGTAAGACATATTGCACTCACACATCATGCATGCAAGGTCCTCACCTGGTCTGTGACATGTATAGTACTTGTTTGCAGGACAGTGTGTGTTGTCCCACCCATACACTGTCTGTAAAATACACTCTCTCCTCATGTCTAGCAGAGTACTTGTATAGGCCTCTGGAAGAGGACGCTGGATGACTGCATGGGAAATGGATGACACACCCCTGGGATCCTGCGTGTCTCCCAGATGGACAGGGAAGCAGGTGTTGGTTTGGAAGGTGCATGGGCGAAAGTCTAGGCCATGCTTATGAGAGCATCAGGGCCAATAGCCTGATATCATCTTATGAGGCTATGCACCTAGTACTTTACATGTGTCCTGTATGTATTGCAGGCTGTCCTGCAATGTTGTGTGAAATGAATCCCTGAGTCCAAACTGTGTATGTACTGCAGTGATAGTGTATAGTCTTGTCCCTTCATCAGTTATCATCACATATAGTTACACCTTGTCAGTGTGTGTGGTCTGTATAGCAGTAAGTCAGTTCTTACAGTACGTGCATATGCACTTGGTGAGACTGTATATCTCACTCCAATAGTCTTGGTCTTGCCCACAATTACCATTCTGCTACTTCGCCCATTATGCAGTAGGATTTGTCACCTCTTGTTGTGGGATGGGCAGTAGCAGTGATAGAGATGGATTGTGGCAAGCAGAACTACCATAAAGTCTGCCCTAAAGGGTCCATAGTTGTCACAGCTGTGCCAGACTGTACCAGGAGTGTGTGTGTGTGTGTGTGTGTGTGTGTGTGTGTGTGTGTGTGTGTGTGTGTATATACCAGCCGACCTTATAGTGCAGGCATTAATTTACATGTTGTGTTCCCCTCACTGATGGTGATGGGGGTCATGGTCCCTCCTGCACGGAACCTGATGTCAGTATCTCTATGGACTTTGGCAATGATGATAGTCATAGTGATACGCAAGTGAGGTTGTTAGGGGCTGAATCTGTGCCATTGGTTGGCATCTCACTGTTGTCCACAACACTCCTGCACACAGTCACGATGCCCACATATACCCTGTCCCCAGTGGCCACAGATAATGGACAGTTGGTGGGTGGTGGTATGGAATAGGCTAGTGTGGTGAATATGGCAAGTGTGAGTGTAGAGGTCCCACACAGGCAGAGTGACAGTGGTGCTTGCAAGAGGACTGCTGCCCATCCAGCTACTGTCACAAGTGCCACAGTAGTTGTCATCAGATGCATGCTTTGGGCCATCATGGATGAAGAGGCACATACTGACCACAACACCAGACAAATACTCAGGGTCTTGGATGCACATCTTCCTGGTGTCCATGGCAACCTACATGACCCTGTTGAGGCCACATAAGAGAATACTGAGGTCATGAATAGATGGTGGGATGAGACCATGGCCCTCCTCAACCATGCAATGTCTGTGCTGGAGCATGTGGTGGGAGATGGGCAGCAGCCACATGCATATAGGTCAGCACCACGGTCATCTGAGGTTCTATGGGCTGTGCACCTTCACATTCCTACAGTGGCAGTACCACCAGCATTACCAAAGGCGGGTTGCTGTCTACACCACAACACAGCAAGCCATGGGCATGTGGTCCTGGCCAGTCCCATCAGGGACATGGATCCAGGAGACAGCAGTCACCATCAGGGAGTAGTACTGCATATGGCCTTGGGCCTGGTAGTGCCAGTGAGACCCCTGTAGGACCAGTTCATGTGTCTATGGCCAGAGATGATGAACTGTACACCCTGCCATGTACAGTCCACAGCTGTCCAACATACCACTGTGTAGGGCAGCCACATGGTGTGACTGTGTGCATACCTAGAATTCATAAACTCAAATGCTATGGAACAACTTGTTACCACTCCCACAAGAGGGGAAAACATACTGGACCTGATCATCACCAACATGGGGACTCTATGCTCCAGACCAGAAGTGTATCCCTCACTGGTAAGATCAGACCATAAACTAATCCAACTGGATATTCACATCTCAACCTCACCCCCTGCCCAGAAAACCACAGTGAAAAACTTCTCTAAAGCAAATTTCACACTCCTCAAAACCAAGGTGGAATCCTTCAAAGCCTTCGGGCCTGTGGAAAATACGTCCCAGACCGCAGAATCCTTTATAAATGCATTCTGTGAACACCTTCAGGAATGCATGGATCATGCAATCCCAAATAAAACCAAGAACCAATCCTCCAAAGGCAGACGTCCTGTCTGGTGGACCCCAGCCATAAACAAACTATACAATAGAAGGAGGAAGCTACTACATGATAGAGCAAAATCCCAAAAAGGGTAGGCATCTCTGATCACTATTAGCAAAAAACAACGGGCACTCATAAAATCGTCTAAGGCCAGCTTTGAGAGAAAAATTGCACAAGACACTAAGGATAATCACAAGGCTTTCTTTAGTTATGTTAGGAACTTGGGTGGGAATTCCCAGATATGCTCAGAATTAGTCCAAAATGAAAAAAAATACACCAAACCCACAGACATTGCCAACATCCTAGCTGACAGGTTCAGTGCAAACTCCCTCCCACCAAAGGGCAAATATCTATCCCAGCAGAGTGCTGCCCCCCCGACATCTCAGATGCTCAGGTAAGAGCCGCCCTCTCCAAAGCAAAAAACACAGCATCAATGGGACCAGACGGTGTCCCGGGCTGCGTTCTACATGAACTCCAAAAAGAGCTAAACCCAAACATAAAACTACTGTACAATCTCAGCCTTACTACAGGACATGTACCCAAAGAGTGGTGTACAGCAACAGTGGTCCTTCTCCACTAAGGTGGTGCCTCAACGGACCCTGGAAGCTATTGCCCCATAAGCCTGACTAGCTTGGTCTGCAAAGCTATGGAAAGGATCATCATGGACCTTATAAATAAAGATATTGGGGACCTACAGACACTGGATCCTACCCAGTTCAGCTTTGTTAAGGGCAGATCCTGCCTCTTTAACCTGGTTGACTTCTTTGAAACCGTCACCAAGGCCATTGACGAAGGGAAGGTGGTCCACACAGCCTACCTGGACCTCGCAAAAGCCTTCGATACAATACCCCACTCGGGCATTATAGATAAGCTCACCAGCTTAAATATAAACCCCTATGTCACTAGATGGGTTGCAAACTGGCTCAAGGACAGAACCCACATGGTTATAATTGCTGGAGCCATGTCAGACTCCAAACCAGTTACAAGTGGCATCCCACAAGGCTCAGTCCTGGGACCTCTCTTGTCCGGTATATATTTCTCGGAGGTACAGGCCAACAAGGAAGGACTGTGGCTGACCAAGTTCAGATGACTGCAAACTGGCCATAATCGACTTTCCAGCCGACACAAGCATCCTCCAAAAGGGCCTCATAGAAACAGACAACTGGTGCCAGAGCCATGGCCTCAAGCTAAATGCCAAAAAGTGTATAGTCATCCCCTTTGGCAAAAACAAAGTGCCCACAAATTACCACAAAGGTGGTAATCCATTAAGTACAGAAGAAGTAATTAGGGACCTGGGGACCCAAGTTGATAGCAATCTCTCATTTGACAATCACATGGCCAAAGTGGTTAGAAAAACATTTTATATAGCCCACCTAATCATGAAGGGATTCACATCTAGATCAGGGGATGTCATCGTGCCTCTTTACTCATCCCTCATCAGGCCCATAATCGAGTACAATGCCCCTTTTGGGATGTACCTTACCAAACACCTGCAGCAACTGGAAAGACCCCAAAAGTACCTCACCAAGAGGATCAATGGGCTCAAACAGATGCCATATGCTGCCCGGTTAAAGAAACCGCAGATCTACTCAGTGGCATACCGCCTGCTCAGAGGCGATCTGTGCCTGACGTATAAAGCCATGTCCGACCTGGAATTATGGGACATGCTGCCCCTCAAAAAATCCAAATCCCATTGAGCTACGCACTCGAAAGACTTGAACCTCAGCACTGAAATAAATAGGTCATGCTGGAGGGACAGATTCATAACCCAGAGGCTCCCTTCACTCTGGAATAAAATCCCAGTCCAGGTTAGGCAGAGTCCCTCATTGACTCTCTTCAAGAGGAATGTTGATGAGTGGATGCGAGATCATAGGTTTACCCCGGGTATC